>NW_022900933.1:22943058-22973921 GCF_012274545.1 Fukomys damarensis | reverse complement strand
GGGGAGGAGAAGAGGGGGGGAAGGGAGGGCAGGGACAAGGGGAAAAATGAGAATCAAGACCTATTATGTAAAGGTACAGAATCCCAATGATGAATGTAATTGTACTGTATACCTAGATTGTACCAATAACCTCAATAAAAAGAAAAAAAAAGAAATAGGAAATATCTCTATCCCAGGACTTAGTACTGGCATACTTGGAATTCTATAAATAATTGTCCTGAATAATTCTCATATAAATAAATGAAGAGATATTAAAACTGGAGTGTAAAGAAAACTAAGGTGATTATTTGCTTGATATAAAGGAACTGTAGGCATTCGGTTTTGAAAATAAATGAATGGCAATAAAATATTAAATAAAAAACCATCAAGCATGAGAAATTAATAAATAGTAGCCCCATGATGAAATTAAGTGCTTTCCAAAAGTTATATGTCAATTGCTTTGACCTCAAAGGCATAATAAAATGTTAGACATCATTTGTAAGGGTCCAGTTCGCAAAAGCTATTTTCAACCTCAGTGGAAACTGAAATATTGTAAAATTGTGTTAGAAAAATTGCAGGAAACAATATAGTTGAAACACCAAAAAGAAAAACACAACTGAAAACAAAATCTCAATTTTGGCTTTTAGTGAAAGCAGATTTAATTAGAGAAGTAAAGATTGACGTTTAAAGGCCCTGAATGCATTTATTGTGCATTTTCAGTGAGTTTAGAAGTTGAAGTCATGAATTATTTGTTCACCCTGATTCCACATCAAAGCTTCCAGGACTCATTCCCCTTGCTTTGAAGATATTACTAGAGATACTCTGCACAGAATAGTCCAGATTAGCCCCTTTTTTCTCACAAATGGAATAAAAGAGCATGAAGCAAGTCTTTCAAAGATAACTGGAAATGAACTGAAAACAAACAAGCAAAAAGTTGTGAGTTGCATAAAGAAGGTAAAAAGGGAAGAAAATAAACTTCTCAGACAGTCAGTTCCTGGTGAAAAATGTACGGACCTACAATCAGTGAAATGTTAAGAAAATACAGCAGGAGGCAACACTGTGTGATACTTCTTAAAAGAAAAGGAAAAGATGAAGACTCAAAGTATTCACCCATGCTGACCGACAAATAATTTCATCAGCCCAAAGATATATGGGTCATTATGAAAAACAAACAAGAGGAACAGATACTTTTGCAGAGAAGAAAAGAGACAGGTAGATGTTCCGCTTACATAAATAGGTTAATCGCAACTTGATAGGCTGTTAAATTCAAAGAAGCTAAACTGATGTGCTCTGAGCTTATGGAGAGAGAAGTACAAAGGAATAATGTAAGGCATATTGAAATTTTCTGGAATTATAAGGAATAAATTCCCAACATGATACAAATGTAGAGGTTGTTATAGAAAACTAAGAAGCCAATGTGAAAAATGCAAAAGTAATAAGGAAACCACTAAATACCCTATCAAAAAATTCAGTCACTATTTAAATGTATGAAGTTAATTACTAAAGAAGAATCCCAGAATAATAATTATTTAAGCTATCTACATGAGCTTGATAGAATAAAATGAATGTTTACTGGTCAAATGAGGAAGAGATGAGAATTTTTTTCTGTATCTTGAGTAATGCTTCTTAGTCACCCTACTCTCTCCCTCTCCCTCCCTCTCTCTCTCTCTCTCTCTCTCTCTCTCTTCCCCCTCCCCCCCCTCTCTCTCTCCTCTGTAAAAATCAGCAGCAGTACCAAGGACAGCAACTTTCAGTTTCACACAAGTAACCGACAACAAATAGAAGAGATATTTTAATGACAGCTCAGGAGTTTATATGAATTCAGAATACAAGTCCTTGGACTTCATCTCAAAGATGCAAGCACCTGACCTATGATACTATTTTTTGTATTTAGAACATGATTAATTATCTTGATTAAAACAATAGTTCACCAAGTTCTCAGCAAATTACTGACAAATCTGAAGATGAGAGATCACATGAACTGTAGAGAGTTTTTCCAATGTTCAACCTAACCTTCTCTTTGTAAAGATGTGGAAAATGAAAAGAGGTCACACAGATTTCCCCTAAATATACACACATGTACACAAACACACACACATGAACACACACAGGTTTAATGAACTTGAGCCTGGATCTAATGGAAATGATAGTTTCCTGTTCCTACTTTTTTTTTTAATTTGAGGGTTTTTTCTGATTCATATTACTTGAATACTTGCAGTTCTTATTCATCCATGTGCCAGTTTTTATCTGTAACTTGAAAAATGCCAAAACTAAGATGAGAAAATTAAGCCTCGATTCTAACATGTTACCATTTCTTAACAGCAATTTGACAATGTTTCTGTGTTTTTATGAAAACCTGACCAATAACTCCATACTCTATTCTGCCACATGCTAAATTTTCAAAAAATAATGGAAATGTACCTTTATTGTCATGAAGAGGAATATATAGTATTACCTTATTTATGCCTTAGATACAGATTTAGGGGAGATGCACTTAAATAGCCAGTGCATTCAAATTGATTTAGGGATCACTTCTTCAGGGAAGCCTGCCACTTGCGGTCTGGGCTATGTGCACCTCCTTTTTATCCTTAGAGGGTTCTCTGCTTACCTAAAACAATGCATCTATCACATGGAATTGAAACTATCTTTCTCTAAGCAGAGCATGGGAGCTGTGTGGCATAGCACTTCAACTACGTGGAAGGCTGAGAAAAGAATTTGAGGCTACCCCAGGCAACACCTGCAAGACTTCGTAACAAAAATGTATTTCTCCCTTTCAGGCATCCTCCCTCCAGTTCTATGAACAACTTAAGGCGAGAAGCAGAGTCCTCCCAACTCATTCATTCTCTATGTCCTCAAAACGTGCTATAGGGAAAGCAGATTACTACACACTGAAGACATTAACTATGGTTGAGACTTGAACCCTCCAGCATCCCAACCATGAGCTCCCTCACACTCCTGGCTAGAGGGCCTTCACCTGGCTCCCCACAGAGCCATGGTGCAGCCTGTCTCTCTGGCCTCCTGAGACAGTGTGAGCTTCCGCCAGGACCACACTCAGTGTCACTCCAACCTGACTTAGAATGACTATAAATGCCCTAGCTCATTTACAACAGCCTTAGCTGAGTGCCCAGTCAAGAGAAAGGCTAAGATAAAGAATTGCTCATTGTGACCCCCAAGGATTTCAGTTGCGAGGATTCCAAGATGGATCTGGAAGATGGAGCCTTCAATAAACTTGCAGGTAGTAATAGCATTATGCTCAAGGAAGCCCTGGTACCAAGATGATGGCTCCAGAGATGCTGCCAGAGGCACACGGAAAGGAGTGAAAGTACTTTTGTGTCTGACATGGCATGCCTTGTCACTCAGAAAGCTATTATTTTTGTGATAATTACTTTGACCTGGCAAGAACTTTTTTATGTGCCAGAACAATCTAGGATTTAACAAACAATGGTAGCAATAAAATATTTTGTTTGGGAAGGAGATAATTGTTGGTACACAACACAATTTTAAAAGGTCAGTTTTAAGAAAAAAATGTGGACTATATTTTCCAGAAATAAAGAGATGCAGGCAAATATTTACACAAGTGTCCTGAATCTACAAGAAAGTGGCTTTCACAGCTAAAGAATGCTGGGAAAATTCTTTTGGTAATTACCAGTTCTCACAGAGATTACTTTAAATTCCACAAATATCTCCTTGGGAATGATTTTGCAGATCTTTTTGATATTGTGATTACAAACACATCGAAGTCTAGTTTCTTCTCCCTTTTACCAAGTCAGAGGCCCTTCCCTCTTGGATAAACTGGTTGGTACTCCCAAGAGAATACCATTACCTCTTTGACTGACAAACAGAAGCTCGCGGTGATTTTGTTTGGCGACGTGTGTGTATTCAGAGTCTTTCCCAGCCAGTCACTATAGGTACTGAGAGGCCATCTTCATCCACCAACAACTCAGAATGAAGAACAGCCAGAAACCTATGGCTTCAGAACTGTTAGAGAAGAGAGGAGAACACGAAGAACCAAAGGCAAAGCCTCTAAAGACCTTAACTAAAAAATAGCGTCTTAAAATTCAATTTTAGGAGTGAAAAATACAGAAACAGTTCATAGCAGCCTACATATTTTTGATTCCATATGCTTAGCACATACTAGGCACCAAATAGGTGCCTAGTAAACATTTATTAAACTAACTAAACAGAAGAAGATCACACCACAGTGAGAAAGACTCAGCATCTCTGCTGTCTACACAAGTCTTCTGTGTCTTATATGGCTCTATAAAATTAAAAATTTACAGAGGAAAGTAGGAAGATAAAATAGGAAAAATGTGATCGCGAAGTATAATCACTTTGTATTACCGATGTTTAACAGTTAGGATTAACATGCACTTTTATGCTAATTGCAGTGTCTTAGATTTTATAGGTGCACATAATTTATATTTCTTGGGACATGATTTGACTTACAATCTTCCCAAATTCATGAAATAGCAAAATATATAAACCTGCATAGTTCCACCGATCTCTACCCATGCAAACACATACACACTTCCACATCCAACCTTGTACTGCACATCTAATTTTAAAAGAAAAAGCTATAATGCATTATATGCAATGCACTGATTTCTTAGATGATCTACCCCTTTCATGATATCTATTTCTGGCTCCATAAACCCTTTTTCCCCTTCACTGTTCATTTTACTCAGATCAGCATTCATGGAGGATTCTCAGGACTTGCAACCACAGCCAAATATATCTACACAGGGCATCCCCTCCTTGTCCAATCTGTTACAATTGCAAAGGACTTACAAAGGGTCCTGTGGCTTCCCAAAGGCCCTGAGTGTCTGATTTCCTCCTGGACCTCATTTCCTGGCATCTGTGTTAGAACAGGTGTAAGCAGACACAGCCAGGTCCATGGAGCCCACAGTCCAGTGTTGGCACAGGGTAAGGGTTGTCTTCCTGCAGTAGATGAGGCTGACAGTGTTATCCAGGATGCCAATTTGCAGTCAGTGTCATCTTTTGCTCCATATCCCAAGGCAGAAGTCCAGTAGACAGTGTGTAGATACAAGGTGCTCTCAGAGACATGCACTAATGCCAGGTAAGAGAGGCATGTGAGCTCCTCTCCCGTAGTCAAGGAAGACAGGTCAGTCAAATAAAGATGCAGTTACTATTGCCCAGTGTGAGATCAACCCCATTATTCATGGACAGGGATGATGATTTACTTTCTAACAATGAAGCTAAATGTGCCTCCAGATGTTGAGCTATGAAGCAACTGTGATTGCCACAAGCAATGGAGAAAAAAAAAAAAGAAATCCCACAATTAAGATTCACAAATTGTCCTAGGGATGAATGTGTTGATAGAAACAGAAAAGCAAAATCTTTGCTCAACTGGTCTCTCATTGGTCTTTCAATAACTAACTGATTGTTACAGAAAAGCAATTAGATACATAAAACATTTCCCATAGACTTTTGACTCTTTTCAGAAGGTACGTAGAAAAAAGTAAGGGAGGATTATTTTCATAAGATTGCGTTCACAATACCATAACACCATCACCCACTATGCCTACTCCAATGAAAGAAAAAAGAATAGATATTGGCAGTCCACACTTGTGCAAAGAGTAATTTTAGATAGGGAGTCACTTTAGATGTTGAAATGTTTGTCAACTCTTCTTCTCATGTCTCCACCTAAAATATTGTCTGAATTCTACCCTCTTTCTGTCAGGACTGAGACATAGAACAAGAGTCTGGGAGTGGATAACAGAAGCAGCCTGCTCTTTGGAACAAGGCACTCTTGATTCTGAGTCGCACTGTCTTACTGTCTCATCTCTGACACAAAATACCCACCACCCATGACTTAAAGGAAGAGAGGTTTATTGTGTCTCTGGGTTTTTAAAAGTTTTAGTGCATAGCTAGCTAACTCCAAGCCATGAGGTCCATGGTGGAAGGGTCTCTCACCCATGCAAGCTGTTCACACTATGCCAGGGAGCAAGGGAAACCCTCCTGGGTCACCATCCCCATGGCACACAATGGCATGTCAGCTATAGCAGCCCCCTGAACCAATCACCTCCTGAAAGCCCCACCTCTGAACACATGAGGCTTTCAAGGGACATTCCAGATCTAAAACACAACGTCTACCTTCCTATTGTGCCTTCACTTGTTGAGACGACCTGTACAAATTGCTGAAACTCTTCTTACCTTAGTTTCTTCATCTGAAAAAAAAAAAAAGATTAAATTAGATAAGTTATGTCGGGACATGAAGCAGAAACTTTGGGATATAGAATCACTCAACTCTTTTTTAATTATTGATGAGGAAGCTGAGCTCTTAAGCATTTGTAATAATCCATGCAGATGTAAGCGTTTGTTCTCATCTGAATGTGGCAAACTATATTCTCCAAAAAATGGCCACAATAATAGCTACAGTACCATTTGCTTTCCTAGTACTTTGCCGTTCTCATCAAGAGGTGCAATCTGGTTTTTCTCCCCTAATGTGGACAGACCTCTGTGACTTCCTGGACAAAGAGTAAATGGAAGGAAAGACTCCACATGATTTCTAAGACTAGCTCATAAAAAGCAGTGCCACATGGTCCTGGCTCTATCTAGTTGCTTTCTTTAGAATCTAGCCACTACTTTTATGTTCTAGCTGTTGTTCCCAGCTAAGGTTCTAGCTAACAGCAAACATCAGCTACCAAGTATATAAATGAACAATCATCCAGATGATTCCAGCCCCAAGTCTCCATGTTGCCTTAGACAGTTCTAACTAAAGTAGGGATGACTGTCCTCACAAGTTCCAGCACAATTTGCAGATTTGTAAGCAAAATATATGTTGCCATTGTGTTAAGTCATAAATTTTGGAAGTGGTTTGCATGCAATTGAAATCAGCACACTAAATCTCAGTAAATTTACTGCTACTAAATTTAGTGTCAAAAAGAATTTTCCAAGGATGTCACGAGATTTTTAAAATATAAAGATGAAAAGGGTCCTCAAAATCTCCCCAATCTATTTCTCTTGTTTAGAAGCAAAGTTTATTGGTTCAATTTAGGTATACAAAACCGTACAGTTCCATTCATCATCGGGATCTTGTACCTCTACATGGCATGTCTTGTTTCTGATTCTTTCCTCTTTCCCCTGCCCTCCCTTCACCCCTTCCACCCTTCCCTCTTCACAAAGACTTTGCTTTTCCTTTTCTCATATTTTTTTCTTTTCCCTTCTTACCTTTCCCCTACCCCTTTTCTCTACATCTGTCTTCCTGCTTAACAGAGAGACAAATCTTGATGCATTTGATTTAGCATATAAGGTTAGGAGGCTGGACAGGGTCCAACAGGCTCAACTGAACTAACAAGGATTTTTAAAAAATGTGTCAAACCATGAAATCAGCCAGTGTGACTAAAAAAGAGAGCGAGCGGGATGGCAAATACGCTGAACGGGAAGCTGCTTGTCCTGCAGTGGCTTTTGTGAGGATAAATGCTTGTATACTCCGTAATGTGGATCACATGGTTTGGCAGAAGCTCGTATTTGGCAGGCAGAGAGTTCCACGTGATGGTTTTATCTCGTTAGAAGTTAATCCATTATGATACACTTACATACACATATAGCATATCAATTAGAAAGTGCTATGTCAAATAATTGATTGCAGACTCTTTAGTCATAGAAATGGCAATAAGAGTGCTGACATGAATATCTGTCTTTCTTCGTTGCTGCTAGACATGTAACCTCTTTAAATTTGCCAACAAAAACTTTTTAAATGCTATTTTTAAAGCCTCTTTTTAAATGAAAGTCAAGCCATGACAAAATGTTAACTGCCATAGCCCAAGCATTTTCATGGATGTATTTATGAATGTGACATATAAAAAAGCCTTAAAAATTGTGGGAAACAATAAAGGGGAAAATTTAAATGACAAGGAAAAAGGGAAAGTCTCAAAGAAAGAAAGAGCTGAAGAAAAGATCAAAGGAATGAGCTAATTTAGCACTCATGATAACTGTGGTTCCGTGTCTTTCTCCTATTCCAACAGGTTCTTCTCAAGTCAAGAAGAGGTTACACGTTCTGCTAATCAGAGAGTTAACCATTTTTTCCTGGAGTTATAACTAATCTCTCACAGTTGTTCAAGAATCTTTTCTCCCTATTGTTCCTAAATGTTTGATATTAATGTTTAAATCAGGGGTCAGCAAACTACAACCCTCAATTTCTATCTGTTTTACATGTAAATTTTTCTTGGAACACAGCCAGATGAAATTGTTTACTTTCCTCTGTGATTTCTGTCGGGCTGCAAATGCAAAGTTGCCACAGAAACCTAAGGCCACAGAGTCGAAAATATTTGCCTTCTGGCCCTTAGAAATATTTTGCAGACCCCTGGTTTAAATACTGCCAAGTACCCCAAGTTTGTGGTGCTTGTTCTTACTTTATGGAAATTTTCATTTTCAGTGTAGTTCTCTTTTTTTGCTAGCTGGGAGGAGTAGGGAGCAATGATTTTTAAAACACAGCAAATAGGGCCCCTAGTATTATTTCAGTCAATCTGAGATCTTGCTTTGTGAAAAGTTTCCAGACCTACTATGGAATCTATAGAATTGCAAACACAAGTAAGATTTTTCATAATTTTGCTTCCTTCATTTTGAAGCATTTACGGTACTTTATTAATACTTTGTTGTACAAAAAGTAAACAGAACAATCTCTGTGAACTTGACTGTCTCAAGCCATTAACTACAGACAAATAAAACTGCTGCTAATATGTAATCAAATTCCTCTTTAGTAACAAAGTGAGATTTCTTTCTCATTTAACCACAAACCACTGATTTTCTTGTTTTGAGGAGAGAAAGATGAGAAAAGATGAAATACACGGCTCCTGTGTGGTTTAGTACTAGATTTATTTTAGCTACAAGAGTCCTGGGGAAATTTTAAGAGGGAGAAATCAGGAGGAATGAGAAAAGAATGTGAATAAGAATCACAGTAGAGGAGCTGTTAATCACTTTTATTGTTTTACCTGGGCGTTTCTAAAGAGTCACATTAAATGGTTATCTAAGCAAAGTGAATAATTTTCTGTGTTTAAAACAGAGTGGAATGTTGATGCTGGATAATGTTATATAGGGCATCTGAAATTGCCCTTAGAATGATAAAATGCATCTCAGCAGACCCCAGAATAGTAGCAGCAGTGTTGGTATTTGACACCAACACACTAAAGAAAATGGCTTTACAAAAAGGATGAAGCCAGAAAATGATGTTGAAACATGAAGGGTGAGGCAAGAGGAAGCTTGGAATGGCTGAATTTTTTGTTTTGCTGTGTCTGAATTTATAGTGTGGCTTTATACATTGCTCTGAAAGAATAATAAATTGGAAAAATGTTTCCAAACCTCTCCCTACATACTTCAGCATTCCAGTGGCTTTCCAACTCATAGAAGCCGGGGCTCATGATTCGCTATAGCATGCAAGATACATATATGTTCTCAAAATTCCCAGTCAGTTACTCTGCGCTGTCTGTAACTGGTGAGATTCCATCATATTTAATCAACAGCTCTGTCAACCCTGGGGGGCTACATTCCCCCCACAGATGTCGACCGGCAGAACTGATGGTCTTCCAGATGTGTTAGGATTCCCCACATCTCTGTCAATTCTAAGAGAGTTTGTGAATGCTTATCTGAATCGACGGGTCTCTCCTGTCTTTCTCAAAATTGTCCCATTTTTCTGGAGAAATCAAGTTGAGCAGTGGTTTCTATAAATGTTAAAGCACCACCACTGTAATCATTTGGCTCTAGAAAAATGAAAAGGAGCTGAGAATGAGCAACAGGTGATGACCTCATCCCAATATTTCAGTATCTTATGTAGATAATGACTTGATGGTATTCTACGCTGAAAAATGACAAGGCCTCAGACTGAAATCCAAATGAATTAATATTGGCATCCAGGTAAACATAACAAATTGAATAAAATAAGCTTGTGAAAATGGAGAAAAATAGGAACCAACACTGATTATGTAAAGGTACAAATTTCCAACCATGAATGTCATTATATTGTACACATTAAACGTACCGATAAAATTGATTTTTTAAAAAAGATATGCCTCAGGACTTTGACCACTCAGACTAGTAACTCCTTTTAAAAAATTGTGAAGTTGGGCATGGAAGTGCATGACTACGGTCCCAAATAATCAGCAGGATGAGGAAGGAGAGTCACTTGAGCTTACAAATTCAAGGCCAGCCTGAGAAATATATAGAGACTATGTACTAAATCTTAAAACACCAAACTATGTGGATATGGAATGGATCTAGAAATTTCATAAAATGTTGAGCATATTTTGTTTAATAATCTTTATTTCTATCTTTCTTGAATTTGTTGATTACAGGCAAAGATACCAAGGGCCTTAATACATGAAACTTTCAAAGTCCCAAGCCACATAAGAAGTTTGGACAATTCTCGGCTAAGCACACAAGCTTCTGAGTTTGTATTGAAACTTGTTAGAACTCTGAACCTTTGCAAATTCCCCATGCTTTTTTTTTTATAAATATAATATCCTCGTCAAGAAAAATATAATCTAAGAATAAAGCAAATTTTGGTATTATTCCAAAGCAAGCTATCAAAAGTGTTTCTTTTCATTTGTCTTTTCCCTTGTTGTAGTCTTGTTTCAAACAATGATGAAAATGGAGTCATGGAAGCTTAGTTGGTAATTACAGTCACAGATCATTAATACAGACTCACAGAATTATGCTATGAGTTGTCCACCTTAACAAATGAACTAGGCTTACTCTGTCGTGTAAAACATCTGGATGGGCCACGGACACCTCAATCAATTATGTAGTCTCTTAACAATCTGGATAGCTGGATGATTGATCAATTTTTTCCCTTTTTCTTTCCAGAGACAGGATCTCACTAAATTGTCCAAGTTGCTCTTGAACTTGCAACATTCCTGCCTCAATCCTCCGAGTAGCTAAGATTACAGGCACTGTGCCCAGGAGAATGAGAAGAAGAGAGAGGAAATTATAGAATTGTGGAACTAGATTTTGTTCTGGATTTGTGAGTTCCATAAGGGCAGCTCAGGAGCCATCACTGGGAAGAGTACAGGCCAGAGAGCTCACCTGCTCCCTGCAGCTGTCTCCCACTCTCCACCATTTCACATGTGAATATTCCATACATTAGTTCACATAGAAACGGGGGTGCCTTCAGTGAAAAACATTTGGAAAATTGTCCTCCAAGTATCATTTCAGGGCCAACAGCATAGCATCGCTTAGGAACTTATTTAGAAAACAGTATTTTTCTTGGAGGCACTGGGGATTGAATCGAGGGCCTTTTCACTAAGCTACCTCACCAGTCCTTTTTTATTCTTTATTTGAGACAGGGTCTCACTAAGATGCCCAGGCTGGACTTGAACTTGAGATGGTGATTTCATTAGTTGTAATAACTTCAAAAAGGAAGGGCTGAGGTCCTTCCCTTTTTAGAAATGGACATGCGAGGGCCAGTGTTATTAAGGACATCCCCTTTGTGCTTTTCATACTCTCCTCACCCTAGCTCATAGAAAAATAATAATTTCTCCTCTTGCTTCAATATCTACATATGTAGGCATATGCACACTTGTTTTCAAAAATTACTCATCCTGTGCCACAATATACCCATGGTATTTTCTATTCTATGTTATTACACTTCATTCAGATTAAAGTGTTTATGATGTACTAGTTTTGTGACCCATCATTTGCTAGCAAACTATACTTTAAAAAGTACTACACTTATACAGTATGAGATAATTTTAATATAATTAAATGGAGCTTGTTTTTCTGTGTGTTCTAATTAAATGAGAAATTTTTCAGACTATCTCTTCTGGATCCTAATTGACCCTTCATCTTTCAAAAGTAGAGAGCACTAAACTGGGCGTGGTGGCACACACCTTTAATCCCAGCACTCAGGAGGCTGAGACAGGAGGATTGCTGTGAGTTCAAGACCAGCCTGGGCTACACAGTGAGTTCCAGGTTAGTCTCAACTACAGAGTGAGACCCTGTCTCAAAACAACAAAACAAAAGTAGAGAGCACTAATTTAATCCTTAACCGACAACTCTGCAGTTGAATTTTCTAGAAATCTTAGTTCTATAACTTAGTTGTGTGACTTCAGACAAGTTATTTTTCCAGACTGGTTATTGCTTTCCTTAACTATAAAACAGAGTCCTAATCGACCTCTTGTGTGATTGGGATGAAAGCTGGAGAAAATGAGCCACAAATATCTGGCTATAGGTGCTCAACCAATAACTTCACTACAATCCCAGACCTCCGAGAATACCGTGCATTAATATTTTAAGGCATCCTCAGATATCCAGGTAAAAAAGACATCAAAATTTTGTACTATAAATTAAAAGCATGGACACAAAAATTCCTACCCGTATAATGATTACTTCCCTTAAAAATGACCCTATAACCCCAGAGCAAGTCACATTTGTTTGGAGCAGTTGGATTCTCTTTTATGATGAATGGGACTTGGGCCTCTTTAGTCTTTCCAACTATCACCTTGTCCTATCAATAAATGTACCATCCCCTTCCTCCTGAGAGATTATTTGGATTTTAAAGGTCCATATGCTGCCTAATCATTCACTTCATCCACTGGTGTAAATTCCATATCCTATTGGGCTGATCAAACCTGGAGCCTGAAGATGACTGCTATATTTCATTTACAGAAAGATAGCCCTGAAAAAAATTAATAAAAATTTTGAGGTAATATCCGCTTGCATGATCCTGAGATATTGGCTATTTAATAACTGAGCAGAATTTAAAATGCCTCTTGTTAAGGCAGAAGGAAATAAACAGGAAACAATCTGCAGTACCGGCAGACCCTCTACTTAAAAACTCAAAACTTATATCACTTCAACCTAGACACCACTCCGGGTAGGCGCTAGATACTCCCTCCCTGGCTTCTTGTGCCTTTGGAGACACTTTGCCAATACTGGCACAGAAAGAAATGTATGTTCAAAAATTGAGAGGAATAGAAAAAGCTGAAAGTAAGAATAGTGGAGAGCAATCTATTGTTGGCACCTCTCCCTTTGGCAAAAATATACCCAAATAACCGAAATACACTTCCCTATGCTTCCAGTCATATCCATCTCCCTTTCTTGTTCTTCAAATTTCACCATTTAGTAATTTCATTACTTTAATGAGCAACATTTACAAAAGGGTGGATGGTTGCTGACCTATTTGATAGACACACATTGGAGTGAGTAAATTATTTTCCTTGTAACATCAGGCTAATATCAAAAAATGGATGATTAGGAAACGATGGGGCACAGTGTTCACAAAGAGTTTCTAGCACTAAAATTCCCACAACACTGAAACTCTTAAAGTGACACTATCTTTCCTATGTTCCCACAGCTGGACTTGGAGTATGGTGATGGTTCATGACAGGTTGAAGAAATTCACTCTCTCAAGCTAGGGTTAGGAGGGAGGGAGTGATCCTGTGGGAATTGGTTTTCAGAAAAACCCAAAACTCTCCAAACCAAAGCCAAGACTAAGCTGAGTTCTGAGTACGCACAGGTTTGTGGAGACTTTCTAATTCTCCACCTATATCCTTTCCCAGTTTTCTCCTAGTAATAATACCAACAAAAACAATAGTCAGCCTTTTATTCAACATATTGTTCAAGACTTACAAGACTTACCTACACTAAGAAAAATGACATTCCTCATTTACCCATTATAAGTTGAATGTATTGAAATAGTTAATTCTACACAAACTGACCTTGTAGTGTAGTGAAGTTAAAAAATGAGTCATGGACAAAAGGAGGAAGTTAGGAAAGTATTTACTGGAAATGAGGAAGGAAAAACTGTAGCTCCTGTCACCAGGAATGATTCCAGATAGAAGTCCAAATGGTCTCCTTTGTCCAAATGAGTTCAAAGCAAGCAGGTTATTCTGAGTTTCTAATGTTCCTTGAAGTCGGTCTGGAGGTAGGGGGAAACAGTCAACTAACAACACATTTTGTATAAAAAACTTCTTCCTGGGAGTTCCATTCTTAATTTTTTTACCTTTTTTTTTCCTGTGCTTTCTTTTACATCTTTAAGCTCAACTAGCTGTATGACTTAAGTTAGCTCTTAACCCCACACATGTGTTGTCTTTGTATTTAGCTGGCTCTATCGAAGGCCCATCCTTGTTACAATATAAGTGTTTAATAAATGTGTTTAATAAACCTAGCCTTCCAAGTAACATAGCTTAGAAGATGGCTGCACGATATAAAATATGGTTGTTTCCCCTCATGATTGTATGCAGAACTGTGGTGTCCAAGGTAGCAAGAGAGTATCATACTGAATATCACTAGTCCAGAAGGAAATCAAATTTCAAAGTATGGTTTCTCTTGAATGCATACTGCAAACCATCCTAAGTCAGGGACTGAGTACAAAGTTGTCTGCACTCCAATGGTAAACATTTGCTACTCTTCCCCAACAGTGCTCATACTTACATTTTCAAGTCTCACTGCATTCCATTCTGCATAAGAAACTGAGCCCACAAAGCCCTGAATTATAATACTCATAGTGGTGAGAAATTAACCAAACAAGATTTGTGCTGTCCTTTTGATACAGGACCTTTAAACGACATAGGGGAAAATAATCATATGTCTCAACCTGTTAGATGTCAGATGTGCCAAGTTCATGTTCCCCCAAATCAAAAAATGAATTTTAAGGAACAAGAGAGGTTAAGAGTAGGAAATATGTATTGAGAGGAGAGATTTTAGCTCCTGAGAGGCAGGAGAGGTCCCAAATAGGTTGCCAAGGACTCCACTGCACAGGGGAAGTTTTAAGGAGCAAAATCAAGAGTTGGGTACAACATGAGACAAAACCAGTAAGATTATGACTGTAGCTGCTTAAGTAATATAGGTCCAATGAGGAAGCAGATCACATAGCAAGTAAGTATGGAAAGAACAAAGACCTTTTCTAGGAAATTATGGATCCAGACATCTTGGCTGCCAACCAGAGTGATGATGTCTATGTAGACTTTATTAGGCAAGGGGTTACCACTTGCCTTCTCTCTCAGAAGTATGCAGGGCTGGTCATTTCATCTTTATCTTGAGGCCAGGTTGTAATGTGTTTTTGTCTTCTGTAAGACTCTCGAGGGCCCAGCCTTGTCTGACTTCCTATAATATTTCTACCTAACTTAGCTGTTTATAATACTTTTATCTAAGCTTTGAAACTGATTTCTATCACTTCTCGGCCTTTCAGCTAAGATCAAGTATAGAAACTGATTTCTAATTCAAGATCATCCAAAAGGAGTTGGCCTTGTGTTTAGCCATTTAAGATAAATCTTCCCTTCTCTGTGGCAAATTTTTACACCATGTCCACCCAAAGAAAGCCCAACTTTTCAGAAGTTCTACAAAACTTAACAAAAGTGTAAATCTTCCATCATTGTGCATATTTTCTTAATGCCTTAATGCTCTGATAGATTTTTTAATAATCCCTTTATTATCTGATAGACATCTCTCAGAATGGATTTCTGCATGTCAGGAACTATATTAGACTCTGAAGACACAGGTTTTGAAATGTGAGTTTATCTCACATGAAGTTGAGAGAAAGTAAAAAACAGGTTTTTACTGTTTCTTTGTATCACCCACCACTATGCCTTGCATAGAGAAATTGAACAATGTATTTGTGTTCATTTACGAGACTCAGTTTGAACTTGCTACAAATGCCCAGGCCTGCTAAGCTGGGCACACTTCTCTTCCCCCGACCCAGTTCTCATTTTCTCTCTGCAATACAATGCTGCACCTGTTACCAGTGACCTTCAGGGTCACCGGGAAGCAATTTATTTCATTTTCTGAAAAATAAAGGAAGTATTAGTATCACAATGTCTATGTCTAAAATGCCCCTGGGCAAGTTCTGTCTCTGACGTTATTCTCTCTCGTTTTCTATTCCTCTCCTTTTTCCCTTTCTCTCCATGTACAGCTGTCAAGACAAGTTCCATCTCAGAGATGTGCTGCTCCTCCTTGCCTGACTCCTACCTGCCACCAGGAGACCATTGCCCAGAACCCTATTCATTCTTCCAAGTCTAAGATCAGTTCCTGCGCTCTGTCCACTGAGGCAGAGAAGATCACAGTACAGAAGATAATCTAACTTGAAAGGAAATTGTAAAGGCATCTACATATCGGTGGGCTTCTAAAATCTAAAGCAGCTTGTCTTTATTGAATGCGGAAATGACAGTTTCCAAGGCTTTCTGTATTAGAGGACCTCTGGGAATCAACTTTTGTATCACACTGAAAACACATAGTAAGCAGCACTCCCTGTGTGATATTCAGAACAGTGACTACATCCAAACGGTAGCCCAGCTACTTCCAGTTGATAAGAATTGCATTTCAAACAGAGGAAAGATGCTGTCTTCAGCATGAGAATCGCTTTGGCTACAGCAAAAGAGAGCATCTTGCAGAGAAATTGTCTCTTTCTGCCTTCCATTTTCATAAGCATTATAGTTAAGTCTGTGTAATAGAAATATGAAGTTTGATCCATGACAAGCCTTTGGCAGGAAACTGGAAATGGTTTATTGATGAAAAATAAACAAAAGGACATTCATTATGTGTTTAACAAACAGGGGCCAATTTTTCTTTGCACCTTCATTTTTACCTCTCTCCCATCCAACAAGTCTGTTCCAGAGGACAGGTGAAGACAGAAGAAAAAAGAAAGATACAGATTTCGAAAGAGAACTAAAGGAAATGGATGGCTGCCTTATGAATAATAAACTTCTATTTGTAAATTACCTACTTTTTGAGAAAATTCCATTCATTTAAAATGTTTAATAGATGTGAAGTGCTCTGAGTTCTATAGAATAAAAGTAACTAAGCCAAAACATCTTTGAAAACAAACAAGAGATGAGAAACATCCATCACATCCTCACCCTTTCTGTCTTCCAAGAAGTAGCAATCTTGGGTCCTGGGAGGGGAACCATAATTTTTATTTGAAAACCTCTTGGGGCGGTCCTTTTGTATTTCCCTTTCTTTCTTCAAAGATCACAGCAGCAATTTTCTTTTATCGTCAGCTATTTATAGTTTTCTTTTCTCAAATCTCAGGCCAGAAAGAAACTGGGCAGAAAGCATTTCAATGGCCACATTATTTTGTAGCATTCTTCAAAACTATTAAATACAATCAAAAGAGGTCAAAAAATCCCCCCAACTTGTTCAACTCATTATTTTCTCCACTTGGTCTGTTCTTAAAGCAGTGAAAGCTAAACAAATATTCTTCTCCTGGTCCCAGCATGGTTGGAGATGGAAGAGAGAAGAGACACTTAAATGCTCTCAATCTTATTCAGAAATGAAAACAGCCCCAAAGATAGACACTTGGTATAATGGAGTTGGCACAAACCTTAGTCCTGACTGCCACACTGGAGCTATTTCACAGAAGTGCAACATTCTAGAGAGGTTGGGGTGTACATATTCAAATTTAGAGACCTGTCAGTCACCAACAGCCTCCTGGCAATTAGTGGTTTCTCCACCTAGAGAGTGGTTTACACATGATTTAGTCCAAATTCTGCCTCTACCACTTTTTCATCTTTTGACCTTTGGGGAAAAAGTGCCTGGCGTCTCTCAGCCTATTTTCCATTCATAAAATAAGGATACATAGGATTTAACGTGCAGTGACCACTTGAGGCAAAAATGAACCTCAGGCCCCCACTACATCGCTTTGTCCTGGATGCATAAGAAGTGACACTTCACAGGCTACTGTGAATCGGAACTGTGTGGCTGAATTTTTGGACAATGTGACATGCGTAGAGGTCGGGTGAGTCACTTCCATACTTAGCTGTAAAATGCTGGTCTTCTCGTATCTCTTCACAGGAAAGCCTGAAGGCAGGTGTAGGCCTGGGCACCTGCAGCTTGGGAACCTATAATGAAGAGATCCTGCTTTGAATGTGGAGACTGAGAGAAAGCAAACTCTTTGTGTTCACTTATGTTAGTTTTGAGATCGACTTTGTTAGGTGACATAAGTAAGCATATCTTGACTAACGTTCCCCAGCTCCGCTCGGGTATTCTCCAAAAAAAAGACAACAAAACCAGAACGCAATGCATAAGAGACTTATTGGAGGAAACCTCTGCAACAGATAAAAAGGAGAGGGAGTGGGAGTAAGCAGGGAGAGACTTCTGTGTGTGATGCTCATCCCAGGGGCACAGAAGATAAGGGAGCAGCAGGTATACTGGGTTACAGGAGTCCCAAACTGCGGAGGCCTGAAAAGGTTTAGGCCAGGAAATGGGGAGCTCCAAAGAAAGAGGGTCCATGAGGGGAGTGTTGCACTGGGCAGAAAGGTCCATCGTAGCCTTCCAACCTCCGTCACTGACGGGATGACCTGGGGAGATTCTGCCCTCAAGGCGAACAGCGCAGCAGACTGCAAGGGTGGTGGCAGAGCCAGTCAGCTGAGTAGGCTTCTTGTCCGGCGTCCTTTTGGAAGTTTTGTGCATTTGATCAGCGCATTTCCCAGGGTATGCGCACACTCAGTAAATGGGACTTATTTCTTATCATTCCAGTGCGGTCTCTCACTCTCACTCTGAGCATCTCTCTCTCACTCCCTCACTCGCCCTACCTCTCTCTTCTCCCGCCTTTTAAGCAGTGTTAATCAAGGGTATCTGTCTCACTAGAAAGTGAGCTCCCCAGGGGTCCTTCAACGTCTGCCTCCAAACTCTATTTCAGTTTCTGTCCGGTATGTGTTAAGAACTCAGCAAATGCCAGTGGAAGCAATGAGTTAAAAAAAAAAGAGTCACCGGAGGAGCACAGTTAACTCTGAGGAGGACATTGTTGAGAGGAGCAACTCTTGAGTATAGTGGGCTGTTTCATCCAGGCTGGTTACCCACTTTTTACACCTAAACTCATCATTTCAGAGCTGGGTCCCAAGAAGAAAATTTGTAACTAACTTCCAAAGTACCACAGGGAAAAAAAAAAAGATACAGCAAACAAGAATTTCTATCTCCTCATTCTGAGCAGCTCTGCTGGAGCTGGATTAACTGCGCTGGGGTAAGGAAGACGGGGTGAAGTCAGGGAGACAAGAAAAGGGGAAATGGAGACTGTAAAGGGAGGGTCCCAGGGTAAAATGGCACAGCACAGATGAGTGAAGAGGGCTGCGGGGCCCTCCAGTGGCCACTGTCCTAGTCGGAAATGTGAAGAGTGAGGAATGTGTCGATGCTCTAAAAGAATGTGGCCTTTGAGGAGAAGCCTCAGTCCAAGCCTCCAACCTTAGGTAGCTGTGAGACCTTGGACAAATATTTAACCACTCTACCAACTAAATGTTTCTCTTATGAGTCAGGAATTCAATCTGCTTTGTCTGTTCTCTGGCCCATTGCCCAGGATGGTTCTAGAAACCTGTTCAACCCTGTAACATGATGAAAGTCTAGAAATTGAAGTCAAACTCTGAATTTGGACCCTGGTCTGACATATGCTGACTACAGTGACTAAGATGAGTTACATAGAATTAGTCCTCCGGGCTTCTTCGTCTGCAAAGTTGTTATGCAAATACCTGTTTCATAGAGTTGTTATAAAGATTGAAATGAAATAACCCATTTGTAAGTACTTACTACAGTATCTGGCACATAGCATATGTTCAACATATGTGAGCTCTTGTAATTATTCCTATTTGCTGAATGAGTGAGTCTCTCAGAACTTCAGTTTTCTCATGCATAGACATGGACTAAACATCCATGCCATACATTTGTTTTGCGGATTCAATGAGATAATGTCTAAGTTTAAGCTCAGTGTAAGTCTCACCCTTTATTCTATTTACTGGCCTTTCTGAGCCCCATCCAGCCCTCAGTACTTCCTCTCTCCTACAATTCTCACATAGGAGCTTCTGGCTATCAGTAGTTCATTTGCCCAGAGGAGGCGGTCTTAGCAAACACATCTCTCTCCTTGGCTCAGACCGTTCCATTACTCTCTTCAGTTTCTACCCCTTATAAATTCCAGCATCAAGCCGCCTTTTACACTGCAGGCTCCACTGAATCTCAACTTACAGCAAAAGTATTCTTGTGACATTGTGCAAAGAACATTATGCAAGCTAATGTTGCATTCTACCATATTCTAAGTCTCTAACCTCAGGGCATTCTTCTAGAAGGTTAGAAATCCCAAAGTCAGTGGAAATCACAGCCATCCAAACTTTCATCATCTGTTTTCCATCGTGAAGAACGCAAACCCTGCCAATATAGCACTTCCATTATAGACGAGTTTATGGTTAATGTTTCAGTAGATGCCAGAAACAAAGAGGAAAGTTTAAGAGAGAGCTATGTGGATCAAATCACTAACATCCAAGACAGCCAGACATCGAGATTATAAAGCCTAAGTCTAAGGCAAGCAGTCTACTGTCTCTTTATGGGAATCATATTATACAACGGCACAAACACCCTGATGGGTACAAACTCATACAACGGGAACAATGGTTCTGAATCAGCCACACGAAAGTATCCCTATCTCTGCGTCCGTCTGGTAGTGAAGGATACATCGAGAACCATGAATGAATCTAAAATTCTTTATATTCCTTTATTGATTCTTTTTTTTTTGTCTCAAATGTACAAGGGATAATTGGAAAAATACAGTGAATGTTTAAAATTTTTTTAAATCTTTTACAGTAAACAACTTCTTACCATTAATCCCCTCAAAAATGCTCCCCACACTTTGAGCACATTTCTCCCATCGTTCTCGCCACTACCTGGAGCAGTTCTGGAAGCCCTCTTCTGTGAATGCCTTTGCAATGTGTAAACAAAAATACAGTGAATGTTGCTCCTAGGTGCCATTCAACAGAAAGGCAAGCTCGTAAAAAACATTACAGTATGTCCTCAACCTTCTGCACCAGATCTGTGATGACTGACTCTTTTTCCAAAGTCAAAGTGACCATGAAAAGTAAACATTTCTAACTGATTCGGGACATCAAGGCAGCAACAACTATACAACTACAAACATAAAAAGGGGAGGAATTCAGAGACCAACAGGCAGATTTTTGTCTTTTCTAAGTCATGAGATGAACAATTTTTTTAAAAAAGGTAAAACTGAAAATGAGCCAAGAAAGCGAGACTAGTGCCTGGGTATTACCTGTTTTACACATATGGGTTTGGGGACAAGGAATGTTGGATCATAGAGCCAACACTTGGTGTCTCCAGGTGGAGGAAGAGAAGTCCGACTCAGGAAGCCGAAGGCATGTTTTTTGTTTTTTGTTTTAAAACTAAGAGTGCAAGATGTGGTTCAAAGAAAAAGCAATCAGCTAAAGCCATAAACTTTCCTTTGCTAAAACTGCTTTGAGTTTGTTTCTTGGCAACAAAATGTATTGTACACCATGAATAAGTAATTTTTGGTTTCTTCATCTATAAAACTGGGAGAATAGTAATAGTAATATCTACTCAACATTTTATAAGGGAATAAATGAAACCTCCCTCTTTCTACTTGAAGCCAAAATTTTTGTAACTTAAATTTACACTTACCATCTCCCCTTTTTTGTCTTCAAGTTACCCAACAATGATGTCCAAATAACCACTTCTCCCTTTGCTCCATGACCCGAACACTTTCTAAAGAGACCAATTGCCTCCTCTCCTGAAACCCAGCACACACAACCAGCTCGCACATTTCTTGTCCTCTCAGGGGCCTGACCAGCTTGAATTCCAAAATGCTACTCTTTTCTCCCGACTCTCCACCATCCTTTTCATGTATTCAAACACTATAGATGACAGTCGCAGTCTGTGCTTCCCTCCTTAAATTCAAACCTACTTAGCCCACTACCTGGCTCAAAGGCATGTCATGCCCAATGTGACCTACTCTGTACCCTTGATCTTCAAGTTGCTGCCCCCTAACCAGCCTCATTCTCTTTCTACCCTCCAACCAGCTGCATGGACTATAGACTTTATATCCGAAGTCTTGTTGGTGCCGGTAGCACAGTACCAGGCACATACTAGGTTCTTTATCCATATTCACTGAAACATAAGCAAATGAAATTATAGAAGCAAAATGCCTAGCATAAGTATGCCACTAGCCAGTAGTTCGCCCCCTCCTCCAGGCTCAGTGACTGACGCTAAAGGAAGATTCAGAAGCATAGATAGTAGACAACAATTTAAAAACCTCATAATAATTTACATTTAGTTGTGGAATATTTTTCCATAAAATCTGAGAACTCTTCTCAAAGACAGCAATGAAGTCACACCATGAACATCCGTGTTAAGACCCCAATTCTTACTCCACATTCGAACAAGACAGTTTAGTGTTTGCAAATCCAAGCAACTGCCTCTAATTTTCATCCAAATTGTCTTCTGTCCTCTGTGTTCTCGGTTATTCTGTGGTCTGTGTTCCCCTGTGCTAGGAAGCTTCACAGGTCATAAACCCTTTTCAGAGAAAACACTGTATGAAATCGTTCAAAATCTAGACTTTGTACAGACACTATTTCTACCCAAAAAGGGTAAAAACATTTGAAAATCTACATAGGTAATATTGTCTTGCTAGTGAGAGACGGGCTCCTCTGCCCTTTGCCCAATGAAAGGCTCCAATCAGCCACGGCACATCAGTCTTTGTAGTTTTGCTGTTTCATTCCCAATAGTCTCTGCTGTAGCATCTCTCAAACATCTTTTAGGGTTCTCTCTTTAGCTGCACTACAGTTTGCAGTTACTTTTATCAGCTTATAATAGAGACATTGAATTGAACATTGACTCAAGACAGGGGGAAAATTCTTGGTTTGACCCAAGACTCATTTTGCTTCAAAAGCAAAAAGAAGAATGTGAAGTGAAGAACGCAAATAGAACCAAAGATAGCTTTTTTATTCCCAATTCCTTTAAACCGAGGCACCTGACACCCAAGAGTGGTTCAGAGTCCATCCCACCCACGTACTTCCCATGCTCAGTGTCCTACTGTGTCTTTGATGATTGCTTCCTTCAGAATAAATCTGAGAGAAGTGTGGTTCTTATCCTTCAGGTGGTCTCATTGCCCCTGATATGCTTTGCTTCTTTCCTTCCATTGTGTGAAGCCATTGACAACAAATATGCGCCTTGCTCACTCTTCACAGGCCCTCAGCCCCTGCAGTTGGTCACCAAATATTATTTCAGGTGGTGTGAGGGTCTTGTATGAGCTCCTACATGTCGTAAATGAAATGGAAGGAACAGGCTCTGGAACTACAAATGCCTGGTGTTCACTAAACTAGGTGATCTTGCCTCAGAAAGCTCACAGATGTTGTTAACTTAAGACAACATTTTTCTCCCTCCTTTTAAATAGCTCAACCGATCTCCATTTTAACCCTATACGTGCATGCTTTCCTCGACATTTTTTCTTTAAGGGGTGAATAGAATTAAGCTCAGAGACAATGAGGTGCTTTGTGGAAAGAGGTGCAGGTAAACAGAATGCTGGAGTTGGATCCCAGGCCCCAAATTTCAGGACTGGTTCTAATAAGTTATGCTAACTGGGCATGTGCCTCTACAACTTTGAGTTTAATTAATCCTATCCCCAAATACAGGGGGAAAAAGTTTCCCTTTCCCATCTCCCATGTATTTTGTGAAACTCAATGGAAAAGCAACAATAAAATCACATCATAATAAAATCTAAGCGTATAAACCTCACTGTCTTCATCTGTACGCGCTATTACAACGTTTTTGTGTTGTTTTGCTGCCACCTAGTGACAAAATGAAAGAATTTAACGCTTTCTTAAACTGGTTTTGTATTTGCTTACATTTGGATTCACTTGGACTAAAGTCAGAAAACGTGTAGGCTCCAAAAAAAGAAAAAAGAAAAGAAAAGAAAAAAAGAAATGATTGCATTTTGTTATACTTGGCAAGAATTAGGCCCCAACCTTGGATAAATGGGACAAAAATGAGCCCAAGGTCTAGATTAAGAGAAATCCCACCAGGTGGTCTTATCCATTTTTTATTAGTCCAAATGTGTTTTGCATGTAACAAACCATGCTTCTATTAACTTCCAGACATAAAATAGAAACACTTAGGGCCAGCTTTGGATTGATTGTCAGAATTGGCGAGAATATGGTATTTTGAAACCTTGAGACAAAAAAAAACTGGGTCTACTGCTGTAAGAAATTGCTAGCAGCGATTAGATACAGGGATTGTGCACATGGCCTGGCAGAATATCTTCCTAAGGCGTTTCAGACTTTATAGTCATTCCCACAGGGATAAGAATTTTTCCTCATCAACTGTATGAAAAGATAAGCGCTCTTGCTCCTCCTTGGTCTCGTTCTCAAAACATTCTAGTTAGACGTTCCATGGGGCAATAAAAACTAATAACTAACCATTTGCGCTTTTCATTTCCATGATAACTTTCTATGGAGCTATTCCAATATTCTTCCCCAAACAGGGAACGCTGATTGAGCTGCACCCAGAAATGAGATAATGGTTTTATTCCAGGCCCGTAAGCAGAAACCAGCCCACTGCAAAGTGAGTATTTGTCTGTGGGATGTCAGTGGGCTCCAACTACAAGGACAGTGCACTGAACGTGAGCAGAAATTCTCAAGAAAGCTGAGGGAGGGCCGGGGATTTAGCTCAGTGGTTCCACCGCCTCCCGCGCAAGCACAAGGACCCAGAAAGCTGAGGGAGGCCGCTTAACCCAGGTTCCCCCGCAAAAGTGAGGAAAACCTGACCTCATCTAGGGAAAGATCCCTGTATCATAGTATAACTGGGGACTTTATGAGGAGAGCAGAAGAGTTTGGAGAATGGCTGAATTTATTATCCTTTTGAATAAGAACTACATATATTTTAATGTACATTACACTAAGAATAAATTTTCAATATGACAGAGGGGCTTAGAAAAATGAAAACCCACACTTACAAAAAGTAGAGCACAGAAATATAAATTGTTAAATGAGAAGAATTTATGTGAAGTCATAATTCTAAGCTAGAATTTTACTTTCAACTCTGCGAATGATCCCAAATCAGCAGCTTCACTTTTTCCCAGCCATGAAGCCTAATCCTGTACAACCAGTCTGTCAGCAATAACCTTCCATCTTGGCCAGACTAGGAGGGCATTGTCTTACAGTCGAGTCTGGGAAGATTATCACGAGTCTAGGATAAAAATAGAGGGCGGTATATGGTGTAAATTTAGTGTGTAAGCCTAGAAGGGTGATGGATAAGAATAGAAGCAAGAATTAGAATAAAAATAGAAGACTGGGAAGAAAAATAAACATGATACTGGAAGCATAAAAACATTTCAATTCACACTATTTGCATTGTGGTAATAAGTTTAATAAGTTTTATTGTAAGTGAAATACCTTGTTTATCACAGATACTTTTTGTGTCTTCTGTCTGCATCCTAGCGTACTTAAAGCAACTTTGAAACCTTATGGAGGCTTGTGCTTTTAAATTGTCAGAAAAATTTTAGAAAGCAAGTCAAAATTTGAAGCTAAAAATCTGAGCAGCATATTAAATTTATAACATGTGTGTCATGATCTGCTAGTCTGTGAATATATAGAATAGTTGTTATTTATTGCTTTAAAATCATTAATCATTTCATATTATCAATAATTTAAACAGTAAGCAAATATCAAAGAGTTAATAAAGACTTTTCTACGTAAAGCCCTTCAAGTATTAAGAATCTTTTCATAATTATACAATAGCCCAAATGTGAGAAGGTTTTGTAAATCTTCAGTAACCCTTCTCAGTGGACTTGGTGGGAACCTTTCCTAACCCCTCCACCTGAAAAAGTAGTCCCTGTCTCTTTTAACCATCTGGAGAGGGATATTGTTTTCTATTTCCAAGCCTTTGTTGTTTTTGTTATATGTCCATAACTTTATATCAATGTGTCTAACTAGATCTTTATTTCACTTTCACTTCATTGTACTTTCTCTATCCTAAACAAAGTGTCCATGTTTTCCACGGTCTTGACTTCAGGAGAACTCTTGATCCTACTGATACTTTGGTGTGAATTGGGGTTTATGATGGTGCAGGACCCCCTTGATTACTTGTCAGACATCTCCATTCAAACAACTTCAAAGCAAACACAAAATTTTGGCTCAGGTGTCCTATATGGGTAAAGGTGGCTGGAATGGCTATGTCACACAGTCCAGTGATGCTGGGTTGCTTTGCTTTTCACTAAATAGTGGTTTGTATTTTCTCTAATTACAAGCAAATAACCTTCACACTACGGCAAGAGTAGCTGCCTGGGTCAATGGACTGATATTCTACCAATTATCTAACTCAAGAACAAGTGTTTTTCTCTCTCCCCAGTTGAGTTTGAAAACTCCAATTAAAGGACTAGAATGAGCCAGACCATGAGTGTCCTGCCTATAGCTAAGAGACGGGGCATTATCATTGGCTCACTGCGGCTCATACATCAATATTTGTCATTTTTTGAGGTCTGTTTCCAAAAATAATAGGAGAAGCATGCATATGGCCACTGGGGCAACTATTATGCTCTACAAATCATCATGAACATCCCCATTCATATCAAAATAAAAGTGCGTGGAACCCAGAAGTACCTATGTGACTAACAATGTGAAGATCCAACACTGACAGGATCAGCCAATAGATGCTATCCAACAAATTAAGTCCCAGCTATTTAAATGCTCAGCATATAAACACTGCAGAATATTCTGGTGAAAACACTAATAATAATCCAATATTATAATGATTTTGAGCTCATTATAAGACAATATATGCTTGAAAAGTATGTGACTCATTTAAAATGTTTTATGTGGGTATGAATGAACAAATTTCTATTTCTCAGCTATAACTTCTATTTCTATAGCCAAAATCAGAAGTATTTGAAACACTAAGAACAAACTTTTTGAGCTCTAACACTGCCAAGGCCTAAGATGAATTTCAATAAATTAGACTAAGTCCTTTAGTTAAGTGTGTGCCATGATAAAAACTTAAACTTAGACTTATTATAGTCACTTGAAGATGAAACTTTTGTGTTAAATCTTCATGCTCCTTTCTGGACTGAAACTAAGACAGAGCATTAAAAGGAAACATAAATTTATTGAAGGGGATCAAGAGATGGAGGGAGAGGAAAAGGAAGCAGAAAAGGGAATAAAAATTAAGGTGTGTTATGCATCTTCCCCAACTCCACACAGAGAATGTAATTACTGTGTACTGCAAACGTGTACCAATAAAAAAATAAAAACTGGAAAAAAAAAACATTCTGAATGAGTGGAAAAACCCCCAGAAGTACCAATGAACTAACTGTAAAGACTTAGCAAACCACTTGAGGGAAGCTAAGTGGATATCTTGCAGATATTTTTACATAGAGAGGTGGAAACCCTGCTAAAGCTAAAACAGAAAGGTTTTCTTCTTCACAGCAGTATGACGTGCTTTGCCCCATCAGTAAATGCGAATCTTTAAAATGTGCTCCTTGTCCTCTGAATTATTTTCCATTAGAAGGAATAGATTCCCACTGAGACTGTTTTTTCCAATCTCTGCTTTTGATTAATATTACACATTAAAAAAAAAAACATTGGCTAAAACTACTTGATTCCTTGTCACTCTAAACCCAACTCAGATGCTCAGGGAGAAATACCAGCTATAAAGTTAGCACTGACTTCTAGAAATCTGTGCCCAAAGCCCAGGAAGTTAAAAATCTAAATAGTCTCAAAATCTCAAATGACTATCATTCCTGCAAACATAGTAATAGGAGGACATAGAAACCGGTCAATGCAAGATGACTCTTCATGAAAGGTTAATGTGGCCCAGTTTTGGGGGCCTAGACCAGACCTCTGCAGATAATTTGCTTTGAGTTCAGGCGTAAAGACTCAGTCATGAGAAATTACATTTCAGATTATCTAAAAAGAAAAAAAAACATATTAAATGTAGCTTTTCATAGCCAAGTTGAGAGCTACAAAGTATGATGCCACCTGTGCGCCTCCCATCAACATGGCCTCTTGTTCAGATTTAGGCATCCACGAGGGCTGCCACATAGGACAGGAGGCAGTGCACAATGTCAGCAAAATGCAAGCCTGCCATTGCATCATTCCTTCAGACCACACTCTCTGGCTCGCATCTCCCCTCCACTAGTCATTCCCCCAAATATTTATTAAGCATGCTCTATGTCACATTGTCAACAATGCAGAGAGCCAAAATAGTCCAGGTTCTGGTGTACAAGCAAAGAGCTGCCAGGCATACACTTCATGGTAAGTAGTAAGTAGCTACATTTACTGAAGCTCACAGGATGTTAACAGGCAGAAGGGAGAGAAACCCAGAAGAGGAACTCTCTCCAAGAGCTCCCTGACAACTCAGGCTTCCAGTATTTAAAGGGTCAGATGCCCCTACCCCCAGGTGCCCCCATTGTGGTTAGACGCCTCTGACTCCAGGTGCTTCGCATTTGTCCACGTTATGATCTGCCACCTTGGGCATCAGGATTTCACCTGAGCAGTGCCTTGCCCACAGCTGAATGAAGGGAAGGAAGAGATCACTCAATTTCTCTGTTTCGGACCATAGCAACATCGTGGGTGCTCTAGTCACTGCGGGTGTAGCAACGGACAAAAGCAGACATGTTTCCTGATCTCAGGCCATTCATATCCAGGTGAGGAGAGCCAGAAAATAAACATGTAAAGCAAAAAATCAGTTGATATTTGCAAATCATTTCTACACTGTAAATAAAACTAAACAAACTAAAAGACAACAAAGCGATAGGAAGATCGGAAGATGGTGAGAAAACATTCCAAAGGCCAACATTTAAGCTGAAGTACAAAGGATGAGAAAGAGATATCAGCTAAGGACCTGAAAGAAGAACTCCCAGGCAGAAGAAAGGAGGGCAGTAAATGCAGAGAAGAGGAGTTGGTTGGGTGGCTGGAGCTTCTTGGCTGAGGGAGAGAATGGAGTAGTGAGAGACAGAGAAGTGGTGACAGAGAGCACGTAGAGCCTCAGGGAGTACCTCCTCTTACCACCTCCTCTTTCCATTATTATCCATATAACACTATATTATAAAAGTTAATTTACTCTTCTCTCTCTTTGAGTAGAGGGTTAGTTCCTTAAGTACACTATATCTTATTCATGATAATAATTATAGCTCCCATTTATTGAGCTACACCAGGCACTAAGCTAGCTACTTTGCATACATTATCTGCAATCTTCACAACAACCCTGCAAGGTAAGTGTTATTAGCATAATTTTACAAATCAAGAAACCAACTAAGTGATTTACCCACGGCCCAAAAGCTAGCCTGTGGTGAAGCAGTCTTTGGAATCTGTGTGTTGTCTGAGCCTGGAATCTAGCTTCTTGTCACCATCCCGCATTACCTCAACCCTTTGTGTTTACTCGGCTTGGTAGTGAGGGCTCCTAGCACGAAGCCTGGCACAAGAAGTAGACGCCTGCTCAGCAAATGTCCCTGGTATTGACTCGCAGTGAGCCGAGTGTGCGCCCCCACAAGAGGAGACCGGACTGGAGAGGCCTCGGCTCTGCGGAGGCTTTGCGGAAATGGGTGCGGTCTGTCTCAGGACAGTGGAAAGTGGCAGGGAGGAGATTGTACTTAATAAAGCTACGTGAAAGCGATGGGGCTTCCTGAGAGCTAATGCATGACACCCTGACACAGCTGCATGTCGTGTTCTGAAAAAAATTAATGGGATTTTAAAGAGAGAGGCTGCTCAGTGTGCTTGCAAAATGGAGACACAGAAGAATGCGCCCCATTGATGAGGAGAAAAGAGCAGTGAGAGAGGAGGATGGCGCTGCTGTAATTGCCTGTAATCCACCCCTCCTGACTTTAATTAGGACACTTGCGAGACACACACATTTGTAAGAGTGACAGAGCTAATTGAAGAAAACCACATGTCTCATCAACAAGCAAATCAGGAATAATAATCAAAGCAGCAGAAGCGAAAGTGGAAGCCACGGCGCTGTCAAAGGCAGGAGGAACTCAGACACAAGGAGGCCTGTAATTTAGAAAAAGCTGGAGTGCTGGATAGGAGCCTTTAAGATGGGACACGACGTAAAACAGTTAACTTGTCTCAAACTGAAACTTTCCCTCCCACAATCTGGTCACAATTAAATCTGGTCAAAATCCATCTAATCCTTTCTGTCTGTGTTCTGGGGATGCCTGCATTATTCCATTTCATTGCCTAGAACGGCCTCGTTAAGTGAAAAGACACCCACTCCCTCCCTGAACTCTTCATTAATTCACAGTGCTCTCCTGTCACCACCGCGGTGTGTTCTGGCCTCAGTGTAGATGGAAAATGACAGCCTCTCGTCCTCAATTTTTAATATTGCTAACATTCAGAGGTCATTATTAAGTTATTTCTCTATCCTCCCTTTGCCTCCCTGCAACAAAAGGTGAACTAGTAAGCTCAGTTGGGGAAGAAGTCTCCTAACTATTCCAGGCTCTCTAGCCTACTCTTAGCAAACAGGGTCAAGGTGGGGCTGTGCTCACGTTGAACCAGTCGATGAGGGTGGAACCTATTTCAGGGACATGTAGGCAACCCAAGCTGACCAGTCGAAATCCAGACATATTCAGAGGCCTGGGTTGAGGAAGATGATTGCTCATTCTCACCATGTGAGCCTTGGGAGCATTTAAACAACCTTGCCAGCACCTGGAGATTGAGATTAGCGGTACTATAGCTCGAGAAAGAAGGAAGAAACATATTTGTCATATAAATCCTGAGTCAGCCATTCTTCAAGTTTAATCTATCCCTGAACTTTTCAGTCGTACAGGCCAATAAGCTTTTCTTTTATTAAGCCAAGGGAATCTTGATTTTCCATTTTTTACAGACAACTATTATAACAATAATTTACTAGTGTAACAGTAAACAAACTAATAAGAGAGAAACAATAACGGGGAGGTAGTGTTAAGTACCCTTGAAGTGCTAGACAGGACCCTTTTACTTATTTCAACATAGTACTTATTATTATTCCCATTCTACCAACCCAAAAATTGAAATTAGCATTTAAATAATTTTTCATGCCAATTAAAGGTTAAATAAGGCCTACCTGCCTGTCTGCGATCACCCGGCGGCGTGCGCGTGAGCTCCCGGCCTGCGCGGGAGCTCCCGGCCTGCGCCACAACAGACCCAGGAAGGAAGGTAGCTGTGCGGGCGCCCTTGAAA
>NW_022900933.1:22917457-22937560 GCF_012274545.1 Fukomys damarensis | reverse complement strand
AAAAAAAAAAAAAAAAAAAAAAAAAAAAAAAAAAAAAAAAAAAAAGGTTAAATAAGAGCCCAAGATTTTCTCAGGAAGCTCATTGGCTCTAAATCCATTGAAGTGGCCATAAAAAGGGGACTAAGCCATGGCTTCATTTCTAAATTTCTTGATTAATTAATAGATAGAGTAAAAATGGCAGGATTTCCTTCTTCCTTTTTCTCAGGATACCTCTACATGTTCCTGATAAGTTCATCTGGGCTTTCTCATTGTGCCCATTTCCTCACATATCTAACCAGTTTGTTGGTGTTTTCTGTAAGCGCAATTTCAGAATAGAAACAAGTGGCAGAAACTGAAACTCGTTTCACTGTTCAAATTTCACTCACTGAAATGATTATCTGTGTGGGGGAAAGGACAGTCCTAGTCAGAGAGCCACAGAATCATAGAGGCTTCTCAAAAGAAGTAGAGAATTGTCCATTGCTGTATATAAGTTACCAGAAACTAACCAGGAAGTCATAACATGTGCGATTTTCTGGATCAGATATCATAACCACCATGAAAACAGGTCCTAATTCTGTCACTACGCTCAGAAACTACCAGGTGGTTCCTAAGCTTCCTTCCCTCACTGATCTGCAGTACCCATATGTGAATCTGTGCTTACATCTACTTCAAAATCTACCTCACTTTTCTCCCATGTCATTCTTCAGTGGCAGATACGTCAGCTGTGGCCAAAATCTCCACCCTTGAAATATGAGGCACCATGAAGGTAAGAACATGAGATGTGGCAGTGGGCATGGACCATATTTTCCTCTTTGCTAATATGTTTGAGTTAATGTATAAAACCTGAATTTACAAAGGAAAATGAAGAAGGCTGTCATTAAAGACAGCCTGAGAAAATTTTCACAGATATTACACTGATTTCAGAGATACCAAAGAGAGTTGGACATTCATAAGAAGTCAGCGAGGCTCTATGGAAATTAGACTGGGGAGATCCAAGACCAAACAATATTCCCAGTGTGGAAAAGAGAGGGAGGCATGGAAAAGAAAAGGAATGCTCATTTGGCATCTTTAAAGCCATTACAGTGTGGCATTATTTAGGGTAGCTATGAGGTAGACTCCACCCAACTTACTGTCAACAGAAACAGTAAAAGGCACTTTTTAAAAAGTACCATCAATCTTGTCTGATAAAATATATATGGCACCAAAGAAAATGAAAACCAAAATATTTATTAGCTCAGTCACCAAGGATAAGTAAAACATAGATGAAGGAAATTAGCAATGCATGTTATAGAACCAGTTCAGCAACCCAAGAGTGTAAGAAAGATGTTCCTGTTATATACCTTCAAGAGACAGGATTTCCAGCGCGCACTTCAGCAGCACATATACTAAAGAGACAGGATTTCTAGAGGATATAGCTACATTTTTAGCAAAAATCCACTGAAATGGCATTAAAGTGAATGTTTTACCATGACAAAAAATATTCTGCAGCTAAAAGCATGCATTTGAAAATTATATCATAATATATTACTCAAAGGAAAGGATTACTATTATTGAAAATCAGTGATCTAGAAGATTACTTGGAATCTCACAAACTAGACATGGAAATACTCTGCGAGTATTGACAAGAAACAGGAGTTTCAGGAAGAGAAAAGGAGATAAGTGAAGAACAGGTAAAACTAACCGAAGGAAGTGTGCTGGTTGTAATACCTGAGTCTGTAAATGTAAACGACAGAGTTTCATAGGGACAAGGAAGAGAAGGGAGGGAGGGAAGTGAGGCAGAGTTACAAAAGGAGAAGAATAAAATTGTTAGGAATGGAATTTTGTTCCTACAAAATTCATACATTGAAGTCCTAAATATCAATACTTCCAAGTACCACTGTATTTGGAAATGATGCTTTTAAAGAGATAGTTAAGTTAAACAGAGTCATTAGGGTGGGCCCTAAATCAATATTACTTACTGAAAGGAAATTAGGACTCAGACACACACAGGAAGAAGACTCATAAAGACATCAGAGGAAGATAATATCTACAAACCAAGGAGAGATCAACCTTGTAAACACCCTGACCTCAGACACCAAGTCTCTGGGTCTGTGAGAAAGTAAATCCCTGGATTTACTTATCTCCCAGTCTGTGGGACTTCATGACCACAGCCTTAAAAAAAATGCAAAAACTAGCATTAAGTTTCTTATCTGTAATACTAGAAGCTAGAAACAGAAGCAGAACTTCTATCGGCTAATGAGAATAAATTAAAACGAAATAGTCTAATACCTAGTGAGAAGAAGTACGTTTACAGATTCATAAAAGATTTTGAAAACATGTCCCCACAGAACCCAAATGAGGAAATGCTTATAAAAGGAATCTATCAAATAAGTAAACAGAACAGATGGCCTGGCAGGGGATAATGACAATGACAGAAAACAGCAGTCGTTTAAAAAAAAATGGTCATCGGAATTTGTAATGTTAAGCACACTTGAACTGGAAGCGTCATATAGCAGGGCTGAAACTAACAATGGTACGAGACTGAATTAAGAAGTTATCGATGGCTTAAAAGACATCAGAGAGTCATAGCCAAACTCACTGTGGCATGTAATATGTAGGCACACTCACTGCGGTAGTCACTTTATCTAAATCATGGCCAACTCTTTATGAAGCAAGTGACATTATTTTCCCCTTGCTACTGATGAAGAAACTGAGGCAACATGAACAGCTTCCCCGAGATTACAGTCAGATTACAGCTTTTAAATTCCTTTGTGTGCTACAAAAAAGAGGGAGCCAAACATGTTCTTTTAGATGTGTATGTAAGCAGAGACAGCAGAATAATAGTGATCTAAAATGTTCAACTTATATCTAATTGTACACTTGTAATTTAGTATACACATCAGGTCAGTTTCAGCTTAAAGGAGGGCACAAGTATTAGTTGTGCCAGGAAAAGAGAAATAGAAGTGCCATCAATCAGCAAAAGCAAATCCAGACATATAATCATCCTCTGTTTACAGAGTTCAGCTCAGAGCTTAGGAGCCGTGGATAGCACTGGCCGAGGGATGTGGTGAAATATCTTTATTTCCTATAATACTAGACAAATATGTATTCAATCATGCATATCAGGGATACACAGATTGAAGATGGTAGAAGAGAAAGACACCAAAAAGACAGTTATCAATATGAGTAGAAAGGGACAGGATTAGTAACGATCAAACCATAAAAAATAAAGGAGTAAAAAATAAAACTGTAAGATGTAAACATATGTCTACAAAGAGACTTGGACATGAATGTTCACAGCAGCTTTATTTATAACAGCCCCAAACTGGCAATATACCAAATGTTCATCAATAGAAGAACTGACAAGTTGGGACACGGTCACACATGGAATACTACTTGGCAAAGAAAAATAGCAAATTACTGTGGAAAAAATCATGGTTGAATTCAATTTCTCAAGGAAGCCATATGCAATGCCAGTATAGTACATCCCAACTAAGTTCACCTATGATTAAAGAAATAAAAACATTTGTCTCTGAGAGCAGGAGTGGGAATTGATGGGAGGGGCACAGCTATCTTTCTGAGAGGATGGGGACCGTTCCACGACTTGCTAGGGGTGTGTGTGCTTGTCAGACACTGCACGGTATACACTTGAGATCTGAGAATGTCACTGGGTGCAAGCATTAAAATTCTATGACATGATACCTTATAAAATACAATCATAAGCAAAGGACTGTTAGGTAAATAAAACGAAGTAGAAGCCATAATACTAATAACAATGCAAAGCAAATTTAAAAGCTGGACACACAAAAGAATAATTGTGTGTAAGAATCTGGGCCTATGCTATAACAACAAAAACCAACAGGTTTGGGGTTGCAGTGGTAAACAGGAAGTAAAATTATACATTTTATCCTCTTCTATAGAATTTAATATTTTCATGATTACATTGATAGAAAAAAGTATTTTGTCCTACAGATCTTCAAAGAAACCATTAACAGAGCTACTGTTTTCTTATTTATGAAGATAAGCAAGTTAAGTCCAGAAAACAAAAGAAGCACCAAGAAAGTATAAAAAACAGAAAGCATGAAATAAAGGGATGGGCATCTGAAAGAGCAGTGGCCATGTCAGGTGTAAACAGGCTTTCCTGGATGACCCCGCGATCCCTGGTCTGTGTCTCCACTCATGAGACTCAAGCATAAGCACCTCCCTAAGCTGCCTACACCCCACATCCACTGCAGGATTACTCACAATGGACAAGGTTCGGAAGCAGCCTAAGAGTTCACCAGCAGATGAATGGATAAAAAATTGTGATACATACACATGTAACAGAAGATCACAGGTTCTTTTTTACAGAGGAGATTCTGCCTTTTGTACTAACATGGATGAATGTGGAGGACATTAAGCAAAGTGGAATAAACCAGAAAGGCACCACGCCTGCCTGACAAGCTAAAAGTCCTGAGTTCCATCTCAGGTACTGGAAAAAAAAAAAAGGAGGAGAAGGAAGAGGAGGAAGAGGAAGAGGAAAAAGAGGAGGAGGAGGAGGAGGAACAAAACCAGGAAGCCAGGCACAGCAAGAAAAATATCCCAGATCCCATTCATATGTGAATCCCAAATGTTTTTTTAAAGTCAGATACATAGAGACAGTAGAACAGTGGCTACCAAGGGTGCAGAAGAAGAAATGGGGAAAAGTAAAAGAGTACAAACTTACATTTATGTAGGATAAACAAATCTGGAACTATAATGTACTGCAAAAGAACTATAGCTAGTAAGATTATACACTGAGAATTTGCTAAAAGAATTGGGTCCAGTTGTTCATATCACAGACACACACAAAAAGACATGAATACTGAAAATGATGGATGTGTTAATTTATTTGCTTACCATACTCATTTCACTCTGTACGTCAAAATATATCTTAAAATACATACTGTATAAAATGAATATGGTTTTTTCATAAATAGCCTTTATTAAATTGAGGTATAGACCATCTATTCCAATTTTTTGCAGGGTTTTTATCATGAATGGGTGTTGAATTTTATCAAATGCTTTTTCTGCATCTATTGAGAGGATCATATGGTTTTTGTCCTTGACTTTGTTAATATAATGTATTACATTCACTGACTTTCGTATGTTGAACCACCCTTGCATCTCTGGAATAAATCCGACTTGGTCATGATGGATGATCTTCTTAATAATCCTCTGTATTCTGTTTGCTAGTATCTTATTAAGGATTTTTGCATCTATATTCATTAAGGAGATTGGTCTGTAGTTCTCCTTTTTGGTTGTATCTTTCTCTGGTTTAATCCCAAATGTTTTTTTAAAGTCAGATACATAGAGACAGTAGAACAGTGGCTACCAAGGGTGCAGAAGAAGAAATGGGGAAAAGTAAAAGAGTACAAACTTACATTTATGTAGGATAAACAAATCTGGAACTATAATGTACTGCAAAAGAACTATAGCTAGTAAGATTATACACTGAGAATTTGCTAAAAGAATTGGGTCCAGTTGTTCATATCACAGACACACACAAAAAGACATGAATACTGAAAATGATGGATGTGTTAATTTATTTGCTTACCATACTCATTTCACTCTGTACGTCAAAATATATCTTAAAATACATACTGTATAAAATGAATATGGATTTTTGATGTGGGAGATCAGAAAAGAAGAACATAGACAAAAAAATAGACAAATTCTTGGCATCTCTAGTTGATTAAAAAATGAAGAATATTTTAGGAAACAAATGTTAATAATCTTGGTCATTAACCTGACCATTGCACACTGCATTCATGGATTAAATTTTCATAATTTTTTCCTAAATATTTACCATTATTGAGGTAATTTTTACAAAAATAACCAGAAATAGAAAATAATTCATCTATTCCCCTTTAAAACAAAAGTAGTATGTATTATTAACATCAAATTTACAAATAATTCTAAAAAAAAAGTTTTAGTTATCATTACTTCCAAAAAAGAGATAAAGGATAAATGCAGAATTAGAAATACGAAATTATTTCTAAAAGATTATGATTTTTTTCTGTAGATGTCCTTGTCCGTACTCATCTCCTTCTTCTTGAGACAGACAGCAAAAGCTGAGAGATGGATGTGGCAGGATGCAGTAGGGAAAGAGGCCAGGGCCTGGGCACCAAGTGGCACAGAGCAGAAGCCAATGACAACGAAGCGCCCCATCCATCTGCCTCCCACACAGCGAGCACCATCACAGCTGCTGGGGTCGCCCAGTGATCCAGAGCTCAACTGGACATTGGGCATCTGAGCAGATTCCTGTGTGGTGTAACCTTGAGGACTACAGGCACACGCAGTGCCGTGACAACACATAGTCCTCCTTAACTTGTCCCCAGATAAGGAGTGTTGGGGGAAAGTGGCATTACGGAAGAATAAAGTAGCATTCCTTGCATCTCATCTTGGGCTGCACAAGTCTTTCAGCTTTTTGTCAAGTTTGGTTTGGGCAGCATCACTTCTGTTCAACCTAACTCCCTTGTCAGCAAAGGAGCTTGCAAGTCTGTGAAATCAAAATATCTAATACTGCATTTCTTCCTCCAGTACGGAGGACTGCAGAGAGAAGGCTGCTATGCTTAGCTGATTCTAAGGTCTGCCTAAGACACTCCTAGTCAGTTTTAGCATCTTACTAGCAGAAGGGAATAATGGAGAAGCAGGAGAGGTTTGGGGGCCAAGAGAAGAGGCCCAATACCCTTGATCATCTCAAAGTCAATTCTTAATTTTTCTTGAAAAATTGTGAATTTCCATTTACAATATGAATTTTTTAATTAGAAATTCTGTACTTTATTGCAGTTGGTTTCTACTCCTTGAAGCTACAAGTAAGGTGCCAATTCTTATTTCAAATATAATGCCAGATTAATACCAAAGCCAAAAGCTGAGGAACTTCTTAATTAATATAATTAATACACAAAGGAATATGCATATCTGGTTGTCAAATCCATGAGAAATCCAGCAAATGTTCACCCGTGATATACAGATACAATTCAGTTTAATACTAAGCATACATTTTTCAGAAATCAAAAAGTGTACTTAATAATGCAAAACATTTTTATTCGTCAAAATGCACTCTCCCTGTTTCTTGTTCAAATTCACCTCAAAGGTTTTTATAACTACACATAGAGCTAACAGTTGTTCACAAGACTACCCACTGCCTCCAATGGATGAAATGAAGCAAACTTCTTTGAAACAGGACTATAAAGAAATAAAAATATTTCCCTGGGAGAATTGCAGAAAACGTGATAAATCTCCATGCCATTGTGCTATCTTCCAAAATAACCTTAAATCTTACAGTAATTAATGGGCCAGTCACAGTCACCAAGTGCAAGTACCTCTCTTAACGAAAGTTTAGAAAATCTACAGTAGGAGGAGGCAGGAATTTATCTCACAAACTAAAAGGTCCAAAGGGGAAGGGAAAGTGGGAGGCACAAGGGGAAAGGAAAGAAGGGACTGGAATAAATATAAGAAAAGAAATAATAAGGTTCAAATTGTTTAATTGACAATGTGAAATAGGAAGAAAATGGCTAAAGGAGTAGGGGAATTGGGAAGGGTAGGGGAACGGAAAGAAGGGAAAAGAAAAACATATGAGAAAAGGGAAAAATGGAAACAATCTTTGTAAATAGGGAAGGGTGGAGGGGGTGAAGGGAGGGCAGGGATAAGGGAAAAAAATAAAAACCTAGACACATCATGTAAAGGTACAAGATCCTAATGATGAATGTAACTGTACTGTATGCCTAAAAAGTACCAATGAACTCAATGAAAAAAAAAAAGAAAGGGAAAAAAATGGAAACAAAGTCTTTTAAATAGGGAGGGGTAGAGGGTTTAGAGGGAGGGCAGGGGAATGCGGGGAAAAAATAAGAACCAAGACATACCATATATAGGTACAAATTCCCAATGATGAATATTATCATATTATATACCTAAAATGTACCAATAAACTTAATGAATAAAAGTGGGGGGGACACATAGAGTCTGTATAATGATTTTTCAAGTTTGGCATTAAAAATGCAGAGAACTGTCAAAACTAAAGTTATATTTAAAAGGAAGTTTTGCTGGAAAGACTTTTAGTTTTTATTAGGATCCTAACCACTGGAGGCAACAAGGATGCTACATGGAAAAAGCAAAAGAGGAATCCAACATGCTATCCACCTACTTTCCATTAACATACCTGTAAAGCATATTTATTGTTCCATAGAATACCACAGCCACCACAGAAAGTCAACAAGTGGGGATCCATCCTTGCTTGACCCAAGACTCTCAGTAAATATTTTTCCTGGGTAGTTGAATAACCCAACAGGGGCCAAAGATATGAGAGGAGATAAACAATCAAAAAATAATAATTCAAGTTTGGCCACCCACAAGCTCAATCCATTCACTCCACCATGAAGTAAGGCTGATCTAGGGCAGGAAGTAATGATGCCCCCATCCAAAAAAAACTCCAGGGGAAATCAAGATGAAAGAATGTGATTATTGGATTCAGGTTGTTATTTGGCATGGAGCTCTCAAATTTAATGTTCCTGGCCACATGTGAACGTAAGAAAAGCCATTGGAGACACAACTGTGTTCCTACTTCATCCCAAATAGAAATACCAGAATTTGTGGGACTTGCAAGTGGTTTAATATGAACATAAAACCTAGGAGCCTTTTCTTAACATTCACGTCACCTTATTTGGTAGGCACAACCTTGATTATTTGAGAATGTTACAATGAGAGTGTACAAACATACATGTGTTCTTGTGTGTGTGTGTGTGTGTGTGTGTGTGTGTGTGTGTGTCCTGAAAGTCCAGATTAGAAGTTGACAAAGAATATGAAATCCTGGTTCCAGAAGAGACTTTCTCAATATAACTTTGATAAGGAGAAAGTCTCAGCACAGTATTTCATCATTTTCTCTACTCTTTGCATATCACAGCAAAAGGAGGAAAATTATCTATGGCTACCATTATCATCTTCACACGGGCTTTCATCAACATGTCTTGTAATGAACCTAGGAAATTGCACAGAACTCTCTCCCAGAACAGGCTTCTCTAGTTATATACTGACTCAGCTATGGGACAGACCATGTGATGACTTCAGTCATCTACCCAGGGACTTTCCATCAATTAACACCACTGAAAATAATTATAATTTTATTTAAATAGATGCCAAGTGTCCCAAAGCTAACAAAGGATGGAATTAAATCCAATTCTGACTTCCTCTCCCTTCGTCTGCAAAGAGCTCTTTCAACCAGTGTCCAACACCCTGAAAGCTCTCATTTGGTCTGAAAGTCATTAGACTACAGCTATCAGCTAATGAGGCAGTAAGTGTTTGGAAGCAGCTTGAACTACTTCAGCATATCCAAGTTAAAATAAGGCAAATTAGTAGTAAAATCAAATTGGTTTAAACTGTGAAGTGAGTGTGAAAACTATTCCCCTGAAAAGTAGTAAGGGGTCAAATGGCTGCACTGGGACAGTGTAGATGATTTTAACTGCAAGAGAAAAATGTTACTTTTAATGAATTTCATTCTTTAAAAGGCAGCATGTCTTAACTATCTTGGAAGGCTAAAAGGCTCTATTCATGGAAGAAGAAAAAAAAACACACCTAAAGAGGTAAAAGTGTGTGGTTCCCTTTCCAAACACACAAAAGTCATTATTCACATTAGAACATTTTTAGGATTGAAAGTTGGGGAAGGATGATTGCTAATTACTCTGGAACAATAGGTGTACACCAGGGTCCTCCTATCGGACAATTCTGGAAGAATGCAGCAAAACAACAGAGAGTGGAACTTTTACCCCCCAACCCTCATGAAATTCAGAAATTTCCTTTATGTTCCTTTCAAAGTGAAAGAAAAGAATGAAATATTACTTAATTACTTAAATGCGTCGCCAAGGTCAAAGAAAATTAAACTTCCCCCAGTTTTCCCTCTCCCATCTACATACAAACTGTCCAATTCCCTTAAGCAAGTGATAAAACAATTTAAATAGAAATTTTAAAGTAAAATAGTATCTAACTTCCCATACAGAGATTAAAGAACTCCAACTCATGGCCCACAGATGTTTCACTTCGGTTGTTTCCTAAATATGAGTTCCTTGCCAAGATATGATGATTGGAATATTTCATTTATGTAGTTACACATCTAGCTTCTCTTAAAATATAAGATCTAACAATAGTGTGTCTTCACAATAGTGTGCATGGCAATTTTCAGTAAAGGGGAACAGTTGCTAACCCCTTGTCTTCACTGTACTTACCTTAGACTGTCTTAGATTGAGGTGGGGGGTTGTGTGCAAAAGTTTGGCAATAGGTTGCTCTTGAAAGATACACTATGAGCAAGTGAAGGGGGAGAATTTGGTAAAGGAAAACTCTGTCCAGAAACGCTTGTCTTTGGAGTATTACACAATCTTATAGGGCGCTCCAGTATAGAAATGAACTTTCAGGATCGGCTCACATTTAAACACAGGCACCCACTCTGTAATTTCTCATTCGCCAGTCTTTGGCAACAAGCCACCCTGAGCATGCTGTCTATCCTTGAATGGGTATTTTCCTGTGTCTTAGGACAAGCTCAGTGACGGACACAGCTGTGAGCCATTAATAGCCAATATTTCTGGATTTTAGGGGATAGCTGTAGTGTTCCTGGGGAGGGGCACTTAAGCAAGGTACCACAATATACAGTTCCCTAAAACTGCCTTCTCCAGTTCACCAAGCCCCCAACCCACCCACCTCACTTATCTGCCAGGACCACACAGATCAGTCCATATCCACATAGGTCCATCACTGTTTCTCTTCTTCTGTCTGTATCTCCGTATTTCTCACTCTTTCCAAATGAAATTCCTATTCCATTGTTCCTTGCTCTTTGGCCTCTTCATGTTAGTTCAGAATTTCAACTTCCAGTGAATGACTACCTTGAACAATTACCTTCATGTGGTTTTCCTATCTCTAAATGGCCCACTCTGTTTGTTGGCCTTACAACTTCATACACTATGTCTGTAATAAAGGGGTCAAGACCTTTTGGATCAAATCTTATGTTCCATCTCTCATCCTCTAGGGAGCAAGGAAAGTAAACAGACATTCTCCAAGTAAACAAAAGCAGACTTCTCCAGTGTTTGAGGCATTTGTTTGCTCCAGACTTATTAGTGTATAAACACTCAGACATGGACTGTGTCATCTATCGTTGCCTAACAAATTACTCAAAAGGGCATCAGCAAAAACAACAGACATTTATCATCTCAGGCTACTGGGTATCAGGAATCTAGGCTTGGCTTACCTGGGTGCTTCTGCCTTGAGGTCTTTCCTAAGGTTGGCATCAAAATATCAACTGGAACTACATTCTCACTGGAAGGCTAAACTGATGGAGAACCCATTTGGAAGCTCCCTTGGGTGATGACTGTTGGCAAGACTCAGTTCCTTCTGAGCTGCTATACTGGGAGGCTCAGTTTTCCACTAGCTACTGACAGAAGCTTTCCTTAGTTTCTTACCAGAGGGCATCTCAAAACACGGTGACTAGCTTCTGATACATCAAGCATACAAGAGTGAACCAGAGTGCTAACAGGACAGGAATTATGGACATTTTTTGTTGCCTAATTTGAGAAGTGACTTTGTTTTTTTCAGTCCATTAAAAGAAAATGACCAGGCTCATCATACTATTAGGAGGAAAGGACTACATAAGGTCACAAATGCCAGTATATAGAAATCCCTCAAAATTACCTCAGAGCTACCCACCACAGAGACTTTAGCAAGGACATTATGGTCTACATGAGAGATAAAAACTGAAAAGTGTATTAAATGCCAAATACTTATATCCACATATTAATAATAAAATCAGATGAAAATGCAATACATGCTGTTGTTTAAGCAAAACCCATATGAACACCAAGGGAGTGGTGATGCAAGTTGGTTCCATTTGAGTAGTTCGGATAAAAGAGCTTGCTGTGATTCATCAGTGAAGTCTGTGTGGAAGTGATGTGCCTAAAGATGAACTATTTGGGGGAGTGGTTATGGTGATAGAGCCCCGTAGGTAGAAAGGCATTACTCAAGGACCCTCTAATGATAATTAGGAAAAATGAGACGTACAGTGTGACACAGACTTTTGGTATATGGTTGAATAGCAAAGGTTTGGTTTAGCTATGTTTCCAATTGCAACCCCTCTTCTTGGTATGAAGCCTGTTAATATTCCCTTAGATTCCTCTCACAAGCAAGATACTAAAGAACAATGGAATGCATGGAAAAAGCGCTAGGTGAGGAGAGCACGGAGAAAATGGAACGCAAATAGTTTTCAAGACCCTCACATTTTATGCCTGAGGCACTACATTGCATAACAGTGGTTCCATAGGATTGTCTCCAAAACGACGGGATGCAAACCTGACAAAACTAGAAATAAGAATAATAAACACTTACGGAGAGCTTCCTATGTTCCAGGCATCATTACAAGTGTCTCCTATCTCACAGTAAGAGTGAACAACAACCAATGAAGGGTGGCTCACCTACTCCCCATTCTTCCCTTTCTGTCCCTTTTCCCTGTTTATCTCTTTCTTCACTTCCAAGATAGAGGCTCTTTCTTCCCTCAACCATTAAAACTTACTCTCAGGAGAGTCCAGTCCCGTCATTCACACCTCAGTGTGGTCTTAAGTCACACCTAAGGTACTTTCACTGTGAACCTTAATATTGACTGCTCTATGAAAGACATTTTTCCTATAAAATACATTTCAGGCATCAGTGGGCACATAGGAGCAGTATTTGGCATTTGGAGGATCAAGGGAGTGGTATTTCAGTCCCTGGAATGAAACCATATGGGGAGTTGCCTACCCATCAGGCTGGCCTTAGACTTGACCCGTGTAATGGGTATTTGGTTAATAAATAGGTTCTTTCAGTCCTGTACGCGTTGACCTCTTGATCTAGCCCAAAGGGGACACTGTTTTCCATTCACTAATGAGGTAGACTTTGGCTTCTTCTTCCTGCCACATTTAGAACCGTGTTATATTTTGTTTCTCTTTAAATCCCTAAAACCGGAGAGAATAAAGTTGTCAGAAACTCCTGCTGCTAAGTAGTGAAGACAATTTGAGCCATTAAATTTTTAAAAATTGTTTTTCCTCTTCCCAGGGAAGCTGGCGAGGATCATGCAACAAGCCAACCGTAGACCCCACTGTGGCTCCAGCCTCTGCCACCCTCTCTGCCCATGGTCTTTGCTGTGAGATGTACAGGCTTGAGTCAAGGCTGATAGAGACTTCTAGAACCTGCATTTCTCTCCATTAAGTAGGAGAAGCCCACTCAGCTGTGTCCCTCCCAGAGTCCAGTTTTCAGCTCTTTTTGAAATAAATCTTATCTAGAAGGGGTTGAAAAGGAAGCAAAATCCCTGATGTTTTCCCTACAGTTACCTTCTACCTTCTACGGGTCCTACATTTACATGTCTCACTCTGTCAGAAGCAAGACATTTATATTTCACGGCTTTGCTGTCAAAGCATTTTATTTTATCATATATCTCTGTAAAAGTGGGCATGTAATATGTATAAAGCAAAGGAGTATTTTTAAAATAGGAAATCTATCCAGCCACAAACATTTTCCCTTATGGACAGGGCCAACAGCACTAAACTTCAGTGGGTAGCAGTTGCTATTCTTATCCCTATTCTTATTTAAAATTCTGCAAGACTGAAATAATAAGTCTCGGTTGCTGCCAGAGAAACCACCATGGTCTGCTCAGCTCAGAAAATATTATTTTAATTTGATTATGCAATTTTAAGACAGGTAACATGAAGATGGCTAGCTCTAGTCTATGCAGAATGCAAAGCTGGAAGATCTCACATCGGATCTTGTGGACTGGGTCCAACCATTTTGCAATCTATCAGTTCGGATTAATTCCTCTCTATTAGTCTTTAGTTCTCCCTGCCAAAATAGTTCCAGAAACATTCACACCCATAAACACACCTGCATGTGTTCTTGCTCATTTGTCAGAAATAGTCTTCCCCTTGGCTTGTCTGACTTTTCTGAGCTTTAAGGGGAAAAAAAATCTTACTTGGACAGCAGGACTTCTTCACACCTCTACAGAAGTTAGACATCATACAGTTTGTGATAGAGGCCTTTAAAAAAAAAATAACCCTCATGCTTTCCTAACTGAAGGAAAAGAAAGGTCAGCAGAAAAACTCAGAGGAGAGTAATTACTTCTGGCAGCCAGGCTAAGTCAGAGAAATTAATTTGCATTTTCTTAGCACCTACTATGTGCTGGGCACATTGTTTTCATTTTCTCATTTCAAGAGTTCTCCGTGGAGTATGTGTGTGTGGTTGATTGTTGGTATGTGACCGTTTTCACTGAAACACACACTGGTACTTACTTTTCCTTACAGTAACACTGACACATGCACCCATTTGAATTAATAAATCTACTTCGGTTGACTTATTTGGCAGAAAGAATTAGTTCAAAATATTAGTATTAAACAGAAAAAGGGAAGAGACATTGAAGAAGTTGTCAGGATAATCAATTTTAGCCACATTTTTAACCTGAAAAAAAAAGATAAAATGCTATTTTCTTTTTCATGGTAATCAAGACAATGTGATCTTGCAGTAGAAATTCACATTTCCACTTCTGGCTGACAGCGTAAAGCAGATTTCTGCTATAGGAAACTGGGCTATCAGCTACCGGAGCTGAAGTGAAGAAAGCATTGGGTTTTGATTCTTGCAAAATTTAGCCAGGAAGACAAAAGCCAAGGTAATTATTTACAATCTAAAAAAAAAAATCTAAGAAACACTGTAATGTGTCTTAGGACTCTTTTTCTAACCTTTTCTTTACTCCTTTTGTATTTATCAAACATATAGCCTGGGACGTACCTCAGTGGTGCCACACCTGCCTCGAAAGCAAGAGGTCCTGAGTTCTATCCCTAGTACCAGGGGAAAAACAAAAACAAAAATAAACCTCTAATCATGTCAGGTACTATTATAGCAGGACAAAATATCCAGATTTAATCCTGAAGTAAGTACGAAGGTTTTATTCCCCATTTTACAGATCAGGAGTATGAGAACAGAGAGACTAAGTAAGTTGCCAGTAGTTCACATCTACTAATTCTCTGGGCTAGGCGAGGCTTAAAATCAGTCATTGAAGCTAATGCATCTGTACTATCGAGCCCTGTCCTCTGTTCTAAAATGATTGTGAAACAAAGAGCAGATTATTTAAAATCCTTCTCTATGATGAATACACAGAACTCTAGGTAGTTATGCCTATGTGTTTGAATATGAGATGATAGCATTAACCAGAGAACCAGAAAACCTGGCCAAGCTGGAGAAATAAGTCTATCCTACAAACAAAGATCTAGTATGAGGACCTCCCTCTGGAATTAGGGGGCTATTTGGTTTTCATGCGCCATAAAAAAAAATGTAGACTAAAGCCTCAGGGGAGGCTAAGGAATCCATCACTTTATATTTGAAGATAAGCAAGGAAAATGAGGACTCCCTAGATCCAGAAAGGAGGAGGAGGTAAATCAAACTCACTACTATTTAGGTGAACATATTGCAGTAAGTAAATTAAGATTCTCCTTTCCCAGAAGTATTGTTTTATTTAATATGTTGACTCAGGAGATAACATAATCTGGGCCAGGGATTTAGCTGAATGGTTCCACCTCCTGCCTTGCAAGCGCAAGGACCAGAGTTCAATCCTCAGTACCAAAAAAAAAAAGAAAGAAAGAGAGATAACAATCTGAAAATAGAGTGGACCCTTGACTTACAAACTCAATTCATTTGCGAGTATTGGTTGTAACTCAGGTTAGTCAACTGAATGCTCAGGCTCCTCACACAGCCTTCAAAGTCTCTCTCCTGGATACAGGCAGACCTCAGTGTCCCTAGAGAGACACTGGCCCAGGATTTCTAAATTTACCCCCCACAGGAAAGGATGTTGTCATGTTCCTTCCAGAACTCTTCAAGGGTTAAATCTGTATCTGAGACCATCTGGAAGCACAAGAGGCCTGCCCATGTTCATGTTGCAACCCAGGACTTTGGTCGTAAATCAAAACTAAAATTCTGGTTGTAACCTAAGTTGTTTGCATGTCAGGCCAGTCATGACTCGAGAGTCCACTGTATGAAAAAGATCATAAAATCAAGTCTAACAAGCAGAATTAAATGTATACACAGCACATTAGTGGTGAAATAGTAAAAGAAGCTGATGGGCATAGCTCCCTTCGTCCTACCCTTTCTAATCTACAGTTACAGGGTCCATTACATTCACCTACAATCTCGGTCTCTCCATCAGATCCCACCCCAAACTACAAATATTTGGACAGCACACACTGCATCACGGACACCCTTGTGTGCCCCTTGCATGCTCATTCGTATCTATGAGGTGTGATCAAAACTATGGTGAATTTCCAGTTGTTGCTTTAGCTTGTTACTTAAAAACACGTTGCCATTAACCGCATCAGAACGCTTCCTCTCACTTCGAACACACCCCATTATTCGTGCCACTTTCTGACACAGTTCTGGAAGTCTTCTGACTGTCTTCAGTTGCACCGTCACAGCTGCCTCAGTGTCCTGAACCAATTGAAAATGTTTATCTTTCCTTCTCATTTGGACTTTGCGGAAAAGGGTGCAGATCAGGTGAATAAAACTGATGAGAACACACCACCATGTGTTTTAAGAGCCTTTCTATGTGCCGCAGCATTGACTGTATTTTTTATCACACCTACTAGGACAAAAAAACAAAGATTTCCAGAACTGCTTCAGAAAGTGGCAAAATGATGGCATAAGAATGTTCAAACCAAGGGGTGGTATACTCAGGGGAATTGGTGGCAATATGTCTTTAACTGTAATAATGTTTATCTAAATATTCACACTGTAGGTTTGACTCAAACTTTGGACATTGTTAAGTGGATATAGTCATTAAAATGTGGAATGAGGATCCCAACACCAAAGTCAGAATACTGGATTCCCCATCCTGGAATATGGTTTTATTTTTGATTCACCTATTAATTTAAATACCTGTAGGTCTATCTTATGATATGTCTCCCAAAATCCAGATTATCTTACTTCCATCTAAATTTATTCAACTATTATTTATTCACATATTAAATACTCAATGGATTAGCCATGCAAACATAGATATGAAAGTTGAAATTTTATAAATGCAGTAGAAAATATCAAGCTTTGGTCCTAGACATGCCAAACTCTAAAGTCCCTGCTTTAAAAGCCATACCAAGCCACCTCTGTTGGAGTCCTCAGTATACTGGACCTATATCAAGGGACAAGCTACGCCATTTGCTTCCCATAAATCCAACCACACCATTCCACCACCTTCCTTGGAGCACCAACAAAGTGGCCAAAATCCTTTTGCAGGAAGATTAAACTGGAAAAAAGAAAAGCTGAAGAATAATCAGCTTATAATGCCAGCCTGTAACTGGTATCTGGGAACCTTGGGTGTGGAGAAGGTCCCTGTTATTTCCAGAACTGAGAGGAATGGCTCTCAGCACTAAAGCTATTGTGCATACAAAGTGATTTATGCTGAATACCTGTGTTTCTTCTGCAAGTCTGGAATTTTGGACTTAGAGGGAAGTTGCCTGTGTGACCAACCTTCAAAAAAATACCCTGGGCACTGAGTCGCTAATAAGTTTCCCTGGTCGGTATTTGACATAATTGTGATGACTCTTTGCTGGCGAGAGGAGGTACAGACTGTATGACTGCCCCAGGAAGGTCCCGGGCCTTGTTTTCCCCAGACTTTAGCCCATGTGCCATTTCCCTTTGCTGACTTTTATCAGCATCCTTTCTCCGCAACAAATTGCTATAAGCACTGCTCATGAGCAAATTATCAAAATCGGGGCTGGCCTTGGAGGACCCCAACACACCCCCTCACCCCCTCATTGAGGCTTTGCTGAAAAAGTCTGTTTTTGTTTTGGAAAGACAAGATTGAAGAAAGAAACTGGAGATTGTTGGGATGCTCTGGACTTTATTGTATACAATATGCTATCTAATCTGTTTAGGAGGAAAAATTCCTATGCTTTCAAAAAAAAGATTACATGTTCATTTAAGTACGGAGTAAGGCTTTGCTGACACAAGTGGGCAGAAAGCACAGTGACAGAGCATTCCACCAAAGGGAGACAGGCAATGCCCACACTCTAAAAATAGCTTCAGAGTGTTTACAAATTGCAGGATACTTGGTGTTGAAAAAGCTCTCAATAAGAAAAGGTGATTTACCTGCATTTTGTTCTCAAAATAAGCTGGCTTTTGATGAAAATATGGTCTTTCTTACTCACAAAAATATTTCAGGAGAGTTTCTTTTTTCCTCCACCTGCAGTGATTAAAATAAGGGTGTACCTAGATTTGTATTCCTGGTGACATTGAAAGACACATTGGGCCAATGTCTCAATCACCAGAGCATCTCCTGAGGATCAGGCAGAGCAATAAACAACAGTGCCTAACACTGTGAAGAATGAAACTATCTTTGCAAGGAATAGGAAATACCTTTAGAAACTTTTTCCATGCAAATATCAAGTTGGAAGAAGCAAACAGATAACAGAAAAGTCTATAATCTGAGTTCAATTTTCTTGATGAGTGCTGTTGAGTTAGTTGTTTTGTGGAGGCTTTTCTTTTTTTTAATCATTTTTCTGCAACGCAATAAGGTTTGCATGGATTTTATCCAAACCAGGCTTGGGAACTAAGGCTCTCTGCATCTATTGCCAGATTAGGTCCTCGCCTAATAAATGAGCTCTGTGAATCTTGACTGTGGCAATTTACTCCAGAGAATTTCGTGCTGTCAGTTTCTCTGGAGTGGGGAAATTGGGTGGGGGCAGAGGGAGGAAGGTGGGGGGCTGGGTTTATTACTCCCAATATGCTCTGTGCTGTTGTGCCTGGCTGTGCATATGCCTGGGACTCATGGCATATGGCCTGGGGGCTGCCAGTAGCCCGCTTAGCAGCTGTCTCCAGCATATTTTGACATAAAAGCCATTATATTTTTGGCTGGCTAATTGCTTTTTATTAAACAATTGTTGCAAGTTGGCTGATAACTTTTATGAATTTAAAATGAAAGTCTCACTGAGAACTTCTGAAAGCAAGCAGTGTTTGGTCCACCTGGGAAAATTTGAAAGGGCTGGCATTCCATCTGCTGAAAAGAATGCGTATCAGGGCACCACCGCTGAGAAGCAGAGGGTGACAATTTCCCATTTCTCATAGTACTAGGTTCTTCTAAAAAAGCTCTGGGAAAGGACAGACAGAATGTTCCCTGTCTAAGGTCTGTTGGGGAAATATAATAAACAAAATCTCTCAGCCCAGAAATCATCTCTGAGAATGTAGTTGAAAGGGCAGACAGTTTCATAACTGAATAAGCATTAAACCAGAATGTGATATGCATCACAGGCAATCTGCTAAGAAACTGCAAAAGCAAAAAGAAATGCAATGCACCTCATTGCATTCATGTTCTTAAGATAAACAATAGGTAGCTCTCAAGTCAGAAGATTGGGTAGCTCCACTGTTCACAAACAGTTTATTTTAACTTTACCTGGTAATCGGGGTGAGCATTTGCCAGCTAACTGGAATGGAGGAATCTTAAGTTGCACTTGAAAGAAAGCAGTGAAGTCAGGTTCCTCTTAGCACAAGGAAAGAGGAAAACAGAAATGTTAGCTCCCCTGATCTTTAAATATCCGGGTGGTTCCCAGGTCCTTGGACAAAGACATTCTCAGGTCCTAAAGCTGACAACCTTAATTTCTAAAAAGATAAATTTTAAAAGAACAGAGAGAATAGTACACTTAAAAGGTTTCTAAAGTAAATGACTGAACAAAAAGGGACAGCGATCTAAGAGAGAAAAAGAAGAAAAGCAGGGAGGGGTCAGAGAGGGGGAAATAGAAAGAAAAGAAAAAGGAAATTTCATAGCAGTACACAGACTTCTTCCCAAGTTACGTAGCAGTTAAAATTTTCCAGGGATTTATATTAGGCTCCCTATGGGACTAGGTTCTACCTTAGATTCTTAAACCACTGAAGACAAAAGTAAATGTAATGAACTACTTTGTCTAATTGTTATATCTCAATAATTCTAAGAGAAAAAAAGGAAGGAAAGCAGAAAGGGTTAATGGAGTGGAAGGGAAAATATAAAGAAAAGAGGACCAGGGATTTAGCCCAGTGGTGCCGCTGCCTGCCTTGCAAGTACAAGGATCTGACTTAAGTACAAGGATCCGAGTTTGATCCCTGGTACAAAAAAAA
>NW_022900933.1:22887961-22917314 GCF_012274545.1 Fukomys damarensis | reverse complement strand
TTCACAGATTTTTTTCCCAAATTATTTCGCAGTTATTTATTGTACAAAGGAGAACTGGCCTTAAAAAAAAAAAAATGAAGATGTAGTAAAGAGTCTATCTTCATTAATTTTATTCTATTCCCTGGCTACTTACTGATTGTCCCCCAACTCCATCTGAAATTCTCCAAATGTTGGCCAAGAAGGAAACAGGAAAGAAAATGTAAAAGACATTGGAGCAGTTCCTCACCAATTTAAAAAAAATTTATTTTTTTTCCAATGGCTGCAAGTCCTTTCAGTTCATCACGCCAAACATGCTGGACTCTATACTCTGAGTAGACACCTCTCTTTTCAAGGTCTCTCACCTGATCCCTTTTTACCTGAAGCACCCATGCTCACCCCATCTCCAATTCTTGACCTAATTAACTCCTCGTTCTTTGAGTCTCAGAGTCAATGACATTTCCTCTGAACTATGCTCCCAAAGTTTCCTGTGCACTACCTTCTGCAACACATCACTCTTGCATTCACAAATAAGGCAAATTATGAAGACTGTGCGGCAAGAGTAGGGCACGGAAAACTGTCTTGGGAAGTGGGCATGACCTGTGGGTTACAAAGTTCCAGGACACATGTGCCAGACAATTTCTAAAGCCCAGCAGATGGAACCAATCATAGAGTGCTGTCTTCAACTCTGCTTGTGAGAACCCAAACAGGTTTTGATAGGACAGCCTAGACCTGATGTCAGCCTCAGGAATGAGGGATACAAACCATGGCTGCCATTTTCCTCTTGTCTTCTCCCTTTTACAGTGATCCACCTTCATCCTGTGAAGTGTACTCCTTTTCCTACTTTTAGTTGGCCAGGAATCACTCTATAGAGCATGTTCTCTTTTCCTTTCATATCTTTAATGAATGTAAAACCTCGCTAACTTTTATACTTGACCAATTTTTTGATCAAGACAGAAAGAACCTATAAACCACCTCCAGGAGACTCTGGCACCCCAAAACCTGGTAAGAGCAGAGGCCAGGCTGTATCACAAATGAGTGAGCCTGTGGGAGTTTGAGACCACAGCAGTGCACATCTGATGTAAAAGGCATTCAGTTAACTTTCTTCTAATGCATTGACTGATAAACATTTACTGGCCAGATCCAACTAAGTGGTTGTGAAGGGAGGAAGACAGAAGCCAAATGCCAAATCATTCCACAAGAATGAAGTGATGGACTTTACTATGAGGAAACTGTGAACCAAGGCTCCTTTAGAGGTCTGTTGTACTGCATTATCCCATCATCCCTCAGAGAGCTTGCTGAGGGGAAAAGAGAGGCAGTTCTCTCCTGCTATTCTACCTTTTCAGAGCAAAGCATGAGAAGCACCTTCCCAAGGGGAGAATGTAGGACAAGCAGTCCAAGGAGACTGAGAGGGTTGTCTGAGATAGCCCACAGTAGCACTTGGCACTTTGGGAAAAGAGAGATGCAGCTGCTACCTAACCCCATAAAAGGTTGTGTTAGTGTCCGGTGACTTCCCCTGGGGAGGGGGAATACTTTTTCCACGCCCTCTGAGCTCAGAGGTCATCATCAAACAATCTGCCCTATCTCTTCCATGGTGGGACATCAGCCCACACCCTGATAGTTCAGTCTCTCCCCCCAGGAGATAATATCACTTGTCTTTCTACAATTGCATTCTAGAAGACTTGGTGCCTGATATGTGGTCTGAACTAAAAAATACAATTGTCAAATAATTAAAGAATTACATTCCTAACACAAACAAGTATCCTAGTTGCCTAGGATTGTGATCTAAATACTCTGCTGTCTCAAAAAAGAAAAAAAAATCCTATCCTGTGAAAATTATGACCTGGGATGCAGGGGAAAAGGCACTCATTATGATCTGGTTGTTATGATTCCCTCCTACTCTCCTCCTTTTAGTCAAGCCTTTGTTCTCTAGAGCTTTGCCATAGCTCATTAATGTTAATATCCTATCTAACCTTTTCCTGCCTCTCTGCAGTGGTAGGACTTCTATTCCACTGCTTAATCGCTCTTACTCTTCATCTTTCAAAATGTCCACCTTAAACTTTTTCCCTCTTTAGCTTCAGGCCATTTCATGCCTCTTCTGAGACTTAATCATCTTTCCCTTTGCCTGGTTTTGCTGAGAGAAGTGGACTGAAAAATGCAGAAGGGCTTTAGAAAATAAGAAAGAAATCCTGTATTGGGCACATTCTTACTAGCAGTAAAAGGTTCATTCATCACACATCCCCTCTCTCCACTGTGAGTTGAGATTCTCCTAGTCGAAGATTTGATGTCAAGTCCCAGGCAAAAAGGATGAATAGATCTGCCTGCCAACCTGATCCCAGAATAAAATTAGAGCAGAATGCCTGCAATTTCTTCCAAGTACCTCCACTGCTTACAAAAGACCAACAGTTCTCTATCAAGGTCACCATCTCTTCGGATCAATACGTAAAGGGGATCTCAGGTTTTAAGGGCCTTTCCCTTAGCACTAACACCACAAGGCAAGCATAAGGAGATGAGAGTGTTAAGAACCAGAGTTCACAGGCATTCAGATCTAAATGTTTCTAGACATAATACAAAAGCATTTTGCTTCCTGCAGTGACACCTGTATTCAGGCAATTTGAGTCTGGGTAAAACTATAAAGCAAACTATTGAGATAGGACCATGACTTTACTGCAACCTAAGTGCTGCCATTATGCATGAATTGAGGCAGCCAGAGGCATTTTTACAATGGGACAGAGTACAGAACATAATCAGATGGGAAAAGTTCAGTCAGGGGTAACTGCAGACTGCTCACTCTCCAATTAACTGCTCAAAAAACATAGTTCTAATTTTCCATTCCATCCCTTACTCTGACTCATGGTTGCCCAGTAAAATGTCCTCACCATGCATGAGGTGGATAAACCCAAAAAATGATTGAGATTACTTCAAGAAAAGAAAAAAAAAAGCAAAAAAAAAAAAGTTTCTAAACTATAGCTATTAAGGTCAGGGCACCATTCGGAGAGCAGATATCAGCGTTGTTGTCCACATTCCAATTGTGCAGCTTCAAATAGAGAGGACCTGGCTAGCAAGAAGCAATGCAGGGAAAAAGCAGAAAATGAGTATAATGAAAAAGTAAACAGTTGCTCTCATTTGTTTCTAAGGAAGTCCATGTCAATAATCTTGATAAACTGTGAATGGAAAGAAACCACAGTCATATGCTGTGACTACTGTATTTACTGTTGTTTTCCTCTTTCCCAAAAGATTACTAAAGGTTGTACTCTGAGCTTACCTTCAAGAAATGCTCTGTGAAAAGGCAACGTCAGAGCAGCAGGCCATGGCTTCTGACATCGGATAGGCAACCTAAATGCATTTTATCTTATCAGTCCCTCTCACTCACAAGCTCCTCATTTTTCATTATTCCCCAATGCAGCCGTCTTTTGCTCTTCCTCAACTCCCAGATTCCCACCTCGCTTATGGAAGATTTTAAAAGATAAACATGTTTTTTATTAAAGTCATATACAAAGCATCCCTGTGTCCCTTACCCTCTAGCAGGGATACGTATTAGTTTCTTTTGCTTAGGAAAAAAATTGGCGCCGTGATTTGCTCCATATCTGAACACCAACATAATTAAACCAGGTATTTTCCTGTCAGTTCAAGGTGCTTACAAAGAAACAATTGCTAATCAGGGTGGCTGGTTTTGGTTCTTGGGGCCCTGGGAATGAAGATTACTCTAAAATTGTGTTTCCAGAATATGACCAATACCTATAGAAAGATATTTTGATATGAACAAAATTCAAGTAGGTATGACCAAAGATCTCCAAAAGTATAGTTCAGTATAGAAATAGTAAAATTATTTGCATAATCAAGAACAGACAGGAAATTGGGATAGGATGAGATGTAAAATAATATTTCAAGAATGATCTGATTTGGCTCCCTATATCATCAAGCACAAGGAAGAGGGAAGAGAGGGAGAGGAGAGAATAAATACTAGCCATTAACAATTTAATAATACAAAGTCTCAATAATTTAATAACAAACAAAATATTGCCTGGAGAATATTTTACTAATCTCTCTTCTAACTAAGGGTTAATTGATTTAATTGACCTTTGCCATCATGACTGAATAACAGTAAAATAAAGTGATATTTTATTAACTGCGATTAAAAATAGATATTGCCCTATTGTTGGCTATTTTATTCCCAGAGATGACAGGGAGAAAAAGGAAGCACGCACCACAGTTCAGAATATAGATTTGGAGTCAGATCACTAAAACTCAAATCTCAGCCCTGCCATTTTCTGAATGTGTAAACACATCTCTCCAGGCATTAGCTCCCCAGGTGTAAGGTTGGATGATAATGGCCCTTCTTCAGAAAGTGTAGTGAGAAATAATACGTTAATCTGTGACAGCTCTTTGCAAAGTTCCTGGCTTTTGTACGTGCACATTCAGACATGTTATCAGTCAGGGCAAACTGGCTGCTATTATTATTATCATTATTAGCACTTCCAAGTTTAAAAGTCTTGATGAATGTAGCACACCAAAGGCAAACTGAATAAACAAATCATCAGCATGTGAGCAGAAATGTCCACCTATACAGAGTCCATAAATTTACTAAAGTTGAATAGCATTTTTCAGATTTTAGGCATGAGTCTGTATGAACATTTTTTTCTCCATATACACTGATTAAACAAAGGATTACTTCTAACAGATTTACTCTGTGTATAGAAACAGATCATTTTAGCCTCAGCTTCAGGTAATGAGCAATTTATTGCATAAAGGAATCTATATTTGAAAAGGTGAAACTGATAGAAAGCCTGAGATAGAAACAGAGATGTAGGAAGGGAGAATAGTTTTAATGGAAATCATTTTTTAAGGCTTAAAGTACTCATGGGTTTTAAAATGTAACCTTTTCTGAATGACATGTCACTGATAGCAACATGAGCTATTGCTTCATGCTGGCTCCTATTTTCCCTAAATAGGAGTGCCCTCATGACACTGTACAATGTAATATAAAGAACTCTCTGCCTGTGCTCAGGGCATCCTTTAACTGTTATCCTATCTGAATTCGTCTTTTAGTGTGTGTGGGTCTTCTATATCTCCCCTGCCTCCTGTTTGTGTGTTTGTTTGTTAGCCAGTGGAATGTTTATTGAAAATAATGTGTTGGGAACTGTGTAGAGGTCACAAACGTAATAGGACACTGTTAACTGCCCTAAAGGAGAATACACAAATGTTGGTTATTATATCTTACACTACATAATTTGTGTGCTTCTTTCTCATTTCTGCTCGCACACCATCTCTCTCTTTCTTTCTTTGCTAAAGGCGAAAAACCCAATTAGCCACGCAAGTTAAAATTATATTTTAATGGAAGAAAGCAGGTTCTGACTCAGGGATTCTCCTTTCAGTAAAATACATGAGGTTTATTTTTAATGACCTTGATGCATCTAGTTCAGCTGTTTACAGCTATTTATTTCACATTATTATTTTCCTTCATCTTCCATATAGATGAGGTTTTCAGAGTAATTACCTCTGGATAAATGAGGAATTGGTTAGATTATAGTAAATAAAAGCCACTGCAGTTAACTTATATGTCCAAGTGAGACTGTTTCAAAAGGCTGAATACTAAGCAATACTGTGGCATTTCTCAAATAGCTTTGGCAATGATGATAATCTTTCAAATTCTCATTTTACAAATTGGTTTCTAACTTCATATCAACCCTTTATCCAAGATCATACAGACACATCTTAAGAGTTAGACTGTGGGAGAAAAACTAAAAGGAATTGTTATGACAAACACCAAATATATTATATAACTGCCACATACAAATAGATTTAAATGTGATCTAAGAAGAAAAAAGGCAAGATGCCAGTGTGGCTAAACTCTCCAAAACTAATACAAAACAAATAAGAAATAAAGATCTGGTATAACAAGAATTGCAAACCAAAAACTGCATATAAAAATATTTTTTCTCCCAGTGTTTTTATTAATTTTTATTTGTACCTATTTGCAGTGCACAGTAATTACATTTATTGTGGGGGTTGATACACGCTCATGGCACATCTTAATTCTTTTCATATCCCTTTCCGTGCCCGTCTCCCCTCGCCCTCCATCTCTAGACCCCTTGATCATTCGTAAAAGATCTATCTCCCTGATTCCTATTGCCCACCCTTTATTTTGCTCTTTTAATTATTTATACTTTGGTTCCTCATATAAAAGAAATCATATGACACTTTAAGTTTGTGTGGCTGACTTGTTTCACTTAATATTTCCACCGCAAGGTGCATCCATTTTCCTACAAGTGACTTAGAGTTATTCTTTATGGCAGAGTAGTTTTCCATTGTGTATAAATACATTTTCTTTGTCCATTCATCTGTTGATGGGAACACAGACTATTTCCAAGATTTAGTTATTATAAATTATGCTGATATAAACCTTGGTATGTGTGCATCACTGTGACTGATGTCTTCAATTCTTTCAGGAAGATACCTAGAAGGGGAACAGCTGGGTCAAGTGGAATTTCTAATTTTATTTTTTTGAGGAATCTCCATACTGATTTCCTTAGTGGCTATACAAGTTTGTACTCTCACCAACAATTTAGAAGGATTCCTTTTTTTTCCTACAGTCTAGCCAGAATTTGTTATTTGATTTCTTGGTGACAGCCATTCTTTTGGATGCAAGATGGAATCTCACTGTTGCTTTAATATGCATTTGTCTAATGGCCAATGATGCTGACTATTTTTTCATGTACTTATTGGCCATTTGTACTTCATCTGAGAATCAGCTTCCCATCTTTTGACTGGATCTTTTATTTTGGGGAGTCTAAACCTTTGTTTAGTTTTTTAATATAGTCTTAGTCCTCTGTCCAAAGAGTAGCTGGCAAACATTTTTCTCAAGCTGTAGGTTGTCTCTTCATTCTATTGATTGTTTCCTTTGTTATGCAGCAGATTTTTAATATAATATATTCCCACTGGTTGATTCTTAACGTTATTTCTTGTCCTCCCTCATGTTAATCCACTGTCATGACTCGAAGAGCCTCCTAAGAGAGGAGCACTTTTCCCACTAGAACTCAGCCTACAACTGCTCAGCTCCTTATTGAAACTCACAGGATAGCTCACTCCAACAACTAAAAGCAGAGGTGTGATTTTATGTGGCTTGACACTAAGGCACTTTAAGGGGCCATATTTAAGAAAAAATGTAAAATTGTACATGTAAAGCAATGAGTTGAAACACATATAATATGTTTAGAAAATTGATTTCATAATGATACTAAAAATCTTCATCTCTTACTTTTACAGAATGCTAGCAAAAGAATTCATGAGTCTGAAACTGATGGATTAAAAGAAAAAGTCCAGCAATCATCCTATGCTTCTTGCATAAAATCTCAAATAGTGGGTGTGGGAAGAGTTTTTCTTAGTGGAAATATTTCAACTAATAAGCAAATTGAGTAATAGGACGAGAATATCAATACTATGACAATCCTAATTTTTTAAAATGAGTCTAGGAATGATCATAAAGTGATTAACAAAACTATTAGATAAAATATAAATGGGGAATATTGTAATCAGTGGATCAAGTGGAAAACACAAACTTAACTTTATAGAATAACCTTTTTTTTTAAAAAAAAAAAAGGACTTGTGAGCTGAGTGTGGTGGCGCACACCTGTAATGTCAGCACTCGGAAGGTTGAGGCAGGAGGATCGCTGTGAGTTCAAGATCAGCCTAGGCTACATGGCGACTTCAGGGTCAGCCTAAACTATAAAGGGAAACCTCAAAAAACAAACTAAAAAAGACTTGAACCTGAATCTCCTCAAGCTTGTAGATCTATCCTTTTACCAGAAATGTACGAGAAGAAGAAACTTTCTTCTTAAATCATTTTTCCCAAACTTTGTTATGACAGAGGCTTTCCAGCCTTCTCTGAGCTACTGGTATTAAAGGTGCACCCATCTCCTTGTTCTAGTCCACTTAACTTCTGGATCCCTCACTCTTGCAATTTTTAAGTACCAAATTCCAAAGTCACTGTTACTTGTGAGTTACCATCAGTATTCTTCTTTCAAAGACTTCTAATGACTCCTTGCAAGGCATTATTCACTTCACTCCCCACTTGGTACTCAGGGGCCCATTAGTCAAGTACTGTTACATTAAAATATTAGCTATTTCACACTTCTGTCGATGTCTAACAAAAACTCATCCTTCCTGAAGCATATAAAATGCTATTGTTACATACAATATGACATCAACTTGAAAGAGGATTCATGGCTCTTTGAGTCCTGATTCTTGCTACATGACTTTGAGGAAATATTACAAACCCTCTGAGCCTCAGTTTCCTCATTTATAAAATGGGTAAAAGATTATCTGTAGCATAGAATTGCTGTGAAGATTTAAAGATATAATACTTGTGAAACAACACAGAGTACAGGCTTGATAAATTATGCTTATTATCAATTATGTTCTACCTAAAGCTGGGCAAAAAACACTATGGTCCTGTTCACATTACTAACTTAATTAACCTTATTTCCTTTGGGGGGGGTGGGGGGTACCAGGGATCGAACTCAGGTCCTTGCGCTAGCGAGGCAGAAGGCAGAACCCCGGAGCTCCCAGAGCTTAACATTATTTCCACAACATTATTTCCTTAACATTATTTCCACAGAGATCAGTGGACCTGGACGCTAGCTCTAGCTTTCTAACCTCTGAATATCCATAGTGCAATTCCATGTAGGGTCCAGAATAAAACAAAACAATCGATATTCATTCTCTTCAATTTTATCCTTCATTCAGTTCATCTCTGTTCACTTTCCTTCGTATCAACCTTGTTAACAGTCACCACGACCTCTGCTTCCAAAACACTTCGGGGTTGATCAAGCAAACTTCGGCTATTTCAGGAATTTGGGATTCGAATACAGGACGTGTGGCATGCGGGGTGGGGCCTCCAGGAGAATCATAACTGCCAAAGGTACAGGACGTGATCGCCGAGGGAGCAGAAGAGGTGTGTTTCTGTCTTAGTAGCGTCTCTTTTTGTTTAGAGAAATACTGACAAAGGGGAGGGAACCACTCTGCGGACCAAGCAGAGAGGAAAGGGCGCAGCCCCACGACAGCTGCCTCCAAGCCTCTCGCATGTTCTGCATGACGAGGGCAGAAACATTTAGACGGCAGGGCTAGGCAGGGGGACAAGAAGCCTGAAGGGATGGGTGGGCAGGGAGGGCTGGTGAGTGGGCGCATTGCGTTCTTCAGCTAATATGCTTTCTTCCTCTTCTGAGAAGAAACAGAAGCCTGCGTGATCACGGGTTAGTGACCCAGGATCCCTTCTCCATTTAAACAACAAAGTATTTTGAAACACAACTTAATAGGCACCCAGAAGTGAAATTTAGAAGAACTGTATGAATGTTTTGCTTTTCAAGTAGAATCCTTCATTTTCTGAAAGCTACAGATGCACCAACAAATGTCTGTGAAATAAACTGAATGAGCGCATGGCTTTGTTTCTGGCTAACAAACCTTCCAGAGCCTTCCACCAAAGTAATCAAGTCATCTCCTCCTTCACACACAGTCTCTCCAAGGGCAGTTTCTCCTTTGCCGTCAAAGGTCCCCACAAGCACACTTGTTCATAAAAAGCTTTGATGCTGAATGCAGAAATCTCACAAGAGATGGAAGTTTTCATCCCAGAGAACTTGGAGTTGGGGAAGGTGACAAAGGACAGAGAGGAGTCAGTTGTTGATGGCTTAATAAAATCTAGAAAACAAGCTTTCCAATCAGAAAAACACGTTCCCGCCTCAGCTCCTCCAATCACTGCCCCTAACAGAAATAACATATTCTGTGATCTGTCTCACTCCTTTTTTGTCATCTGTAAAATGGGGAGAAAAGAATAATTATCATAACTTTGTGGTAGTGATTAAATATAAACACTGTAGAGATGTGGTCAATGAAAGGTGGTTAATATTAACAATTTAGTACTATTACATTTTTAAACTAAATATTATTTCAAATGAATGCAAAAGAGCCTATAAACATTAAAGCCTGTACCGAGCAATCTCAGAGATGAAGGAAGGACGGGAAGGAGGAAGGGAGGAAGGGAAGAAAGGGAGGAAGATAGAGGGAGGGAGGCTGGGAGGGAGAAGGTCGGAGCCTCCAGAGAAGTTCTGTACTTGGGCGCCTTGTGCTCCGCATCCTGGGACCAGGGGACAGCAAGGAGGGCACCTGTTTCTCCAACAACATCAGGTACCTCCAGACTTATCTGGCAGTATGAATGCTGTCGCCCTCCCTTCCACCAACTGGATTACCCCTCTCTAAATAGTCTCCTCAATATATGTGGAGGTTCTACATTTGGGAGAAAACTTAAGCCCTGAATAAGAAGTAGTCCTGTGACTCTTCACGCTTTATCCATTACCCTTGTAGTGACGGTTGCTCCCGATCTCTGTCCCTCCTTCCCAAGGACATGTTCAGAAAAATGACTGAAGTAGCTCTCCCCCACCTTCCTTTTCTCACCATAAGAAAAGGTTGAGATGAGAAAGGAATATGAGAAAATATAAAAGCTGAGCACCGGGAGACCTCACAAGGAGGAAGTGATGAAATAACGCAAAAATGTCTGCAAGGAACTGCGACCTATTTGAAGATGAGAGTTATTTAAATTCATTGTTCTTGTTACAGGAATAAAGCAAAGAGCCTGTGTTGTTTTATATGAAACTTTCACATCAAAAGTCATATTTATAAGCCTAGGAGAAAGAAAGGATATGCTTTAAGTGTAAAAGCAATGAACCCTTTTGCATCCCTCCTTCCTTTGTTAACGATATTGTATTTTTTTTTTTCCAGGAGTCTCCCAGAATGATGGAGGAGGAAATTTTCCAGGAGAGTTTTGACTATTTTTCTCTGCATTTTTGCCAAACTCTTTCCCTTTAAATTTGCATGCATTGGGATGAACTTTCTTGTCATATAAATTTTCACCAAAACTAAGAAGCTGGGAAGTTGTTTTATTCTTGAATTTTATTCTTTCCCAGTTGCTCTCTTATTATCCCTACAGAGAATCGTAACATTGTCTCTATTAAAACTCAATCTGCCACTTTAGAGGTTAATGATTAATTTTAATATGTCTGTGCCTTTAATTGTAATCTAGCTTCTGGAATTAAATCAAATGTAACGGAAAGAATAGAATTAGGAGGACTGAGCTATCATCACAGTACAACTAATAGAGTGACCTGACCTTATTTCCATTGCTCTGGAATCTATAAGACAAGGTGGTAGGAGAAGACAGTCTCCAAGTATCTGTGGCTCTAAAACTCTATGCTTTGATGAACAACGGGCCCTCAACTTTTAAAGCTAACTGTTTGTCACAGTAATTTTTTTAGCTCCTTAATTCGGCTCTAACAGACAAGAACTTGGTGCACCATTTGCCTTTAACATATCACTGCTTTTTTAAAGAACCCACAGAAAGGAGGAGAGAGGCTCTCAGTCTAACAGAGAGCAATCAGCCTCAAAAGAGCCAACCAGGGGGGAAAGTGGGTCAGTAATGAGGCAAATGACTGATATAATCACTTTGTCCAAAGTCTTCTCTCTGTAACAAACTCTGCACTGAGAAAGGAATATGGAAACAAAAGCAAAACGATGCAGAGCTCAGCCGTGTGCGGGGATCCTTTGGGGTGGAAGTCATGGAGCAATTCAGTGGTTTGATCTATTTCTTTCCGCCTTACCTAGGCTTTCTTTAAAGATACACTTAATCCTCTCTTCATCCCTGCCTCACTGGGAAGCAAAACAATATTGGCACTCAAGCAAAGGACTTTTCTACAAAAAGAAAACACAAAATACACTTCTCTTTGGGGAAAAGAAATGACTGAGATGGGTACATTTTCTAGAAATTACTACAGTTGGCATATTTAATAAAATGAACCTTTTGCAAATACTCAAATATTAAGAAAAAAAAGAACCACCTTGGGTTAAGGAAGCAGCAAAAAGCTAATGCAAAACTGAGACAAACAATGAGTTTTTTTTTTTAATTTGTGCGTGTGTTCTTAAGATTCCTAATGGAGCCAATTTTTTAAAAGTAGAAAAAAACGGGAGCTGAACTTTCAGATTCAGTGGTTAACACCCTTTGGCAAAAATCTCTTGGTTTTCAGAGCTAGACATCGTAGAAACAGAGGTGACGCTAAAAGCCTAGGTAGAACGCTGATTCATCTTCTAAGGGCATTTGCAGGGGTAAAGCTCTGAGAGCCAAACAGGTGATTTTTATTAGAAGAAAAAAGATGATTGTGTAAAATGATAAAAGCTCAAGATTATGGATTGTTTTCCACAAACATGATCAGAGTGAATAATTTTCTCAAGACTTATGTATAAATGCAAATGTAAGCTACCGTCCCAACCTTAAAAAAGTAAAAGGTTGATTCAAATACTCAGTGCATGGAGTTTGAATGGTCAACTTGTCTGGCCACCCTCACACCTCCCACAGACATGTACAAAGTTTCTGTAAATGATAGTGTTTAGGGAAAATTCCATTTCCAGGATCACCTGGCTTTGGGTTCCCCTGCTTACCTAAGGAGTTCAACTGATGAAACATCTGTGTTGTGTTATCCTGATTCACAACGTGGTGATCTGGTTTACAACTCACACTTTCCCTCACTTTTATTAATAAGCAAACACAAAAATCCTAACCCTAGGCAGAGCGTTGTGCGTGTGCCTGCCAGTGAATGTACACGGCTTTCCTGATAGAATGTAGACTGCAGTATAGTTCCACAAACATTCAAACATTCCCTCTTCCCTCCTACCTTCATAGGTGTAAGCAGTAGACTTCCACCTCCTCCTTTGATAATGAATTTGATCACGTAACTTGCTTTGCCTAATGGAATATGAGCAGGTATAGTCTAAGCCACCTCTGAGCCCATTCTTTAAAGAGCTTGTCTAGCCTGGAATAGCTGCTTGCACACCTGCCCTCTTCCCTGAAAAGAACACACCTCAAGTAGTCACTGCTCCTTCAGTCTGGCTCCCAAAGTGAAGCTTCAGAAGCAAACTTCAATTTGACCTACAGCCCAGAGCACAAACCAGCCCCACAGACCTGTGAACAAAAAAGCAAATGTTTGTTGTTGTAAACTAATGAGATTTGGGAGCTGTTCATTGTGCAAATTATTTCAGCAACAGCTGATTTACACAAAAAAATTTTCTGAGGAAAATAATCCATATTACAATAATACAAATGACTTCAAATGAAGTATTAAACAGCCTTGTTCTTAAAAGGCTCTTGAATACCCCACCTCTACAATTCATCATTCATTAGCCACTTCAGCCCATGAAATTAGCCTAACTCATCCAAAGCTGTTACATTGTATTCCTTCCAGTTTTACATTCTGCCTCCGCCACATCCCTAATCTGCTCCTCCAGCTCTAAAATCTCCATGTATCATGGAGATGAAGTCAGTTTTCATCCTCTGCCCTCTGACCCACATTTTCATAAAGCTCACTAAGGATTCCAGCAGAAAGAACAGTCTCACCTATAAGGGAAGCATCCTGACAGAAGGCCAGTAATTTTTTACAGTAATTTTCCTCCCCGTTATATACTCATACACGGAAGAGATAAGTAGTGTTATGTTCTAAGTAACACTAGGAAAGATCTTCCAAGATTCCAGATATGAAGTCAATCTGGGCTCTCCCCTCTTATTTTGCTAACTTGAACTCTTTCTATTCTCACTGATCTTGTGTCTTTTCTGCCAATTCAATGTCTTCTCCTACAGTTATGAGGAAGACAATGTGTGTTACCAATTAGCAAAGAATGTTCTCTCTTGCTCCCCCTTAAAGTTCAAATTCCATTAAGTAATGAGAACTTCATCATCAATAATTAAAACTATCCCTGGGAAACACTCCCATAGAAGAAGCTAACAGCAGTGCTTTCTAAATAATAAAACAGAAAGATTTTCCAAACCACAATGATTTTCTTTTTTATATTTTCACAGTCCTCCGAGGAGGAACACGCAGCCATTTTAACAAGATCCAGTAGCAATTCTGGTGCCCCCAGGTAGCCTGATTATCACAAAATACTCCAGTAGGTTGCCGCATTGCAGGCCAAGTATAAATATCACATCACTTTTGAAATAAATGGCATAATGGCTTTTGAAGTTTACAAGCCACTATATTTTTATTCTAAAATTAGAAGGTTGAGTGTGACCTTAATTTTCTCATCAGAGGGGAGGTTCTGATTCAGCTATGAGTCATTGACTATTCACTAAACAAAGAAGAGGATGGCATAGAGAGGAAGTAAGTTTTCAGCTTCCATTTTGCACAAAAAAATTCAGATAACATTAAGAGGAAAGGAGCTTCTTCCTTCTGGTGAGAAAAGGAAACTTGAGCCAATCTTATTTGTCAGATTTTCAGATAATATTTTCCTCCTTAAAACACGAGAATTTTTCAATTTAAAAATTACAGTGTACACAATTACCTCAAGAATGAAAATAGAGCTACACAAAAGGGCAACTTGTTCTCAATAGGTAAAGATGCATGAAAAAAAAAAGCAGAAATGCTTCTAAATCCTTATGCAAAGCAGCACAAAAGAGACAATTGACTTTGAATAGAGTTGGGAAGGAGGGGCAGTAGGAAGGGTAACTAAGCACAAATTCTTTCCGGCTTGTGGGAGAATAAAATTTCTTAGAATATTTCACTAATCCATAGTGGCAAATGACTATTACTCTCCAAACTCTAAAATGTATGAGTAAACTGGACAAGCTAGCTTAATCATAAACCAAACCTGTGGTTCTAAACTACTAAATAATCTTTTAGCCTTAGATATAGAGAGGGATATAGAATAGATTCTCCCATGCCTTGATCTGCCAAGAAGATTGAACAGGATGGAAGGATACTATCATCATAGCTTATTTCCAGAATAGTTAAAATTGAATTAAAAGAGAGATATTTTAGAGTTTTTAAAACTGAAGAGAGGAGTGGGGGGTGAAGGGAGGGCAGGGACAAGGGGAAAAAATGAGAACCAAGACCTGTCATGTAAAGGTACAAGCTCCCAATAATGAATGTAACTGTACTGTATACCTAAAATGTACCAATAAATTCAATTTAAAAAAACTAAAGAGAGAAAGAGAAAGATAGAAACAGACTGAGTCTGAGACAGAGAGACAGTCAAAGACAAAGATCTTCTTCAGTAAGATATGGGGAGATAGTAGGATATTGGGAAACTATCATACTGAGTAAGTAAAGTCCCTGGGGATGTGTATACTTGGAAGGGGTGACAAGAAAGCAAGAAGACTTTTAGAGCTGTAGACAAGGAAAACAAAACTTTTTTTTTTCTAAGGGGACCAAACTTAGGTCCTTGCATTTGCAAGACACCTGCAAAACAGCAAAACAAAACTTCTTACACAGTTTGTCTTACCAGACATTGTTATGGATAACTGAGTTTGAACAATAGAGATGCACCACACTTTGTGCCAGATTCGAGCCCATTTATTATAGCCAGTGGCCAAGGAGGGGCTAGTGCCCAGAAAGTTCTCTTGGCAACAGGAAGCAGTTTGATTTCTCCTTTTAAATCATGTTTTTAGTTGTGGGGGGCTCAGGGGAGAGCAAGAGAGATCTTACAGAAACTGAACTATCCCAGGTTAGTGGGGACACAAGAAAGTTCACACACTAGGTGACTGTAAAACATCCTGCAACTGCAGCAAGTTTACTGCCAAGCAGGATATGGGGGTTTTGGGTGCTCTGTTCAAGTGTAAGCACTTTGTTCACACACAGGTACAAAATGGCATTAAGGCGCAAGATGGAGTCAGGTTGGTTATTACAGTATGAAGTAAAAGGTCCTAATATTTCTATAGCCAAGACAATATGAGCTACATTGTCTATTCACCCATCCCTTCTCCCTCCCCATCTCTGACTCATACTCTGTGAATATGATCTCTCCCCCACCAATGATCAAGACTATATATCTATTTTGTTATAAATTCATTGACACTGATTCATCCTTTCATTCAACAAGCATGCACTGAGAATATGTATGTAGATGAAATAAAGAGAAATTTATAAAAGCCTCCCCCCAAAATAAGAGTAACTAAACCTAGAGAAATGGCTATCTGAAGAGGTAGCATCAATCTATAATCTTGTTAGTAGCCAAGCCTTGGATTACTATGCAGTGTTCTTTGTGAAAAAGCAACAGTACTAACTCTGCTGTCCAAAGCAATATTCACAGTTTTAAAAAAGGGAAAGTATCATAAAGGAAGAATAGATGTGAGCCAGGCACAGAGGGCAAACATGCAAAGGCATTGAGGTAGACAGTAGTTAGTGGCAACGGGAAGACACTGGCCTTGCTAGATAATTGTGAGAGATGATTTTATTACTACCACTTTTTGACAGTTTTAACCCAAGAAAATCAATAAGAGCTGAACTTTTATGAATTTATAACTGATTCACTAAATCACCATTTAATCAACTCATTTACTGCCTTAATGAACAATTAATTCTACCATTTATAGAACCAGGCATGGGCACCCACAAGCTGGAGCCCCATTCTCAAAGAAACCATGATAATCCTCAGCATTCCTAATGGCCCATAAGTGTCCCAGAAAAAAGTGAACTGAGAACAGAAAAGGCAACTGTGACACTTAAAATGGATAAAGTTTCCCCACTTCAAAACTATCATTTGGCAATTAAAGATTCAATTGCATCAATACACATCTTTTCTTTTCCTTTTCTTTTTTTTTTTTTTTTCCCTGTACAGGGGACAGAATTCGGGTCCTACACTTGCAAGGCAGGCAGTGGAACCACTGAGCTAAATCCCTAGCCCCACAACTCTTTTTAATAGCAAGGGATGAAGTAAACAGAGTAACCCTATAAATCATTTACCTCTTGGTATTTTCGTTATTACAGTCAGTCCCTGTCTCCCTCCATATCTGAACTAACTTGGTACCAAGCAGTAATGTCATACAGGATTCTTTGTGAAAAGCAATTCTTTTTTGTTGTTTTTGTTTTGTTTGGTACCAGGGATCAAACTCGGGGCCTTGTGCTTATGAAGCAGGTGGTGGAACTACTGAGCTAAATCCCTGGCCCATGGAAAGCAATTCTTTAACTATCACTAATTAAAGCAACACCACAATTAAAAAAAAAAAAGCTTGGCGTGTCAGACACTTCAGACTAATGGCTCCTTTCTCAACTTCTAAGTTTCCCTACTTCTGTGAGAGGTTGGACCTTCCAAATGGTCATTAAATATAGTGTTCATTTCTCATATTCCCAGGAAACTCATCTCTGGCTAGAAAGATATAATCTTAAGTCTACTGAGGCTTCCTGATGCCTCTGGCTTCTCTGGGAAATATACAACTGTTGCTAACTTATCCCCTTCTTCTTGTCTTGACAGAGACTGTAGCCTAAGGGAAAGGCCAAGAGGCTGAAGGAGTCTTGACACCATCAACCTATGGAACAGCTGTCAGTAGCTACTCAACTCCAGACTTCCTTTTTTATGAGAGATGAATTTAAGCCACCGCTACTTTTGTTTTTAGGTTTTACAACCAAAAGAACCCCTAACTGACCTGTTTCCTGACTCATTGGGAAGGCTCAGATCTAAGCAGCCAAAATCAATGCCCAAAAGAATGCCACAAATCTAGCCAAGGAAGGACCATCAAATTACTAGATAATGCTATTCACACTGTTGACTTTTCTACACCAGAAGTATAATCTCACTGCAGCCACTGCCACCACTGTCAGCACTGTCACTTCTGTATCCAGCACACGATCTTGTAGCAGCACTATGTAGCATTTACGCTACTAGAACAAGATTCAATGTCTATAACTGCTGCAGGTGGTTGATGGCATCTGTCTCCCATGCACATCTTACCTGCAAGTGCAGCTTAAAAGGTGAGTATCTGGCCTTTTCAACAACTGAGGATTAATAAGATGGGGGATTGTGTGTGCATTTTAATCATCTGGAATTTCTCCCTCTGTGAAATTTTCAATTCTAATACAAGTCCTGGTTCTGGCAATTCCCCCTGCAGCTTACTTCTGTTCTCTTCTTACTTTCTGTTCTCATCTGTGGACTTGGAAAATTATGGACAGTATTAAAAGATATTAAAGAAGCTAAATTGGCAGAATTTGAAAATAATTGGATATGAGCCAAACAGAGAAATGGATTGAAAATATTCTCAGATTTGTGGCCTGGATGACAGAGCACACACTGGTGTTACTCAGTGAGAGAAGGAGGATGAGGAAAAGACTCACAAAGCATTACTAGCTGTGTCAGTTTGCAGATATGCTGGATTGCTACTGTGGATCACCTGGAGCCATTCATTAAAGACTTATGTGGATCTGGAACATGGGGAGAAAGACAGGCCCTGACATAAGGGTGTAGGAGTCATTTACGTATACATGATAATTAAAATTATGAAACTGCCTTATCCACCTGCATTTTCTAGCTCAATGAAGGACATTAAGGAACTGAACATCCTGTGTTCTGCCTGAACTTACTCCTCCCTCACAAGTACATCAAACCACCAAGCACCAGTCATACTGGTCACTAAGAACTACCTCTCCGTCTCTACCTCTCCTGCCTTCATTTGGCTCTCAACATTTTCACTCAGAATTAACCTCTGAACTAACCTCCAACCTGTCCACCCCCTCTTCTTGACTGCAGCAAGACTGACTTTTATCAAGCACACACACACAAAAAGATATGTTGATCCTCAGATGGAAAACTTATAAGATCCCATTACCTAAAAGGTAAAGTCCTATCCCATAGTGGTCTCCAGGATCTGATCATTTTCCACATTTGTAGTCCCCTGTCTCATTGCCTAAACCTTCCAAAATATGCTTACATTAGTAGAAAAGGTACCTTGTACAGTTTTGATTGCATGTTACCTAGATTTTCTTAATAAAGATACTGAATTTCAACCTACATACAATATATTACATATCAGGGAAGGGAGAATATTTTGTTAAAAGCACACTATGAAACTGTTCACCCAATGTGCAGAATAGTCATTTGCACTCATATTAATATAGTATGTAGAAAGGCATTTGTGAAAGAGATAGTATATTTTTTTGCATACACAAATGTACTCAAAGCTATTTAGTAAAGAAATGTTGGTTCTAATAATGAGTTTCTACATAACACCATTGAATTTCAAAGTCCTGGTAATAGGCTTAGAGACATCTACTTCATCTAGTTCCTCTTTCCTATAAGTCCTCCTCCACTCAGCATGTGTTCTACGCTGTTGGTTAATAAGTACAGAGATCTATGAGGAATCTTCCTCCGAAGGGCAGGAGCCAGCAGTCAGCCTCAACCAACCTATCTTCTGGGAGGCAGAAAGCTAGGCACTTGAACTGGGGGCTTCGAGAAAAGAATGCAAAGGTTAAGCCTCTTGGATCAAAGACTTTGGTCTCCTATCAGCTAAGGCAGCTTGTTTTCATGATTCTATAGAGAAATATCCTACCACAGGGTTATTTTTTACATTATACTGAAACCTTTCACTGTCTTGTAAAATAAAACTAATGCAACAGATACTGATGAAACATTGTACGGTTTGCCGTAAAATAAGGGATTATTTCTGTTCTCAAGAATCTGATTCATAAAATAGTATTACATTGCTAGGACATAGTGAGTACTTGCTATTGGACAAATTGTTTAATCCTTACAATAATCTTATAAGATTCAATCTATCACCATCCCCATTTGCAAACCAGGAAACTGAGTAGGTTTAATAATTTGCCCAAAGTCACAAGCTTGGTAAGCAGTAGCACTTACCATCTCCTTCAAGAGACAAATCAAAAATTACAAAGATGCTAAAATGTTTTCAATTATATTCAAGTATATTTAAATGAATTAATAAATAAGAGGACATCCTAAAGAACAAAAATTGCTATGAGAAGCAATGTGGGGTAATAAGAAGGATATTATTTGAGATAATATTTAATTTCTGTGAATGAGGAATCAGGAAATGTTTAATGCCATTATACCCAAAATAGCACATAATTCCCCGGACTATAATTCATCCCATACCCAAGATGGGGATCCTAAACAAAACTATTCTTTCCCTGAAACATAAAGCACTGAAAACGATAGCATAAGATTGTGCCAGCAAGGATGAAAAACGGGAATGCAAAATTTTAAATGATTATTTTTTAAACTGAGTATTGTAGGGAACAATGTCAAGTTGAACTGAGAAATTCATTCATTCATTCACCAAATAGGCCCCCAGTTCCCAGTATACTCCAGAGTTCATGCTCAACACTGGGGATGAAGAAAGAAGAAAGAAAGGTACAAAGGATTTACAAAGAGTTAAAGAAACTGTATCCATATAAATTTTCCTGCATCTATATTACAATAGGTTCTTACAGTCATGGGTAATTTTGAAACTTACCCAACTGTTTAATTCACAAAATAGTACAGAAAACCATAGAAAGAAGAAATACCAAGGAGAAATAAAGGGCAAATGCCTGGCAGGCATCTTGGAGAGAAATCTCCAGATCCCTCAGAACAGCAGCTTGAGAAAGGTTACCAGCAGCAGAAAAGCAGAGAACATTCCTCTTGCTAAGGCCATGGGCTGATTTCATCTTAGATATAACACACTGGCTCCCTCCACCATCGTTCTTTTCTTCCTCAAATTAGAAATCTCCCAAGCTCACAGAACAAAATAAAATTGGATCACTCACTTTGAATAATTTCTGGAAACCTTAGATGTTCTCAGCACGTCTATAAAAGCAGTTGCTGCATTTCTAATTAGCATCTCTGAATTTGCCTGCTGTAATTCCAAACCCTCCCAGGTCTTAAAAGACAAGGCCTCTGTGAACCATGTATGGGGCCATCTTTCATATTATATTCCTAATTATGCATTTACCAAAGGTTAAGAAAAGTGTTTTATTTCTCTATAAAGTGTTATATTGGTCTTTCATAATGAGGAAAGATTTGAGGCAAAATTTAGTGTCTACAACAAAAAGCTGTTTGGTGTTAAGAGCTATTTTTTTTTCTTAATTGTGGGTTTGTTTGTTTTGTGTGTGTGTGTGTGTGTGTGTGTGTGTGTGTGTACATATATAAAGCTGATTTTGTTTGCATTTTCGTACTGTCCCTGTGTGAGGCATTTCTAGGAGATAATGACTAGTTAAGGTTAGAGGTCTTCAACTTCTCCAGCTGTTATGGATTTGCCAGAAGCAGCTCTGTGTGCAATCGTTATTGTTAGTATTGCTTATTTTTTAGGTTTGTTTCCTTTGAAAAATCTCCCCCTCTCTCTCTCTCTCTCTCTCCTCTCTCTCTCTCTCTCTCTCTCTCTCTCTCTCTCTCTCTCTCGAAAGTGGAGCTCTTCAATGAAGAAGTGAAACCTGATGCACTACTTCCTTGAGGGATCAGGACTGTGGTGTCACTGAGAAACAAAGGTTTGCACCTCAGTAGGGCATTTAACTCTAAAGTGAGACTTGGACCATTTTCTACAAACAAATACTAGCAAGTTTAGCAGCTTGTGAGGGGCCATATAATAGCATTCAGTCTTTGGGTAATTTCCTACCCCTACATTCTCAAAGTGTAGGGCCACACCACTGATCACTGCCACATGTGCAAAGGTTACCCCAGTCACAGGCTGTCTCCTCTGCTCCACAGGCAGCTCTTCCTTGGTGTTCTGTCTGAGGATTCTGTAGTTCCTTTTGCTGTGGAGCCATGAGGAGATCAGTATTGATGGCTTTATGTACACATGGAGCAAAGTACCTGGCATGTTGGAGATGCACTATAACTATCTAGTGCAGGAATCAGTAAGCTTTCTCTGGAGAGTTTAGGGTAGTTACTATGTCAGTCTTTGCAGGCCATGTAGTCTTTGTTGATCTGTTCAACTGCTCTGCCAAAATGAATTACAGTCCCAAAGCAGATCTAGCACAGAAAGAAATGGGTTTGCCTCCTCTGGGCCCACAGGTGGCCCATGATCCAATAGCTTTTGAAATGCCCACCTCTGAACATATTGAAACTTTTGGGGTATATTCTAGAATTAAACTATTTCACATGGCATTCTAACATGAATTTAGAAAAATGTAATCTTCTTATATACCCAAGAAAGGAGACTAAATCATGGATCATCACAATATTAAGTGCCTAACTTAATTATGGTTTAACTTAGGATTTCACAACTTTATAATGGTGAAAAAGCACTATGCATTCAGTAGAAATCACGCCTCATATTTTTTAATTTGAATTTTTTCCCTCAGGTTACTGATACAACATATGATACTTTTTCTAGATGATAAGCAGCAGCAGCAAGCCATAGTTCCCAGCCTCATGATCAAAAGATAAACGAACAATATTCTACAGTGCACTATGTTGCTAATCAATGATATTTGATGTGTTGGGTGTGTTAAATGGATTGTTTAACTTAACAATAATTTCAATCTGCAATGTATCTCTCAGGGTCTAATCCTATTGGGTACCATCACACACCATCCTTATGGCCATTGTATATTTAGATTACTTTTCTTCTACCCCTGGTGTTAACCCCAGGGAGACAAGCCAGAGTCCCAGACAATCACAGCATTGAGCTCAAGGTCCAGGTCACTGGCCTCAGCAGATTTAGTCATCTCTTTGCAGGCAAGGATAGAGGGGTGAGCACTGGCCTTTACACCAGGTCCCAAGTGAAGACTTATAGAAGAGACACAAGAACTAAAACACTTAAAAGAATGATGGGGCTGGGGATTTAGCTCAGTGGTACTACCGCCTGCTTCATAAGCACAAGGACCAGAGTTTGATCCCCAGTACAAAAAAAAAAGAATGGGCCATACTTTTTCCTCTCCATCACCACAGACACACATTGAGCCTATAGGTAGAACAAGAACCAAATGAACTCAGTAATCACTCCCATTCCGAAAGGGAAAAGTGGCCAATCCAGACTGAAGACAAGGTGAAACATCTTCTCTCTTGAGAGAGGAATCTGAAAACTTATCTAATAAAAATGAGTAAAAAGAAAGGAAGAAGTCATGGTCATGTATACAGCTATCACATTGGGTATTAGTTTTTATTGCTACTATAACAAAGTACCACAGATTTAAAGGCTTAAGACAACATAAATTTATATTATCGATCACAACAGAAGTAGTTCAGATGTCTAACATGGTACTCACTGAGCCACCATCAAGGCTGCGTTCCATTCTGAAGGTTCTAGGAAGAATGATTTTCATACCTTTCCCACCTTTTAAGACTACCTGCATCCCCTGGCTCCCTTCCTCCATCTTCAAAACATCTGGCCACATTTCTGACATCATATTACTGTTGGAACATAACCAGGAAGTTCTCCATTTTTCTGGACTTATGATTAGATTGGTCTCTCAGATAAGCCAGGATCACCTCCATGTGTTGAGGTTCATAACTTTAATCCTATCTACAAAGTCCCCTTTTGCTATGTGGGGCAACATAGGGACAGGTACCAGAGATATGTCACAGACAACTATGGAGAGTCATTATTCTGTCAACAATACTCAGGAAGTTGAGTTTTGAAAGCTTAATAACATTATGATGCTTGCTGTCATGTCAACTTCAGAGGTTATCAAATCAAAATCAAAAGGAAGCTGTACCAATTATTTTGAGCTGCCATATCAATTAGCAGAATTGGGTGTCTTAAACAAAAGAAATTTATTTTCTCAAAGTCCTGGAAAAACAGACATCTGAAATCAGGGCACCATCATGGTCAAGCTCTGATGAGATCTCTATCCTGGTATGTAAATGGCATAGAGTACAGAGAAAGGTAGAAGCAGCAAGAATGGGGAGGAAGTTGTGGGGGTGAGAGTCAGAGAGAATGAGAGACAGAGAGAGATCTTCCTCATCTTATAAGGCCATGGTCCTACACCCTACACTTGTGGTCTCATTTAACTTTAATTACCTACTAAGGAACATATTTCTAAATACAGTCATACTGGGAGTTAGAGCTTCAACATATGAATGGAGTGTGTAGTTTCATAGCAGGAGACTTCACCTGGAAGTGACCCGTGTTCACCTGGCTTTGGGCAAAGAAAATCATACAAGTTTAAGTTGAAGGAAGTACAGTAACATACTTCTCTCATATTTGTGGAAGAGGAGCACTGTAAATATTGACAAACATCATTAATGTCTACCCAGAGGCACTGGTGAGTTTTAAGCAGGATTGCAATAAAATCAGGTTATGTGTCCTTGCATCATTGTGGAGAATAAATTACTGGAAAACCTTATCATGGGAATGATGGTATTGGAGTCCTTGATATAATCAAGTGAGCAGAAATCACTTCCTCTACATATTTCCCCTTTTTCTGTGTTTTTCATGTTCTCACTCCACCAAAAAAAGAAAGAAAAAGAACAAAAAAGAACGATGAGAGAAAAATGAGTTGTCATAGTACACAGAAGTTTAGTAAAGTGAATCCTTGGGAAATGTAAACTTACGATGCAACCAAAGAGATTAATAAGCATACTTTGAAAGTCAAATTGAGCCCTTCCTGCACATAAAAGAAAGCTAAAACTGAAATCCAAGAAAAACATGCTTTTAATAGTGCAAAAATAATTTGCATAGATGTTAGAAAAAGGGAATGAAAGAACTAAAATATTGGCCCATCACCAGCTTTATCCAGGATCAAAGAGTATGTCTTTCGGGTGGATATGAGTATTCTGGTTTACTTTGTAGTATAGCCAGTTTCATGAGATGATACTGTCATCGTGATTTATTTATCTCATGTGAGTTCAGCTAGAATGTTAAGAGACTGATTCTTTCCTGTTGTACTGAAAATGCTACATTCAACCTGTGTAAGCATTTTATTTTGGATTCTTTAAAAAGCAAACCCTAAAGGAAGACTGTAGCGTAAATTATTATTTTAGAGGTAATCCCAGAGAACAAAAATTAGAGACTGAGGGAGATGAGATTAAAAAATGGACTGGGAGATGATGTAAGAGTGGGTACTGAAGTCACTGCTCTTAAATGCAATGAGACTCTTCAAACCAGGCAGAAAGCTCCTAGAACGGTCTTCTGGAAGGACAAGAGGTTGACACTTTTTTCATTAGAACATGGCTCCTCATTGGTTGCTTTTCTTCAAGGATATTCAATTCTCACACTTTCTTCCCATCTATACTTGGGCTCCTAAAGCCTTGGAAAAATGGATTTATCCATTCAATATGGTTTACCCCTGAAGCGGAATTCTACTGGCCCAAGAGAACTTTGGTTTATCTAGAAGCATGCACTGCAACAGTAGCTGAAAGCAAAAGTGGTCCAGTTGGGTGGGGACACAGGGTGCCTGAGGTGCTAGGTGAAGAAGCAGACCCTGAACTTCAGCCAGCACAGACCTGCCTTAGTAACCAGCGTTGTATTTTTCTAACTCATTGCATACTCACTAAAGCACTAAACAGATTTTGCTTTGCACCCCAATAACAACTTTGACGCATAGCTGTGAAGTCATTGTGTCTTGATTCTCCAAGTACTATATTTCATCTCAAATTTAGAAGTTTCCACTCCTATCCTAACATTGGCACTAGACTTACCAAGTTATCAAGTTCACATTAAGCTACTTTCACACTACAAAAGCAAGTCTTCCAGAAAAGCTGAGCACCATGAAATAAGCCAAGCCATAGATCTAATTAAGTAAAAACAATCCTTTAAGCCACTTCCTCATTGGATGGGGGAAAAAGTTAAAAGTTAGAGGCATTAGTGTAAAACCTAAAGTGTGACAGTGATCATCAGGAAAGTGCTAAAAGGCCAGGGGTGGAGGTTAGGGGACCAACTTAGTTACCTATCAGAAACCAAGGCAGTTACTGGTCATTTCTGAAGGCACATGATTATAGCAGAATCTCGGCAACTGAACTCTGCTCCCACCACTAGCCCCACCAAGACATTACTGTATGTGGTTATTCTTACAGATTTGAAAATCAAAAATCTAGAGTTCAAATTCCACCACCATCACCTGCTTCTTGTGTGACCCTGTGTTATTAAGTAATTTAACATCTCTAAACCTCAAAGTCTTCATCGCTTAAAAGATAATTTCTAACCTATAGAAATCCAATGAGAATTAAATTAATAGAAGAGGTAGGCCACATTAAACTGTACCAGATTGGAGTGCTTAATAATGGCAGAAAGGGCTGTTTTGACACTGAAAATGATGAACTATAATAATACCCAGGGAATCCCTCATAGGAGCTGTGGGTCAGTGCTTCATAAATATTGGTTCCCTTTCACTTGTGGTTCATAAAAGTCAAAAGCTTTACCAGAACTATGCAGTGTAAGACAAGTGAAATAAGATGTATAAGATTGAGAGGTACTTTTCTCTGGAAAATTTAAATGAATAAGACACACTATTTCCTTGATTGGACCATGTTTAAGACCAAAGATGAATTGCTGGAGTTCATACCAAGTGTTCCGTCCTTTGGACCTGCATCAGTGCCCTTTCTGACCCCTATAACCAAGTCTCCTTCAGTGCTTGCCTTTCTTTCATCATTTGCATTTTATCTGCCTTACCTGACCTCTTTCACAGCCCCACTTTTCTAAAGCCTTCAACTCCAGCTCCATGTCTGACCTCTTTGAATATGGCAGCTTTCTATATTCCACTTTTGGCTACTGTAAACTTTAGATACGTGTTGAGTTTTTGTTCATTTGACAATGGACAGCATCTCTGTAGCCCAGAATAGTGCTCTGGGCATCGGGATACAGTGCAAAACAAAATGGACAAGTCCCCTGCCCTAGGTATTTTCTAGGCTAGTGTGCAGAAAAGCAAGTGAACAAACTGATACATAATGCCAGGGGGCCCCTTATTCTCTCAGCTGTGAAACTCATTCCTATCGCTCATCCTGCAGAACACAGAGCAACAGCCTCCCCTGGACCCCCGGAAGCAGACCCATCTCTAAGCTATTCTTGTCATCCACCTCACGGACCACTCTTAAGAAGCTCTTTTTACCTAAACATCAAAGTTGAAACATGCTGAAATTTTACAACCTGGGGAAGAGACTTGGAAGAAGGAAGGAAATTCCATTTCTGAGGCTTAGCGCATGTGTGGCAATTGCTTCATTTTCCCTAAAGAATTACCAACAGTTAACAATGGCTCACTTAAATTCCACATATGGCTGCTAATACCCTGAAATGATGTCCACTGGTATGCTTTATTCTTGATGCTGGGTGGTTTTCTGTCCTTTGCCCTGCTTAGAGGGAATCACCTGGAATACAGGAAGACTTGGTATGAGAAATCAGAAAAGGGGTGCATTACATGAAATCGTAGCTCAGAACACAAAGTCCAATCAATCTGAGACTTTCTGTATATTCTATGAGCACATCTTGAAGCCCTATTATGAAGCCCTATTATGTTTCCCTGATGTTTCCATGACTATGGTTATAGACCAGTCAATCCTGAACTGTCTACCACTCTTCTGACATATAACTATTAACCAACATGATTTGTCCTTCCTTACTGGTTTTTCCCAAATAAACAAGTGATACCTCCTTCCCAGACAAGCAACTATTTTAAGTGAGCACCTCCAAACTCAGCAGATAGATGCTAAAAAGGTATTTTTAAGAGGTATTCGGCATATCATCCAGCCTTAAAAAGAAATGAAATCCCGATACACCCTGCAATATGCAAGAACCTTGAAGACATTCTACTCAGTGAAATAGCCAGTCGCAAAAGGACATACATTGTATGATTGCATTCATATGAGGCACTTAGAGGAATTAAATTCCTGGAGACACTAAATAGAATTGCCTGGGGGATGGAAATAAACATGGACTGACAAAATAACAGTGATGGTTATTGCCAGAGACTGAGGTGAGTAGAGCACGGGAGCTGCTGTTTAATGTATACAGAGTTTCAGTTTGGGAAGATTAAAAAGTTCTGGAAGTAAATGGTGGTGATGGTTGCCACAGAATATGAGTTTACTTAACGTCACTAAACTGAATACTTTAAAATTATCAAATGGTAAGATAGAGAGATAGATAGATTGCCACAACTTAACTTTAAAAAATTCCATGAAAAACAACTGGATTTTTTTTTAAAAAGAAGGTATTTGGTGTGAATCAATTGCAGAATCACGTGAGCCCAACCTGACCTCTCCTCCTTTCTCAGGCAACATTTGAGGAGAAAAGACAGCCCACACCCATGACTGGCCACAGTGTGATGAAATAGTACGGAATCAGCCAGGAGTGCTGCAGTGACCATACCGAATCCTCTTACTCCACAATGAATACATTTGTTTCCATAAGATGGAGAGGTTAGGGTCATCCTTTAATGTTAAAGAAACTGCAACATAGAATTAGCCCAGGTGATCTAGAGGTAAGCTGAACCATGGAACTTGGACTTCATTCTTTGGCACTCTGCTAGCTCTCAGCACAATCAGTGCCCAAGTCTAACTTGATTTTTCAATACTATTCATATCCTTCCTTTCCTCCACCAGCCCCACTTATCCTAGGGCTGACTCACCTTCCACTGAATCATCATGGTAGTCACCTAGTTGCTCTTCTTACCTCTAGGTATATTCTCAGTTCCTGGCTCTCCAAACTTTCTTCCACATTGTCACCAGAACAACTTTTCTAAAATTCTAAATATATCTTACTATTGTTTCCCTTAAAGGGGTTTGATGGCAGTTCATTCCTTCCAGAACAAAGACTAAATTGAATCTGTCAGATAAGTCTCTGATCTCACCACTGACCACTTAAATGACCCTCCAGGAAGACTATGAACATGAACTACTTCTAATTTTAAACATATTCCCATAGTTTTCCTCCTCCAGGCTTAACTGGTTTTCTCCCCCAAATCCTATCTCTTATCTGCAGGGAAGAATAGCTTATTCATCACTTCTTAATGGACAATGATCTTTAGAGCAAGGACATTATGTCATTTTTATTTATCCTGAGAATTTTATTTATCATATAGCAGCCACTAAATGCAAGAGGTGTTCATTGAAAGAATTAATGAAAAGACCAAATGTCTGTGGCAGTAAAATTACATGCTAGCTAAAACATCCTCCTTACTATGACTTAGTAATGATTGAGACTCTATGATTGCAACTGAATCATTATCATGGCTATATATCACAGCTGGTACACACCAGACATTAGTTCATCCTGTACTTTGCAGCTAGGACACTAATCTTACAAAAGGAATTCCCAGACCATAACATTTTACTGTTCAAAACTTCTCAAGAGCTCCCTTTTATCAGCTCCCTCTATGACATCCAATGACCTCCATGTTCTGATCCCAATACACCTGCTCAAATCACTGCCCTTCACTCTTCTACAAGGCTTTTAATGAACAAGTCACCAAGGTCCACATAATTTGCTACTAAGTGTGTTTTAATCATGCCGTCTTTTGCTTAGAATTTCTTACCATTTAATCTTTTTTCCCTAGGTCTACCTCAAAAACTATTTCTTCTATGATTACCTCTGCCAAAATTGATTCCCTCTTTTTAATCCATAGCATTCTTTCCAGTACCATCTTCATGGCACATTCTTTTTTTTTTTTTTTTTTTTTTTTTAATGGTGTTTTCTTTTGTTGTTGTT
>NW_022900933.1:22864036-22887786 GCF_012274545.1 Fukomys damarensis | reverse complement strand
TTTTTTTTTTTTTTTTTTTTTTTTTTGAGACAGGGTCTCACTATGTAGTTGAGACTGATCTGGAACCCATTATGTAGCCCAGACTGGTCTCAAACTCACAGCGATCCTCCTGCCTCAGTGTCCGGAGTGCTGGGATTTCAGGTATGCACCACCACCCTCAGCTTTCACGGCACATTCAAATTATGTCTTTATCATACTTACCAGTGAATATGTTTCAGCTCAAAAACAAGATGGCAAAGTCTTTGAAGGTTGTAACTCGACCTTATACATTGTGTCATCAATAGCAGTCCTACACATTCCTTGCATGCTAGACTCTCAATAAAAAATTGCTTAATTAGTTATTCAGTTGTCCAATCCACTAAGAACATAGTCTTTCTGGATAATGGCATTTCCTATTCACATATATCAGTGTATTAGTGTGCAAAGTACTTTTCTATCTGTTATTTCATTTGCACCTCTCCACAACATTATGAAATGAAGGGAACTCTTCTCTATTGGAGATAAAGGAATTATATTTATATTGCAACACCTGAACCCTTCAGTGTCATTCATTTAGTAATTGGAAGGGCTAGAGTTTGGTTCCTAATGTTCTAGCTTCATATTCCATGACTTTTTCCCCACTCTTGGTGCTTTGGGCAAATGTTTGGCACTACCCATAGATGTAATCCTCATTCATGTGGACTCAGTAAAAGCAGCCCTCCCACACTCCACTCTACACTCCATCTCTTTTTGCCGAACTTTCTCCAGAGCTGGGAGTGCTTTGAGGAAGAAAATAATGTCGACCTCAACATTCTACCTGGCTTTTCCCAGCCATCTTCCGCTGGGTTCATCCACTCTATTGATCCAGGATTCTTCCTTACCTAGTAGCAAAAACACCTGTAAGGAGACCGGTCATCTAGGTAGAATGATTCCACAGTGAGAAACTAGGAAGTAGCTAAGTACGGGGGGTTGGAGAGGGACACTTATCCAAAGCTGACAAAGACAGGGCTATGAATTCTCCATCCACAGGTTGTGGAAACAGACTTCCAGGTTCAAATGCTTCTTTTCCCTCTTCCTAGCTGCATCATCCTACAGTGTACATAATGTCCATGTGCTTCAAGTCCCCCATCTATGAAAAATGTGGTGGTGACAAAGTTTCTCTGTCATAGATTTACTGTGAGATTAAAAGACTCATTGATACAGATTCAGACCCAACACCTGAGACATAAGTAGCATTCAACAAGTTTGAGCTAGAGTAACAGGGTGTTCAATGTTTGTGTCCTCAGCATTGGCAATAAAAACTCAAGTCTTTACAAACAAAAAGGCTCCACAAGCCCCACATTCTCAACAAGGGTCAGGTATCTTCCTCAGAGATCACTAAACTGCTCTTCCGCCTTCCACTACCACCCACACAAATCTCGGTCCCTTCTCAGTTCATGAAGGACAGCACTGGAGGGAACAGACAGGAAGGGAGCAGAGAGTGAACACTGTCATGACCCTCTCTGGACATGCAGAATCTGTGATGAGATGTACATATCTATCTCTAAGGAAAGAATGGGGCTTTTGATAGAATCCCTAGAGTAATGAAGAGACCCTGCCAGTCAGAGGCACTGGGAAACCGCTCCCTAGATGAATGAATCTTTCAGAGGCAAAGAGCCAGACTTCCGCAACTGTCATAGACAATTACTGAGACAAGTTGGCCTATCCTCTTGATAATAGATGATATTCTTAAACACAGTGATTAGTGTCCTCTCAATGTGTGAAGCTTGCCAGGGAGGCTCCTTTCATCAGGGCAATAAGGAACTGTGGAACTGATTGACCGGGAAGAAAAGAAAGGTATCCCCTCACCCTAGCCTCCTGCAGCAAAGATCTCAGCAACTTTCATGTGACAAAGCACAGGGGAAAGTTAGGAGCTCTGGGGCCATCCTGGTGACCACTAAGAGAGGAGCTAACCCTCTGGACAGGAGACTGGTACAACAACAAGGGTCAGGTGTCTGGCAGGATATGGCTGCCCTCTCTGAAGGAAGTTTAGTGATGGACAGGACTAGTGGAAGCTAGTTGTTGCCTAAATTTACCAGCCATAAAAGTCACCAGAAGGAGGTGGCACTCAACTAGGTCTGAAGATGACCATGTTCAACATCCCATGGTGACAGGTAGTTGGTTACCAAAAGATGAATATGCCTGCATCATCTCCCCCAGACCCCTAAGATCTCCAAACCAAGAAAAGTCAATCCCACAAAGAGAGAAGAAAGAGCTGGCATCTTTATGAAGACTCTTCCCATCCACACTCAATCCTGTCAGACTGCTGGGGTGAGGAAAGTAGAAGAACAGACCAAAGCACCATGGGCCTTGAGCGATGCCTGAAAGCTGTGCCAGGTAAGGATGGGAAAGGTGCTGGAGATAAGACTTAACTCACATTAAAAACTAAAGCAAAAACAGAAGTCAACTTTAACATCTGAAATTACCCAGGAAATTACAGACTGTGTCCTCACAATATCAGAAAAAAAGACGTTTGTCATAGCATCATTGAAGGTTTATAAAAGAAAACGTTCCATGTTTATGTCCCAGAAGAGCAATTACATTATCATCAGCATCTTAGGGAAAACTCAGTGTTCAAAACAGAAGCTAAATGTGTCTAAGCCCAAGGCTTCAAATGAGACCAGAGAAGGAGGATAGAGCCTTGAAGGTGTATATGCCTAGAGCTCTTGGGGGGCAAATTAGGGAAGATCAAGGGCAGGAACTAACCTGAGAAACCCAGGAAAATTACCAAGAATAAAGCTTAGAGCCCCAGTGGTTCTAATTAGCCAGAAAGCCTAAGGGACAAAACAGGTTGGCTGAATTTAAAGGCACAATGTTAAAGCCACTGGGGCTCTGCTGGGGTTTTATTTTAGTGGGAGTAATGTGTCTCTGGAAAATATTATTGCCTCCCAGCAGCTTCCTACTGCTTTGGTCACTCCTGCCTTTCATGAGAAAAATGCTAAACCACACCTTCTTCCCTTCCTTCCCAACCTTTTGAAGGAGCTGAGATGGCCATGGGGGAGGGGAAGTGGGCTCTTTCATCTCTGCATGGATGCCACAAGGCCAAGCCACAAGTCCAAGCCAAATGACTACTTACCAGAAGATGCCACCCGGGAGAGGGTGAGGCTGAGTGGACTCATCTGCCCTTCAATTTCCACTGTATGCAAAGCCAACCCTGTAATTGCTGCTCATCAGCCCCCCACACTGTGAGGCTTCTAGGAAAAAGGAAAAGCACTGGGAGGGTTTTCAGACTTCAGACTAGAATACTACTCTCACTCTGGGGTAGCTTTTCTCCAAGACAATGACCTACAAGAGTGATTTGTGTGGTTATCTTCTGAAAGGTCCCACACTCCAGTCCAAACTCCCAAACCAAGCTGCCTTGGGCAACTGAGAGAGGCGTCCACCCTGCTGTGCCCATGGAGAAAGCAGCGTGGTCATACCAGGATCTCTTCACTGCTAGGAAATCCCCTCATTGCCTTAACAAGCCCTGCCCAAGGGCAGGGCTTTGCTGTCCTCCTGGAACCAAAGCCTGCAAAGAGCTGTCAGTTTAGCCACCGTCCGGTGGAGTGCTGCCACAGGCTGCCCTCAGAGAAGATGGCCTTGCAACAGCAATTGAGATCTTTTTTCTCATTAATTCAGAGAAATTCCAGAGTGCCAGCAAAAGTCTCAAATGCTCTAGGGGAAGGTGTGATGTCAATCAGTGTGAATTCTAGAAGGCAGTCATTGGCACATCCATGAGGGACATCGGCCCCTGGGAACCTCTGTTCCAGAACACACTCTGAAAGCAGGGCGGATCCAGCTTCTCAAAACTCCTTTAGGTCACTGCTCCTCTTCCTACCGCCCCACGACCAACATGTATATTTCAGGAACTATTTCAGGAAAATAGTAAATCATATAAAAACTTGGAAAAATGTAGAAAAGTTTAAAGAAGTCTTCCCCCCAAAATCATTCCCGATGCTCTCTCTCAGAGAGACATGACATATTTTGATATACCTGCTTTCTGACTTTTATGTTTAGTTATGAGTAAACATATGGACATATAATTTAACAGACTTAAAATAGAATTTAGAACATTTAGTCCATCTTTTACTGAAGTGGTGGAAGGTCTGCAATTAACTTCTTGGGTGTAAACCCTAATTCCAGCTCTATCTATGTCTGAGCTATGAGAGACGAATAGGATAGCACCTACATTACAAAGTTGTTAGAAGGAATAAATTAAGTAATATGGACATCTTATAACAGGACCTAGCACATGTGGGATGAATACACCTGAGTTATTCGTGTTGCTGTTGCTGTTACTAGTTTGTGTTTTACTTCTTAAAACTATACACAATTTTATTTTTTCTGTGCTACCTCCAAGGAATGAACACTTCTCATGTGTCTCAACCAATACACCGATGTCAAATCTAGGACACTGTCTAGAGTGATACAACTCTCACCAAGCAGACTGATGTGGCCAGCATCTTCCTACAAGAGGCTGATGCAGCAGGCTGGCTTCAACCAGCTCAAATACCTAAAGGGGCAAGGGAAAGTGGTGGTGGTTTCAGCCAAGGCAGCATCACAGCTATCTTCAATGACCACAAACAGATCCTGGCAGACTGACTCATTAAGAATGCAATCCAATCACCATGGCAGTCTAATCCTTTTACTGCAAACTCTGGAGATAAGAGTCCCCGGCTCCAAATTCCAGTGGTCAGACTAATGAAGGTCATCCTACCTCTCTCCAAGTAAAAACATCCCTGGACCCTATAGCAAGTTAATCTGGGGCTTAAAGCAGTCGTCCTCAACTAGGCAACCAGGTTTTTATTTTACTTGGAAATGCCTAGAGACATATTTTTGTCTGTCACAACTGAAGGGAAAGAGGCTGCTAGTGGCATGTAGTGGATAGAGCTCTAGAAAGTGACTAAACATCCTATAATGCACAGGAGAGCCCAAAAAACAAAAAGTTATCTAACCCAAAACATCAACAGTGCTGAGATCAAGAAGCCCTTGATTAGACACCTCAAACACAGAAGTTAAAGATTCTTAGGCTAAAAGAGGAAAGTTTCTGTCCCAGTGCAATAAGCAGGCTTGGGGGTCTGGAACACAGATCTCAGAAGTGAGCCAGTAGGTTTTATTCATGAGATAAGACAGTTATATTTCCTATGCCTTTCCTAGAGTGGATGGAGAGGAAAAGGCAGTCAGAAGACAAATAAAGACTGCCATTCACTTCCTAAATAAGGACTGACATCCACCCAACTTCACAACGCAGGGGGGACAGTGAGACATGTAAGAACGTCATGTCCTGTTCTCTGGGAATAAAACACTTCCTCCTCATGCTACGTGGGTGCCTTGTTTTTCTTCATCCTCCACAGGCAGCCCTTCCCTGACCACCTGACTCTGACTCCCTCTTGTCTTCTGTCCAGATTTGTCTTTTGTTTCCTTTCCTATATCTGCAGTTTAGAATGGATGCAAGAATCTTGACTCCCATGTCATCTGTTTTATCTCTCTGTCCCAGCGCAATGCCTCATTCATAACACATGGTAGGTAAACATTTGCTGAACTCTAGCTCTTAGGTTAAATGAATCCAGTATGGGTATAGAGGAGGCAACCCTTGAGCCCATGTAGAACTGCAGCTATAAATTTATTCCTTTATTTAGTTTTCACTGTGCCAAAGTCACTCAAATGAAGAATCCTAGAAAGTAATGAGAACTTGCCATTGGTCAAGCACTCTTAAATCTCACCACATATCTTATTAGGTCCATTTCACAGATGTGGAAATAAAGTTATCGAAGCTTACTGTGTCCCCGTGCTAGTAGGGAAGAAAGGGAAATGAAACTCAGGCTTGGTTTCATAATTTCCTGTTCTTATCACCAAGTACTGGATGGTATGCAAACATCTAGAAAACAAATGGATGCCTGTTCCTGGGAGCTGATGATGAGCTGAGGATTCTGGAAATACACAGTTAAAGGTTGTAGGACTGTTTCCAATACAAACTGCAAGCACGTGCTTGGTAGTAAGGTTTCAACCGTATGAAAACACCAGAGGAACACCGGGCAGAAGAGTGAAGAGAGAGGTGGGATTTCTCAAAAATGTGCTTGAGCAGCTGGCTAAGGACACGGGCACTGGAATCAGCTCAATGGGAATCTGAATCCCAGCTCCACGACTTACCGATGCAAACCCATGAAGCTACCGATATTGGTGAATCTAGGATACCACAATTTAACACATCACTCACTACTTACTGTACCAATATCAAAGGGGACATTGTTGACTAAGCTTGTACGTAATGCCAAGGTGTGGCTTATAAAATGCATCCTGATTTCGGAGATATTAAAATGTAAAAATAAAAAACTGCATATTAGAACCATGAAGCCCTGAACATGATCTCTCTGAGCATTAGTTTTCTTGCCTTCAGGGAAAGAATGGTAATCTTCAAGCTATGGGGTTATTACAGACAAGCCCACCTCTAACATTTGTAGAGTGTAGGGCAAGAGTACAGAGGCCCATTTACCACATTCTTTAATATTCTAAAATTAGAAATCAAGCCAATGAACTATGAAAAGTGTTATCCTCTGATATTTTCAAACAACCTGGTTAGCCTGGCTTGGATTTGGAGTCCTCCCATTCCTCAGAGTCGTGCGCCAGAGCTGGTCCTGCTTCTCCCGCCTCTGCTTTCAAGCCCAAGTCTGTCTTCAGTGTTCCGGAATCTCGCCCATCTGCGAAGGGCCAACCTCAGCCACGTTCTGGCCGCACGTGTCACACGTGCACCTCAGACACCCCTTGGGCCTATGGAGAACAGTCTTACCTCACGAGAAGAGAACTGGTCAAGAGCTCCATGTAGGCCCTACAGCCAGGAGTATTTGAGGAAGGAATTCCAGGGTCCCCGCCACCTCCCGTGCGCACAGGATCAGAATCAATGGGTCCACTAAGTCCAAGGATCTCTGACTCATGGCACAGATACAAAGGAGGACAAGACCTGGAGCTAACCGTATCAGCTCCCCAGTGTGGACAGGTTACTATAATCCAAATCTGATGATAAGACATGAGCACGGCTCATTCTGCAATCAGTATCTAGTAGGGGCTCTAAAGCAAGTGTTCCCGTGCCCTAGTAAAAACAGCCAAGAGCTAATCAGAGTCCGCGGTAGGCGATACGTTTTCTATTTATTTTTTTATTTAATTAGGGAAAATGGAGATGGGTCTCAAAAGTGAGCTGTGATCATAGCGGAGGAGGCCCTGGATGCCAGGCAAGGAAACCTTGTTCACAGGGCAGTCTTTGCTGACGTCTAAGTGTAGAACACACAGTGTCAAGAAGATTCCCATCAAGAGCCACAAGTATCATACACGAAGGACACAGGGAACTCCAGGAAGAGATGGTCACCTGGGGGAGTAAGAGATAGAGACCTCAACTAGGATTCTGCACATAAGAACATGAAGGAAACAATGGCGGGGAGAAAGGTGTTTGTAGAATGAACAATTGTAGGTAATGAAGAAAAACTGGGATAAGGAAGTAGTTGAGGACTACCTTCCCCTAGGGAACTGGGGTCAGAGTAAGAAACCAAAAGAGAAAGAAAAACTTGCAACAAGTTCAGGCTTTACTTAAGATAAAGATCTAAGAGGGGTCATGGGCTCCAAGGTGCCAAAAGCAGCTATCTCTTGCAGAGGAAGGTTTATAAGGTGTTAAAAGGAATGAGGAAGTTAAGGGCCTGCTGTTCTCTGGGTCTGGTCTTCGAGTCTGTGGTCCCTGCTCTTGTGTTTGTGTAAGGTTCCCTGCTTGCCTGAAGCTGAGGGCTGTGGTCTGGAATGGTCTGTTCTATAAACAGGACTCAGGCCAGACCAGTTGATTATGGGTATTGATATATTTACAAGGCGGAAACAATGTGGCAAAGGGTGAGAAATCATGGGAAGGTGGCCTTCCTTACAGTCGGGAAGAAACCTCTGGCAGAAACAGGGAAGCCACAAGGGAATCTGAAGGTCCTTTGAAGGAGACCAATTCAGGTGACTTGAAATGATGACTTATTGCCTAGGTGTGCAAGACCATCTGCTGAGCACATAGGCTTGTACTTCTCTGTCTCTGCCTCCGCCTATCAGAAATTGCCTTCATTGGTGCTACTGCAGAGTTCCTGCAACCTATTGAAACCGTTATTTTGATCTCTTAAGGTCCAGAAAGACATTATTTAGTCTGTCATTTTACCCAACAATTACAATACTGCCACAACAACCCTTACTAATAAAATATAGACATAACATTTTCTTGTCTCCCACTCTGCCCTTGTACCAATACCTGGAAACTGTACAGCAGAACAGCTGCATGTAGTATCATGGAAAATATACTCAGGCAGGTTTAAATCAGAACTACAAAATAGATAAAGTTAATGCAACAGTGCCATCTAGTGAACACCAAGAGTCTCAAAAGAGTGTGGATCCTGTACCCAAACAGATCCAGTACAGAATGGGAATTTAATACTTTTCATTTAAAGTAGTAAGTGAAATGATATTATATAATCATCAGCCCTTGGAAAAAAACTTTTATGTGATCTGGCATTGCCAAATATGGTGAATTTTTGTTTGTTTGTTTTGTTTTGTTTTGTTTTTGGTACCAGGGATTGAACTCCGGTCTTTGCGCTTGCAAGGCAGGCCACCAAACCACTGAGCAATCCCCGGCTTTCATTTAAAGTAGTAAGTGAAATGATATTATATAATCATCAGCCCTTGGAAAAAAACTTTTATGTGATCTGGCATTGCCAAATATGGTGAATTTTTGTTTGTTTGTTTTGTTTTGTTTTGTTTTTGGTACCAGGGATTGAACTCCGGTCTTTGCGCTTGCAAGGCAGGCCACCAAACCACTGAGCTAAATCCCCGGCCCTAATATGGTGAATTTTAATAGAGGCTCTATAAATAGAAGAAATTAGTAGAAATTCGTGGTTTTTCTCTACAAACATTAAAAAACAAGAACCTGATACTGATTAGTGATAAGACCAACAATATAGTCCAGTCTCCTTATTTTGAGACCCATTTGCTCTCTGTAACCCTGAGCTGATAGAGCTATGACCCAGATTCAAAGACCACATGCACAGCACAACTCTGTGCTTTGTACCTAGAACAAGGGACAACTTTCGGACTTTCTGCTCCTTCGTCTCCAAAATGACAACAATATGATAATAATACTCATTCTTAGGAAGTATTGTAAAGGAGATGTTTTAGAGAAAGTGTATCACACATGACTTAGCATGACAAAATTAGTTCTCTCTTCTAGCCTACCTATCCCTCATCATTTTTCTGTTTAATAACCAAAGAAAAATGAGGCACTAAAAGTCTGTTTCTTTGAAAAGCTGGCATTCAAAATTCATACAATTGTTCAGATCCTATTCAGTGCCAAGCACAGCCCCAGGTTCAAAGAACAGGTAAGGTTCTTTCCTGGTGGGACAAGTAATACAAGGAGATTGAGGAAGAAAATAGCATAATCATTGCATAGTATAGACTGCAGTATGTTTTATATGACAGAAAGGAATGCGTCTCAGGGTGGATTGGGGTTCAGGTAACCAAAGGAGAGGAGGGAGACAGACAAATGCTGAAATTAAAGACTATCCCTGGGGCTCTTCCAAAAGATAGAAGTCACCAAGTTTTTGTCTAATTGAGTCACCTCATTTAGACAGAGGAGCTTAGAGCAACTTTCCTTAGGAGAGGTGTTGGAAACTTTGGCTGAAAGAGCAAGAGATGTTCATACCCCCAAAGAAGTAATAAGTACATCGGTTACACCCCGCACACCATCTGCTCCTAGCAACCTCTCCATCTGCATTCCAGGGACTGGAGCTCCACTTCAGGATTGTTTCAAGTTAAACAGTCTGCCAGGCGAAAGAAATAAAAATCAAGGTGCTCTTCTGGCTTTCTTCCTTCTCTCCTACCATTTCTCTCTGTGACCTGGAAGACCCTTTGGGGATGGCTCAGTGCTTTATATAAGACAGAGGCATTATAATTGCATTGGTATGACTACTTTAGTGGTTGGGGTGCAACTGCACTTATTTCTGCATTTCCCACAGCTAAATCTCAGCCACCTGCCAAGATCTCCAAGCCAGCGGATCTTAGTTTGTACTTTCCTAAGTTCTACAGAACACTACAGAATATTTTAATTTCTTTTTCAAAATAAAAATTTATTTAAAGCTCCATAATCCCACACTTAGGCTGAGTGGCACAAGTTGAACAAGTTCCTTTTTGAAGAGTTTCCCAGAGTCCTCAATATCTTAGTAAGAGTCATAAATTTCTGATACAGAACATGGTGTAGTTCACAAAATTATTCGGCCATAGAACTCTTTCTTCACAGAGTCGCTCATGGAAACACACTTTGCAAAAAGGTTAATTTAGCATCTGCCTGTCTGTGTCTGCTATTACCGTAGTCTTTGCTGGACTTTTACTGTCTCATGACGTTTCTTTCTAATAAACCACAGCCCGTTATGGCTTGTGTCTAGATGTCCTCCCAAAGCCTTGTCTTCTCAGAGGTGGCTGGGTCTAGAGTGTGTGAAGCTGGGATGAAGTGTGTGATGCTGGCATTTAGGTGTGTGATCGCTACACTAGTCCACTGATTGGTTTGCCATAGTTCTAGGTATGGGTTATGGGAAGGCCCCTCCTGGGTGTGAGTGCTACACACCCTAAGAGCCCATAGCTTGGATAGAATATAAAGGGACTGACAAAGGGCTGCTGTCCTTGCTTGCTGCTGGCCCCTTCACTGCTGGCTGCTTTCTGCCTGCCCTGCTTTGCCATGGACTGTTTCTCCCCTGCTGTGTCCCTGTGCCATTCCAACCTTCCTTGAAGCCACCTCACTGTGGACTGAAACCTCTGCAAACTGTGAGCTGAAATAAACCTTTCCTCCTTTTAACTTTGGGTGTTTTGTCTCAGCAACAAAGAAAGTAACTAAGTTATAACCTCCTCTTACCTTGGTCACAAAGCCAACTGACCAATACTCCCCTGTCACCCCACATTAGTCTCTGTATGTATCACAGCCTAACACTATGATTCCCTTCATTGATTTCGTGTTTGTCCTTCTGTATTGTAGGCTCTATTATATGCAAGTTTCTGCAGAAGCTTGTAGAACGCCCTGGTGCTTGCACAATTTGTAGCATACAATATATATTTCATGCAGAAACTCAGTATATATTGAATGGAGAAAGAAAGGCAGAGACAAGGAAAATGAGGTCAGGGTTGACTCTGATTAAAAACAGCACAGTTCCACAGTTGGATTTCGGATCAATCACAACCTATTTGAGCCTCCTTTCCTCCTCTTCAGCCAAACAAGACTAAAAATATTGGTCCTGACTTCCTCCTAAGACTGTTGGAGGATTCTAAGACCACTGATGAAAACTGAACTTATTACTAGAAAGTACCTCATGAACATAAAGCACTTGGCATGATTTTTAGTGTCGGGAGGAAACATCCCCTTCAGTTCTCCAAAGAAGCCAAGGCATTGTGTCCTCAAGTGAGACCCGGGAATATATTCCACATATACTTTTAGCTACAAGGATCCTCCCACTTCCCAAAATAATATCTTTTTCTGAAGCCTAATGCTTGAGATTTCAGAAACACAAGATAATTTTTATTCACATTAGATATGATTATAAGGGCCGGAGATTTAGCTCAGTGGTTCCACCGCCTGCCTCACAAGCGTAAGGCCCCGAGTTCGATCCCCAGTACCAAAAAAAAAAAAAGATATGATTTTAAATACTTTGAAAAATGCAAATTATTGGTATCAATTCCCTTCCTGGGAGAAATTTCAAAAAGGGATAACTTCAAGCCTTCAAAATAAGCTCAAAAGAATCAAGATCAGAACCATTCAGGGAAATTCTATCATCTTCAGAATTTTATTTAGGGCAAGATTCAGATTAAACTGTTGTTGAATATCTATACTATAGAAAATATACCATTCTCAAACAAGTTATCTACAGGGACTTAAAAACTCCAGCAGTAGGATGAATGCATACTATCAGATTGGAAAACCAACACAGGACTTATGCTTAAATTCAACTGGGAAAAAATTTAATTTTTAAAAACAAAGAAATGAGAGACTTTGGTTTGGAAACAGGAATTGGGTATCCACTTGGTAAAGTCACACTAGCACTAAGGCTGTGGCTTATCTGATTGTCTAAATGCAAATCATTTTGTAATTCTTTTTATTGTTAATAAATTATATCCTATATGGATGAGGCCATCGAGATGTTAATGTGAATTTAGATTTTGAAAGTGAGAACTAGAGAGCAGTCACAATCAGGTGCCTGGATTTCTCCCAATTACTGCCCCCAATTATTTCCACACCTATTGCTGACATGTTTAATCTCTTTCTCCTTGCCTGGCCGACAGCTCGCATTGAGGAAGAATGCTAGTTAATGCACTGCTCAGCAGGCTGTAGGCCCAATTTAAATAATTAGAAGCCTATTTCATTTCTTCTCTCCCTCGTGTAAGTGCCCTTGAAAAGAGGATGCAGGCACCAGCTTGATGCCTTTAACTTGTGAAGGGATAACTCACTGACCTTCTCTAAGCCCCTTTCCTTGCCAACTCCCCTCTGTCTGTCCTCTAGGACACAGAAGATAATTTAAAGCTATCAGATGATAATCAATAAGCAAGGGCCATCGCTATTGCCTAGCTTAAAGGTCTTTGATCTAGTAAATCATCAGTTACTGCTGCCTGTATTGGCCTTCTGGTCAACCATGTGACCTGTGACCTGGACTGGGCCTCTTATTCTTTCAGTAGATGGGAACAGGAGCCACACAGCAGTTTCTGCTGATGAAGTGATCCATAGTTCACTTGAACTTGGGGCTTGTCTCCACCGTTTTGACAAAGTAACTCCCTCCTCTCCTCAAGTAGTTCAAAATCTCTTCCCATTTGGCAAAAGCCCGCATCATAATTTTGTTGCTTGGCATGAAGCTATTTGTATGTGTCCCTTTCATTCATTGCAGGCCCACATGTGCCAGATTTTATAGGGTTCCAGCAATTCCATGCACTCTTCACTGTCTTATTATTGTTTCAAGGACTATTCAGCGTGTTTTTTACAAATGAAGATTACCTGGCCAAAGATCGCATTCCGTGCACTTGAACTGGGTCACTTGAATCTTTTTAATTTTTCAGTTTTTATTTTTTGTTAGTACATGTTGGCACTACAAAATGACTATCCTCCTTGTGGAGAGTTGGTACATCCCATAATTCCTGACCTGCACTTGGAAAAACATGATGGTGATCAGACAGGGAACTGTGTTCCGAGAATCTGCATTTTTAACAAGTTGCCTGAATCCTATGTACACAGAAGTTTCAGAACCCATAGTTCACACAGGATATAAACAAGTAAGCAAATAATACAGGGCCTGTTTTATTATTAACTAAAAATTGAAACAGAGGCTGAATGAAGCAACAATTAATTTGTTACAGAAGTGAAAGGCATTAGGGACTCTTTAAGATGGCCTTTATGCTATCTATAAAGTGACTAGGAGGTAACAGGCAAGCATGAGGGTAGAGCTCCAGACCGAGAGAAAGCATGGGCTGTTCCTATAACATGAAGTTAGAATTTCTCGGAACATTTGTAAATAATACAATGAATAAAGAACTGAGGTGCACACTGAAGTTTGAGGTATGGTGAGAATTAAAGCTGACAAGGAAGAAAGGGTCAAACCACAGAGGTACTTGAAGGTTATCCTTCAAACACTAAAAGAAACAATCTGGGTCCGTATTAAAGGATTAAATGTATACAAGCAGAAATTGCAGAGAGGTGGAAAGAATAAACGGAAGGGTGACCAAATTGTTCAACATTCAAAAAACAAACAAACAAAAAACTCTGTGTTTACATAATTCAAAAGTGACTTCGGAGGACTACCACAGTGGACTGTAGATAATAGTAAATATTCTTGGATTTGAAAAGTTCTCTAACCTAAGGTAAATTTCTTCCTGTCTCTGAGCTACAATGTGTGCATTTTTAGGTGAGATAAACTGTACACATATGACTCATATTTAATCATTATATAATATCTATATACATTATATAGAGATGTACATAGCACTCAGAAAAATGTCAACAATTATTCGGCACCATTACTATTTAATTGTTATTGAAATATGACAGTAGTTCACCTTGCTCACTGACTGTGTGTGTTTTTTTTTATTGTTAGAGGACAAAGTCACCACCTGCCATGGAGAGGAGGTAGAGAAAGAGAAGTAACATCTATTAGCTTTCTGAACAATCTGATCCTAACAATAACTCATTATGGTGGGTATTAATCAACTTGCCTATAAAACAAGCATAGTAACGTGCTCAAGGTCATGCAACTACTAAGTGACAAGGCAGGGTGTGCACCTAGATCTCACTTTGGAAAGAGATGCTGGAGAATGAATGAGCTATTTCAGAAGTCAATGCTGAAGGCTTAGAAAAATGTCCTGAGTTTCTATGTACAGTGCGGACAAAATTGTGCCCCAACAGTGGTGTCCAAGTGACACTAGAATAGGTTTCTATAATTTGTCAGAGTCTCTCCAGAATCTGGGGTGTGTACAATGGAGCAGAGGAGTCCTAGAGCATGCTCTGGTTCCTGGGGACTACTCATTGATACATTCCTCTTAGGTAAGGCAACTCCGTATTCCAGATTTTCTAGGCCAGGGCTCTTGCTGTAGAGTCTGTGTCATCTGCATGTGCACTTTTGGGATAGGTTACCATTCCACAGATTCAAGAGGTACAGAAGAATACCTAAAAGTCTAGACTTGGCAACTTCAACTTGTCTTATAAGGCCTGCAAGTCCATTTTGTGTAGGAGACTTTGCCAAATCTGAATTCATTTCAATGCTGCATGAAAATGCCCAATCTCTCCTCACAGTCATCATTCTTCCCTTTACCAGCCCTCTTAAACCATGCATCTTTTGGAGGAGCACTGGGGATCAAACTCGGGTCCTTGCACTTGTGAAGCAGGTGGCAGCAGCACTGAGCTAAATCTCCAGCCTTGAACCATATATCTTAACGGCCCCACTTCGCACTAAGACATTCCATGCTTACCAGGAGCCTCCCACACTGATTAAATATCTGGTGTTGGGGCCAGGAGAGGAATATGTTTTCTTTTTATTGAGTTTATTGGTACATTCTAGATATACAGTATAGTTACATTCATCACTGGGATCTTGTACCTTTACATGACAGTTCTTGGTTCTCATTTTTTTCCCTTGTCCCTGCCTTCCCTTCACCCCCCTCCCCTCCCCATGTACAAATACTTTATTTCCATTTTTTCTTTTTCTCATATTTTTTCTTTTCCCTTATTCCCTTTCCCCTACCCTTCCTGCTTTCCCTACACCTTTAGCCCTTTTCTTCCTATTTCACATTGTTAATTATCCCATTAGGATCTTGTGTGCTATTATAGTTTTTCACACCAGATAAACTATTTGGTATTTACACATGTGTGACTTATTTGTTTCTCTTGGGAGTATATCCTCAAAATGTATCCATTTTCCTATGAATGACTCTAATTTCTCATTCTTTATGGCTGAGTAGCATTCCATTTTATAGAAAAACCACAACTTCTTTATCCAGTTTCCAATTGATGGGCAAATGGGCTGTTTCCATGTTTTAGCTATAACAAACTGTGCCTCTATATACGTAAGTGTGCATATATCACTGTGATATGATTCTTTTAATTCTTTTAGGAAGATGCCCAGCAGAGGGATGGCTGGGTCCAATGGAACCTCTAGTCCCAGCTCTTTGAGGTATCTCCATATTGATTTCCATAGTGGTTGCACCAGTCTGCACTCCCACCAACAACGGAGAAAGGTTCCTTTCTCCCCACAACCCTGCCAACATTTGTTATTGTGTGATTTCTTGATAGCAGCCATTCTTTGTGGGGTGGGGTGGAATCTCAGTGTTGTTATCATCTGCATCAGGAGAGGAATTTTAAAGGCTGCCCTCACATGGGTCTTGTCTTGTTTTGTCTTTTTCGAGTCAAAAAATTTTATTATCAGTCACATACTTCATAGAAATGGAGTTTAGCAAATGGACCAGGGCTTTTTTTTTTTTTTTAAGGTCTAGATTTGTTCCTGTCCTTCTATTCCCGCGTGAGTGAGAACAGGCCTCTGAGGACATTACAAGCAGCCACTATACTTGCCAAACCCCCCTTTGCAGGTGCAGCCCTGGAAGCATTTGGCACAGCTTATGGGGCAGAAGGAGCAGCAACTCTTCTTGCAGGAGGCACCTCTGCACCCTGCATTTGCAAGAGCTGGCACAGGTACCAGAGCTGCCTGATGGTGGCACAAGAGCAGCAGTCCAAAGCGAGCCAAAGCATTTTCTGGAATTTGAAGGTAAACGTGCACTGCTGAACCAGGACTCGGAGGCGGTGTGGTCCCCAGGTGTTTCTAATCAGCAACTAGCGTTAACATTCCCTGGGCTAGACCCTGCTCTCAACCCACTCGTGTGTCTTCTCTCTTCTGTTTCTTTTTGTAGGGGATTGAATAATGCCCTCCAAAAGATGCACATTATTCTCCTGGAACCTCAGAAGGTTATGTTATTTGGAAAGAAAGTCTCCACAGATGTAATTAGCCAAGGACATCAAGGTGACAGCCAGAATTTAAGATGGGTTCTAAATGATTATCAGAAAAGGTGATTATCAAAAGAGAAAATACAGGAAAAACATATGGGAAAGGAGATCATACAATGGCGGTAGGGCAGTACAGCTACAAACCAAAGATGCCGAGTGTTGCTGGGAACCACAACTGAGAGGAGGCAATAAAGGAGTTTTCCCTAGAGCCTCCGGAGGCAGCATGGTCCCACTGACACTTTAATTCTGAAATTCTGGCCCGCAGAACACATTCCTGTTTTTCTTTTGGTTTTTAATGATCCAGATTGCTGTCATTTGTTATGGCAGCCCTAGTAAATTAATGCAGCCTCACAGCAACTCAATCTCTAGGCAGAATTGCTCCAACATCTCAAATGCCCATGGATGTCCTTGTGGCTCTGGAAATAAATTGAAAATATCCTCACACTTCAGGGCACCAAAAAGACTACAGAAATGAAGTAACCGTTCACAAGACACACATTAGACATGAGACTCCAGGCCCTTCTGGAGGCCCACAGCAGGCAGGAATCCAGGCTTTCCTGATGGATTTTGTCATTACTTCACTTTTCTCCCATTAATGACAGTAGAGGACGTGACTTTTCTCTTTCATTCCAAAGATACTAATGGACTTTTACTGCAAAGTTACTAAAGCCTATTGCCTTCTCTTTCCAATCATTTTCTCTCCTTTCCAAGGTTTCTGTGCAGGTCACCTTTTCCATAGTTACTCTGCTTGTCTCTTACTCCTATTTCTCTTCTTTCCAGCCAGGCAAATGGAGGGACAGTTCAACATCTGAGGAGCCAAACTTGCAGCTGCTTCCATAAAACAACCTTATGAAAGTCACCATGAGATCCCCACGCATCTTGACATGAACTTGCTACAACTCCAGGAGTCATGGCTGAGTTACCAGCAGTGATACAAGGACCCTGGAGGTACTGGTGGCCTTGGCTTTCCAAGCCCCCACAGATGGCTGCATGCCTTTGTGGAAGTTGGGGAACAGCCAATACATTTAACGATACACATCCCTCCCAGGCACACCACACCCATCCCATTATACTCAGTCATGGTGTTAGGGTCCCTTTTCCAATGGGATTCACAGCTTTTAGCATTTTCTCTCCTTAAAACCCAAGTTCACTGACTTGAAATCCATTTCCCAGAACCCTAAGTTCTCAAAATGAATTTATTCTTGTCATTGTCTTTTAAAACTACAGCTATATGCTAATTTATTATTTTCTCTCTGGAATATTCCACCAAGGTATTATTCCTGCTAGAAGGTAATGATCTAAGCCAGCTTACTTTTGACTAAAGAAGAGGGTAGGGATCATCCCAAGGACTCTGGCATTGGGCTTTTCAGTCATGTGCCACTCAGTGATGGGGTAAATTCCAAGAAGCATATTGTCAGGTGATTTCATCACTGTGTGAACATTACAGAGTGAACCTTCCCAATCCTCAATAGTATGGACTCCTACCCACCTAGGTTACAGAAGAATAATAATATGCCTATTAAATAAAGCACAAAAGAGAATAATGCCATCAGGAGATGCTGCAGATATAAAATTCAGTGGACCCTTGAGTTATGACTGGCCTGACATATGAATGACTTGGGTTATGACTAGAATTTTAGTTGTAACTTACAACCAAAGTCTTGAGTTATGACCCAAATGCTGACCACTTGTGCTTCTAGATGGTCTCAGATACATATTTAACCCTTAAAGAGTTCTGGAAGAAACATTACATCCTTTCCTGTGAGGGGTTAATTAAGAAACCCTGGCCTGAGATCTGCCTCTTACCCAAGAGAGAGATTGTGAAAACACAAAAGCACCTGTGCGGAGGAGCCTGGGCCTTCACCTGAAAAACTGGAGTTATAAGCAACCCTTGCGAACAAGTTGAGTCTGTAAGTCAAGTCCACTGTATACGTGGTTGCTATTCATGTAACACAACATACTGAGTTCAGTAAACTTTTTATAAGAATCTACTCTAGGGTCAGGGATTTAGCTCAGTGGTTCCACCGCCTGCCTTGCAAGCCCAAGGTCCCGATTTCGATCCCCAGTACCCCCCAATAAAAAGAATCTACTCTAAAATAACAATCAATTATAGTAAATTGAATAAACCAGTAACAGTTGTATATTATTATTATCAAATGGTATGTGCAATACATAATTGTATGCTCTATATTTTCATACAACTAGCACTGCAATAGCTCTGTTTATATCCACATCACTGCAAACACGAGTAACATGTTGTGCCATGACATTCTGATGGCCATGATGTTACTAGAAATGGGAATTCTTCAGCTTCATTATTATCTCCTGGGACCGCATCATCACACATGAGCTTGGTTCTTGACTATAACATCATGATGTAGCACATGACTATAGTTCAAATGTCTCTTCTCCTTCTTAGTAGTATTGATCGCAAATGAAAGCATCAATAAGGAAAGAAAAACCAATGGAGAAGAACAGTTCTATCAGCTCTGCCAGCTGAAATTTTTTCTACTGCTGGCAAAAATGTCCCAGACCAAATCCTTTATGTATGTGGTCTCCAAGAGTTTATGCACATTCCAATCTAGCTTTTAAAAATCCTGATGACAGCACATTCCCCAGAACAATTCAGTGGGAATGCCTGACATGAGAGCCAAGAATCCATTTGTCACTGAAGATCTCCAGGTGATTTCAGCATGCAGCAAAATCTAGCATATGGAATAGTTACCAAAAGAGCCAGGTATTTAGGTCGTACCAGGATTCTATGACTTTACAAAATGAAAATGAGATTATCTCCCCCTCCATATCAGAAATAGATTGTCAAAGAAAAGAGCCTTTAACGTTCTTGGAAAAAGACATTATGTAAATATGGGCTATTATTATCGCTAGTTGGCAGGTGTCTGGGACATATATTTTATTCTCTTGAATCATCCAAATGAGGCCAAATGTCCCAGGGATGTGGAATCAGCCCATCATTACGCCTAATGGGTACCAAGGATCCAAACACAGGTGTTGTGAGATGCAGCAGGAAAAATCATGAGGTTGGTTCTACCACTGGGACAACCTTCAGCTGTACACTTTCTTGGAGGCAACCCTCCCTATGGTTCAGAATCTGTTGTTATTCACTCCTGGCTCAGCAATGTATGCTGCAAAGCAAGTGGCCTTTTCTTCACTGACTGATGAGTATAAAAAGGAATAGACCTTATCCTTTTCTCCCAGGCACAGTAGCCTCATCATACAAAATGAGAGTTTAATATTAATCCAATCATCTGATTCTAATTCAACATAAAATCTTCCCCAATCTAATGGTGAAGTCCAAAACTGCTGATATACCGCACAGTAACCTCCTGAGTCTTGTTTTTCCTTCAGCGGTAACCATAGCAATAAAAGGTTGGGGGAGAGTATAAATATTTAAGCACCAAAACAAATCTTTAAATGTTGAACAACTGGGTTATGTGATAGGTAAACTGGAGACTGGTCCCGGGAAGGCAGCTCATGGAATAATGAATGATAGGAACAGCAAAACCTGGGCCCGTCCTCTCCTATCAGTGTAGCATTAGCGTGCGTCAGCTTCGTGGTAGCTGAACTGGCTCGTTCCAGCAGATGGTGCTTTTACGGCCCTATATAAACAGTACTAAGTCATTTTTAACTCTTTCTCTATAAGTGAGGCTTCCAATCTAGGTGGCAATTGTCCACTTCCTTCGTCCTCTAAATATGCTCACGCAGAAGAGTGCTAGCATTTATGGAGCAGCCACTATGCACCAGACATAGGGATTTATTAACCCAAAATCACAAAGAATCGCTGCTAAGGACACAGCCAAAGTTTGAACTGTTTGATTCCACTGCGGTGGCTCCTCTCATTATTGCCCTAGCATTCTGAATTTCTATTTTCATTGATGAACTGCACAGGGAGGAAAAGGAAAGGCTAAAAATGGTTGTCCCTCTTAATCCGTGATTACAAGCATGCAAATTTGTATGGCTTACTCCTTCTGAAATTATTACCATGTAGGGGTTTTCACAGGTTGTTTGATTTATTGATTTTTCTGCTTTATAGTTTCAAAACATATGTCATTTCTTCAGATATAAAGCTTTATCCTTTGCTTTAAGAATCTAAATTATATCATTGGTCAAACTCTTATTTAAGAATTTCGTTATTTTAAAACATTTTAAGATAAAAATCATGATTCCAGCAAATACATCAAATATTTTATTCAACTCATGAATTAATGATGAAACAATTGAGATGTATATAGGCATTTTAATAAGTACATGTTAGAATAAAACTGCTGGCTTACATTCAAAACTGATGAATATCTTTCAGTGTAATATGCCATAACCTTTGAGGTTATCTTTTCCAAGAGACAAATATTATTGGCACATCTACTGAGTAAAATAGACAAATTAGCTTAAAAAGTTTTACAACTAAAAAGTTGTAAAATACACAGGTCAGTAAAGAGTCAAGTCAAACTAGGGCTTCAAAACACAGTAATCTCTTCCGCTTATTTCAAAAATTTGGATAATTTTCTTGACATTAAAACATTGATGTAGCAAAATTACTATCAGGTGTCTGCAAAACCCTCCAGGCAAGTTTCAGAGTTCAAAACTTGGATACATACATAATCTGAAAGATATCCTTAAGTAATTGGATAATAATGGAGTGTAAATTGTACACATTTGTGCTAAAATAAATCAAAGTGAGAGGAAGATCATGATAAACTGAATTAATTAAAGAAGGCATCTTGGAAAAGGAAGCCATATTTTGAGCAGAGCTTGATAGAAATTATAGCATGTTATTTAATGAACGTGAAAAAGAAAGATGATCCAGATGGCAAGGACAGCATGACAGTAAAAGTAGGCACAGGGAAGAATCTATACACCATTGGTTCTCAGCCATAACAGCACACCACTCTCACCTGGGATCTTTCTTAAATCCTTATTTCCCCAAGCTATACCCAGACCAATTAAATGAGACTTTCTGGGAATAAGTCCTAAACCTCAGTTTGGGAGGCTCCCTGGGTGACTGCATTGGGCAGTCACGTATACTCAAGGATGGGTCTTGGGCTGACAGCACCTGGGGTTTGGCGCTGCAGACTCCAGCTGCCCCTCCTTGGCTACTAATCAGAATTTGCACACCAGGAGCCCCTGGGGATTCATAGGCACATCGATGTTTGGAGGCTGCAAGGTACTCTACAGCCAGTTTCCACCATCCCTAAACCCAGGAATCAGTGAAGCACTTGACTACACACCACTTATCAGGGCCATCCCACAAAGAGTGAGTCATTCTGAGATACAGCCAAGGGAAGATGGGATTTAACAGGTGCCCATGTTGTTCCTATCAAAGAAGCTTGAGAAATATTGATAAGAGTTTGCCAGTTGTGGGACAAGCAATTTGATAGCCTTGACTATCAGAGTGAAGGACACTGGGTTTGATCCAGCAATAGTTCTCAGCCTTAACTACACACAGAACACCTAGGAAATCTTTTCAAAAACACAAAAGCACCCAGATCTCACACCTAGAGAAAACTTAGGGGACCTTGATCAGCTGGTTGGTTGATACACAGTTCAACTTGAAAAAAAAAAATCACTGTTTTAAGAAGCTATCTCCTCTTGAAAGAGGAACAGGTGCAATGAAATAGAACCATGTACAATCAACAAATACAGTAAATATTCAATTTTTAAAAAATATATTACAGTAAAAGGCACATTGCCATTATCCCCCTACAAAATATTCTCCTTCTATTCAAACACACTTACCAAATTGCTCTTGCCGCTTTTTGGAAGTAGTTTTGGAAGACTTTTTCATAAGTGTTTTTAGTTACTCTGTCATGGCTGCCTTGATGTCCTGAATTAATTCAAAACATTTACCTTTCATGGTCATTTCAACTTTGGGGAAGAGCCAGAAGTTGCCTGGTGTCAGATCCAGAGAATAAGGTAGAGAGGGACATGCTGTTTTTACAAGCCTGCCTTTTCTTTGGATGGCACTCAGCAGCAACATTCACCATACTTTTTATCACACCCAACAAAAACACATAAAAGAGACTTCCAGAGCTGCTTCAGGAAGGGACTAAAATGATGGGACAAATGTGTTCAAAGCAAGTGGGAATATTCTGATGGGGAATAATGGCAATGTGTCTCTTACTGTAATAAATATTTTAATTTTAATTTAAACATTTGCCATATTTTGATGTTATCAGATAAAATAAGTATAAGAAACATCTAAAGAAATCTACTAGTTAAATGCTGGTGATCAAATAGAGGAAGTTAATAACTAATTAGTATTTGGGAATGATGAATATATGGGAGGGTTATTGGTATATATCAAATGCATTATACACATTGAAATCCCCCACAGAAACATGTGAATCTAAGAGGAGGGCTGAGTTCAGGGGGTTGATGAGGGAAATGATTAAAATATGTAATGTGTTTGTACACATCTGCCAAAGTGAGACTCATTAATCTGTATAACCGATATGTACTAATAATAAATGGGGAATTTATGGGAGGAGGAGAATTTCGGGCAGAGTCAACCAACACTACAAAGTTGAGAAAAAGAATTTGTTAATAGGTAAATGTATTCTGTTTAGTTTTAGAAATAGTGGTTGGTTATTAAAGTACAAGTGAAAATAAGCAAAGGCTGAAAGCAAAGGTTATTTATTCAGAGTGTTATAGCAAGGGAGTTAGCCATGACCACTTGTGTTGACAAAGACTTAAAATAGACAAGAATGTGGGAAAACTTTGTAACAAAAGAAAAGGAAGTTTTGAGTATGTCCTCATGGTAGATGGTTCACATAGAGAAGCAGGAGGCCAACTAACTTGAAGCAGGGCATCCTTGTGTGATTTGTTTGAGAAGCTTATTAGGCCTTCTCTATTTTGTTCTGAGATGGAGGCAGGAGCAAAAATTAGGGAGGTTGGCAGTCATTGATCAAGTCCTGATTGTTTTAGGCCAATTGCTACAGAGGTTGTGGGTCAAAGTTCTTTATCATATGTGGTCTGGTCACTGACCTTGTGAATATTGACTCTTTCACGTGTCAAAGGAATATCTTACAATAGCAGATCTCCACTTCCCAAATTTTTTCCCAAACTGACTTTTTCACATAGTTTAATTAGGTCAATGCAGTTTCACAACATTAACATGCATTCTGAGGGCTGGGGATTTAGCTCAGTGGTTCCGCCGCCTTCCTTGCAAGCACAAGGACCCAAGTTCAATCCCCGGTACCAAAAAAAAAAAAAAAAAAAA
>NW_022900933.1:22837837-22863974 GCF_012274545.1 Fukomys damarensis | reverse complement strand
CCCCGTAAAAAAAAAAAAAAAAAAAAAAAAAAAAAAAAACAACAACATTCATTCTTCTCCCTTTAGGACTTCCTAGACCTTATCTTAATTCAGCTGTAGGAGACGGATTTAAAGTATAGAATTTTATTACTATTTAGGCATAGTTCATTGTGAGAGATCTGCCATTGAAGAGATAGTTTCTTATGCTCACAGCATAGATGGGAACACAGAGGGAAGCCCTGGATTATTATGGTTTCCACTAGAAGGAACAGGTGAGACAGGGTAGGTGAGTTTAGGATCAGCTCCAGTGGGCTCCGGAGCACAGGGCCAGTCTTTGGCTGCATGGTGCCTGGTCCTCCAGTGATTAGAGCAAGGGAAGAGTGGCACCGAGTGTGACATCCCAGCAGAAGAGGTGATGGGATCATGGGCTCTGAATTGTTTGGTTTAAAGTGCTGTTCCAAGTGTTCATAGGCAGACTGTCTACTATCTCTCGAAATTTGCCAGCCATGGAAAAGGCAGTCCCTCAGGGTCAGCTGGGCTTTAGGGGTCAGAGTATCAGCGAACTAAAACTAAAACACATTGATACGGGAGGAAACAGATTTGGAAATCGAAATACAGAACTCCCACTCTCTGTAAACCGCTAACATCTAGTTGATGACCAAACTACAACAGCATTTGATGGCACTATGAATCATAGCATCTTTGTGACCTGAGGCATGAATAGTAATCCTGAAACACAAGAGCCCCCCACCCCACCCTTGGAAGGCTTTAGCACAAAGTCTTTCATCTCTGAGCCTTTCCATTTCAGAATCAACCAAGGACAGACCTGTTTTCCCTGGTACCTGAGATGTTTGAGGGTTGGTTAAACCCTTGCTGTCTATCATAACCACATTTTTCATAGAATCTGATCTGGTAAAAACATTGTTTTGCCTGTTTCTACAACAGGCCAGGGATTCCCTATCAAAGTAACACTCCCTTTGGTCCTTTATATAAGTGAAAGTTGGGGTCAGCCTAGTTCATTTACATGAGCTCATTAGCTTAGTGGTTCCACCTCCTGCCTAACAAGCGTAAGGTCCCGAGTTCAATCCCTGGTACCAAAAAAAAAAAAAAAAAAAAAAAAAAAAACAGAAAAACAAACAAACAACAAAAAAACATACCTTTAAGGTATAGGAATCTAACACTCCTTTTGGACATACTTACAAAGCTCCCTTAGAAGAAGGAGAGCAATGAACCTGCCCTGCGATGGGATGGAAGGGGACAGAGTAGAGTCTTGGATTCCATACAGGCAACATGGCTGCCTCTGTGACACTTAAAGTTCTATTGTCATTCCACTAAGGGACAATGTCACAGCGCCTGGATCCCGGCACCGTGGCAGCAAACAGAAAGTAAGAGAGCAAAATCCCCAGCCTTTGAAGAAAAGAAGAGCCCAGTATGGCAGCACCCATTAACTGTATGAAGGAAAGGAACCAGTAAACAGCAAGAGCAGCCACCTCTAGTGGGAATCTGTGACATAGCAGCCACTGTCTCTCACTTCCCGTGTATTAACCTCTCCCACCAGCTGAATGTGGTGACACACGTGGTGACACACGCCTACAATCACAGCACTTCGGGAAGGTGAAATGGGTGTACCGCAAACTTGAATCCAGCCTGGGCAACTTAGGGACTTAGCAAGATTGCAATCTCAAAATTTGAAAGGGACTTAGCAAGATGTAATCTCAAAATTTAAAAAGGAATGGGGATGTAGTTCGGTGTGAAGGTCCTGGGTTCAATCCCAGAACAACAACAATAAAAAGTACCACTGAGCTTCTCTGGAAAGAAAGTCTTCCATTCATCCTTGGGGGCCATAATGTTTACATCACAACTCTGTCTCCACTCACTTCTAGGTTTCTTTGTATAATTCCTTTCTTTTAGATGCTACTTTAAAAAATCCAATTATGACTAAACAAAAACCAAACCATTATTCTGTTATATTCCATTTTTGTTTTCCACCTGACAACACGGTGGACAGATACATAACCAAGGGTGAATACAAGTTTGAGAAGAAGAACAAGGAAGATTAGAGGCAACCAAGCCCGGGGAGTGGAAAGAAGCCAGGTTCATGTGGAAGAGCCCCTCAACGTTGTGCTCTGACCCCTACAACAACAAAATAATGATCCAAAATAATGCTTGGCCCTGTCTCTCTAGACCAGTGTTTTCTTCCTTCCAAAACAGAACAATCAAGAGCAAAAGGAAAAGAGAAAAAAATCTTTTCGGACTGTGGTGCAGATCTGAGCTAAAGTGCTCCGTCTCTCTCTAGGGCTTTGCTCTGAGCAGAGAAGAGCTTTGTGAGCATTGCGTCTGCATCCTCCCAGCAGCAGCACAAGGGAGTGAACAATATTATTCTCTTCACTTAGAGGAGCTTCTGGCAGTCTGAAGGATTCTGCCAGGGCTGGGTCTGCCCGCCTGAAGTGGAAACGGGACCTGAAGATTCTAATATCGTGCCTGAATCCCTGCATATGGTAACATCAATTTAGTATTAAATATTGTACCTCTCATCTGAAGTTCATTAAAATTAGTGCAATGTAAATCCAAGTGAAACAGCTTGTGTTTGTCACTCCAAAAGGAGGTACAACTTTAATATAGCCTCTGATACAAGCTACACCCTTTCATCGATGTCACGGGGACGAGGCTGTTTAAATATTCAGCACCTTCTCTACCTATCCTGTTCCACCAGTCCTTCAATATCAGCGGCTTCACAAGTACAAACGTGAGCACGGCATGGAGTATTCAATGAGACATATATTTCTCAAGTCTCTGGAAGTCCTTGCTGCCATTCCTGATGCAGTGGCTACCTAAACCTGGTGGGCACCCTCCGTAAGACAGTATTTCAGTAGCACGAGAAGTATCTGCGTTAACAGTTGAAAATTTGCACCTGTCTTCCCCACACAGACAAAGTGCTCAGTAGGCCTTATGTACAGAAATATTTTAACCTATTACTAAAACTCAGTCAATAGAAACAAATGGTAGCTTTGAGGCAGAGCCCAGCATGGAACAAGAAATTGTATTCCTGGTGTGAGACATAGCATTCGGGGGTGAAGTGACAGATATGAGTCTGCTTTTTTCTTTTACTAGTGCATGTTTGCAGGAGATAATGTTTACACTTCTTTCGGGGAGTTGATATGTGTACATAATGCATCTTTTTTAAAAAATCTCCTTTCCCTCCTCTTCCTTCCCTCCCTCCTATTTGATCTCCTTCCTATTTGAGAAATGTGTATCTTCCTTCTTCCTATTAGCTATCTTTTATGTTGCTCTTTATTTGTATTTTTTTTCTCTCATAAGAGAAAGCATGTGATATTTAAGCTTATGTGTCTGATTTATTTCACTCAACAGTATGGTCTCGCGGTGCATCTTTTTTCCTCTGGATGACTCCAGTTTATCTTTCTTTATGGCAGAATAGTACTCCGTTGGGTGTAAATCCCACATTTTCTTTATCCACTCATCTGCTGATGGACATATAGGCTGCTTCCAAGATTTAGCTCTTAGGAGTTGGGCTGCTACACACATGAGTAGACACGGATCACTGTAATTTGATGTTTGTAACTCTTTAGGGAGAATATCTAGAAGGGAAACAGCTGGATCGAATAGAATTTCTAGTTTTAGTTTTTGGAGCAATCTCCATACTGATTTCTATAGTGGCTATACAGTTCACATTCCCACCAACCATGTAGAAGGTTTCTTTTTCCCCTGTAGTCTTACCAGCATTTATTATTATTTGATTTTTTTTATGATGGCCACTCTTAATGGGGTAAGGTGGTTTAATTTGCATTTCTCTGATGTCCAGCAATGTTATGTGTGCCCTTGGGTAGTTATTGGCCATTTGTACTTCTTCTTTTGTGAAATGTCTATTCATTTTACATGCCCATTTTATGATTGGGTCTTTAATTTGGGGATCTAATTTTTTTTAGTTCTTTGCATATTCTAGATATTCGTCTTCTGAGGAATAACTGGCAAATATCTTTTTCCCATTTGGTAGGTTGTTTTTCACTCTGTTGTTCCTTTTGCTGAACAGAAGCTTTTTAATTTAACATAATATCATTTCTTGATTCTTGGTACTATTTCCAAAGCAACCAGGATTCTGTTCAGAAAGCTCTTGTCTGCTCTGTGGCTTCAACAGTTTTACCTATTGTATCATCCAACAGGTCAGGTGTTTCTCTTTAAACATTTAGTTCTTTGATCCATTTTTATTTTAATTCAGTATGTGATAAGAGATATGGGTCTAGATTCAATCTTCTGCATATGGGCAGCGGGTTTTCCCAGCACCATCTATTAAATAAGCTATCTTCACTCCAGTGTATGTTTTTGGACACCTTGTCAGAGATCAGATAGTTGAATGTGCTTATAGCTGTTTCTGCATCCTCTGTTCTGTTCCACTGATCCTCATGTCTGGTTTGTATCAGAACCATGCTGTTTTTATCACTTTAATTTTATAATGTAACTTTAAGGCAGGGATTACAATGCCTCCCACTTTGCTGTTGTTTCCAATAATTGTTTTTGCTATTATGGATCTCTTCTGGCTCCATATAAATTTTAGGATTTTCTTCCATTTCTGTGAAGAATGCTGTTGGTAATTTGATTGGGGTTGTGCTAAATCTGTGTATCAATTTTGGAAATATGGCTGTTTTGACTATGTTGGCTCTACTTATCTAGGAATAGGGGATAGACTTTCCATTTTCTGATATCCTCTTCGATTTCCTTTTTCAGCGTATGGTGGGTTTCACTGTACAGGACTTTCAGTTCCTTAATTAAGTTAATGTTTAAGTACTTAATTTTTCTTGGCGCTACTGTGAATGGCACTTTTTTCCTAATTTCTTTCTTAGAAATGATTGGTGTACAGAAATGCTATCAATTTGTGTCTTTTAACTGTGTATACTGCAACATTGTTGAATTTGGGTATTAATTCTAGAAGTCTTTTTGTAGAACTTTTTGCATCTTCTATCTAACGGACTGTGTCATCTGCAAATAATGATAATTTTGATTCTTTTCCTATACATAGTCCTTTTATTTCTTTTTCTTGCTTAAATATTCTTGCTGATGTCTCAAGTATTATGCTAAACAAGAGTTGTGATAGTGAACATCCTTGTCTTATTTCTGATTTTAGAGGGAAAGTTTTCCACTTTTTCCTCATTTACTATGTTGGCAGTCAGTTTGTCAGAAATGGATTTTATCAGATTGAGATGAGGTCCTTCTATACTTATTTTGTTCAGTGTTTTTACCATGAAAGGATATTGGATTTTATCAAAGGCTTTTTCTACATCTATTGAAATGATCCTGTGATTTTTGTCCTTTCTTCTTTCTTATGGGATGTTTTACATTTATGGATTTATGTATCTGGAACCACCCTTGCATCCCTGGGATGAAGCCTACTTGATTGTGATATATGATCTTTTTGATGATTTGTTGCATTCTGTTTTCCCGTAACTTGTTGAGAATTTTGTATCTATAGTCATTAAAGAGATTGGTCTATAATTCTCTTTTTTGGTGGGTCCTTGACTAGCTTTGGAATGAAGGTAATACTAACTTCCAGAATGACTTTGGGAGTACTCTTTCCCTTTCAATATCATTAAAAAGCTTGGGGAGTATTGCTGTGTGATTTCTCTGAAGTTTTTGTATAATTCAGCAGTGAATCCATCCAGACCTGGGATTTTCTTAGTTGGTAAGTTTTTTATTACTGCTTCTATTTCATTGCCTATTACTGGATTATTCAGGATTTTTAAATCTTCCTGGTTCACTTTTGGTAATTCATATGTATCTAAGAATCTATCCATTTCTTCTGTATTCTCCAATGTACTGGTATGCAGATTTGTGAAGTAGTCATTAATAATTTTTATTTCAGCAGTGTCCATTGTGATTTCAACTTTTCCACTCATATTTGCATTGATTTGGGCCTTTTTCTGTTAAAGTGGTTAGTATTTTTGTCTATTTTGTTTATTCTTTTAAGAACCAACTCTCCAATTCACCAAGTTCTTATATTGGGGTGGTTTTTTGGGGGGGTCAATCTTATTGATTTTTGCCCTAATCTTTATCAATACCTTCCTTGTACTAGCTTTGGGGTCTTGTTTTTCTTGGACCTTGGGTTGCATCACTAGGTTATTTATTTGGGCTCATTCTGTTTTTGTGAAGTGGGCATTCACAGCTCTAAACTTTCTTTTCGGGACTGCTTTCACTGTGTACCATAAGTTCTGATATGATACACTGCCATTATTGCTTAGTTCCCAAAACTGTCTTATTTCTTCCATATTCCATTGATTACTTAAGAGTGTATTATTTAGTTTCCATGTGTTTGCATTTCTGTGTTTCCTCTTGCTAGTGATTTCTAGTTTCATTGTGCTATGACCTGCTGATATGCATGGTATAATTTCTTTCTTTCTTTCTTTCTTTCTTCCTTTCTTTCTTTTTTTTTTTTTTTTGCATTTCCTTAACATTGCTTTATTGGTTTAATATGTGATCTATTTTGAAGAAAGTTCCATGTGCTGCTGAGAGTATTCTGTCACTGTTAGGTCAAATGCTCTGTAGATATGTATTAAATACACTTCTTCAAGGGTTTTGTTCAGTTCTAATATTTCTTTGTTGATTTTTTTTGTCTAGTGATCTGTATATTTGTGATATTGGAGCATTGAGGTCCCCTCTATAATTGCATTCATGTTTATCTGATCTTTTATTCCAGTAGTACTTGTTTTATGAAATTGGATGAGTTTTTCAGTGCATATATGTTAATAATCATTATCTCTTTCTGTTAGTTTGTTCCCTTAACCAATATGCAGTGACCATCTTTGCCTCTTTTGATCAGTTTTGGTTTGAAGTCCACTTTGTCTGAATATGGGATAGCTACATTTGCTTTTGAGAGGAGTCCTGTTGCAAGTAATATTGTTTTCCATCCTCTGATTTTTAGTCTGAGCTTCTTTTGGGGTAAAATGGGTTATGTGTATACAGCATTACTCTTGGGTTTTGCTTCTTAGTTCATTCTGCCAGTCTGTCTTTTGATTGGGGAAATTCAGAAGGCTAGTTTTTGACAAGTGGTATAACAGGTCTACATTCTGTAGGGAAATAAGAAGTGTTTTATTCTGATCTCTCTAGAGCTATAGGCTTTCTCTATCTGCAAATCATCATCACAATTTTTAACACTATCCTCACTGAAGGTCATTTTCACTACATGTTGGATATTAAGCAAAAGGGTCTGGGTCACAATTTATGTGATTTAAAATCTTAGCTACTCTACACTGACATCAACAGACTTAAAAATATATCAATCAGAAAAACCCTGTACTATCATCAGCAATTACAAGAATACAAATTCAGGATCAAAAGAATTGAGTGGTAGAAGATGAAGAGAGAGCTAAAAAATTCCACTTTAAGATTAAGAATGTACAAAGCACCAAACACACAGAATAAATGAACACTGAAACCAATAGTGGATTACCCAATGATGTTATATATCCAGAAGTGTGACATCAAAACATCTATATTACTGAATCACTGGGCTGGGAGTCCTCCAAACATGTCACTTTGAAAACCTGTTTTTCTAAAAGATTATATTTCAGGGGTTCTTAAAATGCTGAAAATAAGAAATAAGACCAACAACCACTAAGCAAATGTATAAAACATTATCTGCAGTTGTCTAATAGTGATATACAGATCATAGGATTTGAGAGGATGCCAGAGCAGGAAGGCATTCTAGGCTCAGGAATAACAGAGTAGTAAGATGTTTGCTAACAGAAATGAATTTTTCAAATTAATCATTTATTTCACAAATAACACAGCTAATACTGTCCAGCTCTATTTCCTTCGTAAGGGCACTATTGTCCTTACTGACCAAAGAAAAACAGAGGTGGCATCTGTATGCGCCTTACACAAGTGAGTGCCCTGTCCATGTAAACGTTTAGATATCGCCAGTAGTGAAAGATGGAAGGTATGGGCAAAAGGAACATTGCACAAGCAAAGACCTGCTCCATAATGTGTCCCCTGATATTACCAGGACAAAAGTAAGTTAGTAATTCCTCAACCAGAGCAGTCTCTTTGGTTACATATCCACACACACACACACACACACCCTGAATACACACATACACGTTTCTCTTGCAGGAACAGCAAAGTCAAAAGGATTAATCCTTGTAGACCCTTTCCATTTTTTTTGGCTATACCTACCCAAGACTTTTCACTTTCTGGTGTACCATTAGGAAACACACACACACCGTATCACAGATACCACTTTCCACAACACACACACACACACACACACACAGAGTATCATAGATACCACTTTCCACTATGGAAGCTGGAAGAGTCAGGTCCACCCTCCTTCCTTATGCTGCTCAATGTACGAAGGACAAATGATTTGGACTAGGCCAGCTGATGCTGTTCCCCAAAACCTACACCATAAGTAAGTGTCACAAGGATGTAGGAACAGGAGAAGCCATACTTTGTGGCAAATACTGCAGCCAAAAACAAACTAGCATATTTCTGCTGCAGGACCGCTGCTCCCACTCCTGCCCACTAGAGCTTCCTTGGTTTCTCTTTGTTTTATAAGACTAGTCCTTGAGTTTCTCCTTGAATCTTGGTCTTGATACCCTTCCAACAAATTTCCTTTTTCCTTATGTCAGCCAGCATTGGTTTCTATTACTTGAAATTAAGAATCTGATGCCATTACAGATTCTCAAGTCTCTCCCTCACCTCGCTCCAGAACTTCACCCGGCCTGTTCAAAGAACCACCCTCTCCATGATCCTCCTCTCGGTTATCGACTGGGAGTTACACCATGCAAATAGCCCTAAGTTCCTCCTCTGTCTTTGCTTTCCAGTTCCTTTTCTGATGTACTTAATGTGTGAGATATGTCTCTGAAACTCTGCCACTTCAAATCTTCCTGCGTCATAGAATTCGTCCTGGGATGACGGGGTGGCTCCAGGAGACACTAAGGAGTGTACAACCAGGCAAAACGTAAACTTTTCAATGCTTTAAATTCTGCACATTCTCATCATGCACCTAGAGCTATTTTATTTAGTTAGGTTTTCAGGGAATCCAGCTTCTATTTGTCAGGTTTATGGTGTTGATGCTTCCCTCTCTCACTGAGGTGTTCAGAGTCTTAATTAGATAGCGAGTATAAAGTGCTTTGACAGCATCAGATGAAAAGTGCGAGAGAAATCCCAAGGGAACTTCTTCATTTTGGCTGGAAAGACACAAGAAAATTAGAAAGCTTTAACAATCGAGCTGAGGTTTACAATAAACTTTGGGGGTTTTCTCAGGCCTCCGTGTGCAGTGTGGTACAAAGTTGGAATTTTATAATTATTTTCTTAATTTGTATTCTCCTAATTATAAATGAGTCACACTGAAACCCCCTGCAGGACCTATTAAACTTAAACTCTCTATGATGGGCCTATAGGATATAAATAATCAAATTACTGTAGGCAGACCTGGAGCAAAAGGGGAACCTGCCCAGAGTCATGTGTTTAGGTAACACTTCCAAGAGCAGAATTATGAAAAAGAAAACCTTCAAACTACAAGCCTCCTGAGTAGGCGGGGGGGTCCCTTCCCTGAGATTGAAACATAATGTTCATTTGGTTTTTTTAAGAGTTTGGACTTTGGGTTAATTTAATTACTGTTCAATAAGCCAAATCTCTGTTTTAAGGTAGACACGTGATGGTAGAGCAAATAGCAGTACACATAAATCAAAAGCCTTTTCATTTAGAATGAAGGAGGTGGGTGGAAGGCAGTGCTGGCCACCGAGCCAAACTCCACAAGCAGTGACTCATGCACAGCCCCAAGGAGGGAGGCAGGTTCTGACCCCAGCGTCATGTGTTGTGTTTGACTGACTGAGGGGGAGATACGGGAAAGAATGAAAAGAAACTCAGCAGGCCTGCGTCTCCAAACAGGAACTGAAGGCTCTGCAGGAGCCTTGCTTCCTCAAGGAGGCTTTTCAAATGCAGTCTTTCTTTACTACTCAAGCCAGAGTATTAAGCATGGCCTCAGATCAAGATGTTTCCTTTCTCCATTGGTCTCATAGAAAAGGCTGGCTTTCATCAGAGAAAGGCAAATCAAAACTACACCAAGACTCCATCCCACTCAGTCACAATGGCTATCATCAAGAATACCAAAAAACAACAAATGCTGGTGAAGACAGGGGAGAGAGGGAACCTTTACACGTGGTTGGTAGGGATGTAAATAAGTGTGCCCACCATAGAAAACAGTATGGGCATTTCCCAAAAATCTAAAAATGGAACTACCATATAATCCAACTGTAGCATTTCTCTGTATATACCCAAAGTCAGCGCACTATAGAGATCTGCACATATATATTTATCATAGCACAATTCACAATAGCCACGTCATGGAATCGGCAGCCTAGATGCCTGTCAGTGGGTGAATGGATAGAGAACATGTGGCGGACATGCACAATCGGTATTATTTGGCCATAAAAAAAATCATGTCATATGGAGGAAAACGAAAGAGGCTGGATATTATCCTATTAAGCAAAATAAGTGAGACTCAGAAATCAAGTATAGCATGCTTTTTTCTCACACATGAAATCTGTGGGGGAAAAATGATGTGAAAGTAAATGGAAGACTATTAAACTGTCAAGGAAGCAGGAAGAGGGAAAGGGAGGTCAAATAAGGGTAAGGAGGAGGGTATGATCAAAGTATGTTATACAAATGTATGAAAATGCCATTATTTTGTATAATTAATATGCACTAATAAAGAAAATGTTGATTTTTTAACCTTTTATTCCATATTGGAGAATAATTCTAAGGCATTCACCTAAAGGAATAGAAGAATGTATGTACACTAGAAATTTGGGAAAGGACATGCTGGTCTCTTTTAAATACTGCCACATATCCCCTCACAAGAAAAACAGAAATTTATCTACTACTATATAATAAAGTGTAATTTTAAGTAGGTGATAGAAAAAAGGAGCTACAGCACATGGCTAACCTTCTAGATAAGATAAATCTGGACACCAAAAGAAATTCCAGATGGGTCAAACATTTAAATATAAATAATAATATCATAGATGTATTTGTAAAAACTGAGAAAATAATATTTATAACCTTGAATGATAAGATCTTTTCTAGACATAACACAAATCTCTGAAGTAGAATGGAAAAGAGTGATAAATCTATGCAAAATATTGAAATTCTTGATGATGAAAGCACTATATTCAAAGTCCAAAGATAAATGATAAACTGACAGATTTTGAAGAAATGCAACGGAGAGGATACCATGAATTCATTAAGATTCTTTGCATATCTCCCCGAAAAAGTGACAAGCGATCCGGCACAGAAAGTGGCAAAGGATCTAAGCAAGTCAGTGGCAGAAAATAAAATAGCCCTTAAAGGAAAGGTTGGAATTAGTTCAGAATTAAAGAAATACAAATCTGACCAAAATGCATTACTGTTTCATCCATGCTGTCGACAAGGTTGAAAGCTCCTGCTAATCCTCAGTGTTGCCACAGAAATTACCGATGGTCATTTGCACACACAATTGGTAAGAGTGTGAATTGATGTCATTTTTTGAAAGGCAACTGATAATATCTAATAAATTTACATTTCTAAGAATTTATCCCACAGATATGCAAATATAAATGTAAACAGACATTTGTTGCAGCATTGTTTGTAATTAAAAATCTGGACACATCCCATGTGCCCATCAATATAAAAGTGGTTAAATAAATTACACAAGAATCCATGCCATGGACTACAACCATTGCAAAGATTGGGATCAATCAATATGTACTATTAGAAAAAAAAATTGTTCAAGATCGATAGTTAACTGAGTTAGAAAGGTAAGCATGTCATGATACCATTTGCGAAAATAAAAATATGCTTGATATATCGACTCATTAGACAAGAATCACGGACAAGAGCTAACTGTGATTTTCTCTACAAAGAGAAAATTTTTGAGGCAAAACTTTTAGTCAATGAATAGTTGAAGAGAAGACTATATACCAGACTCTAAAGATATAAATGTCCACAATGCAAGCTGTGCCCTCTCAGAGTTTACGTCTGGGAGCTGGAGGAGTCAGCACCCAATTCCACCTGGGTGAGTAGAGTAGGAATGATGTCATCCTTCAAGAAACACAAAGCTTTCACAGGCATGACTCTAGAGTTGCCCTCAGAGGCTCACACAAACCAGAGCCTTTCTTGTCATATCAGACAGCAGAGTGCAGACCCCTCCAGGATACTGGGTCTTCACAGCTCCCCCAGAAATAGAAACTAGCCATTCTTTGAAAGGCTTTCTCAGTCGGTGAAACATTCACCTTTGGAAGCTCTTTGCTCAGACAACTTGGGTCAAGGGATCCTGCTCACAAATAGGAGCCCACTCTCCATAGGAACTGCAGGTCTATTAAGCCTCAGATACCAAGTAATTATGAGAAAGAAGGAGAGTGAACACCTGAGGCTTTTATGATAGGCACAGAGGTCTCCCTTACAGCTGCATAACAAGTATTATTCTCCAAGCATCATTGCCCCTTCCTTCAGCCCCCTCTTTAATGCAGACACCTGGCTGCTCCAAAAGAGCTTATTTGATAATTCCATGGAGAACTCAGAGGTAAAGCAATTTCCCAGCTCCTCACACTTCCTGCTGGTGTGACTGCAGAGTCAGTATTCTTCCCCATGCGACCCTGCTGCAAGAGGGAAAAATGGAGGTCAAGGAACAATTTGGCATGTGGAGATAAACCTGGTCCTTCTGCACTATGTGCCCTAAGCATTCCTTAACCAGTGGTTATTGGCAGGTAAACCCTTTGCTGTGAGATCAGCGAGTGGGACTAATGAGGTGATACAGTCTGATCCCACTAGGAATACTGCCCTGCACAGAGATCCAAATCAAAAGATTTTTTCAGACTGGGGTAGAAAATAAAAATGAGCAAGGTTCTGCTCCTTTGGACAGGAGAGCAGGTCAGCACACCTGAGTCAACAGGCTGGTGAACTCAGCTTTCATGACAACTTTGACGTCTTTCCTTCCTGCTGTGTTATCTCAGTACGCCTCCAGAGGGGCCGCCTGTATTTGAACAGCCTGGAACAAACCCTCTACCTTCACAGCTATGACCCAGAGACACAGAAACACTGCCTGTCACTAATCCCGTGGGAGCAGGTGAAAGGGAAGATCTCACTGTTTTTCACTAGCAGCAAGAGCCAGTCAGGATAGGGGACTACAGAGAGGAAAAGAAACTTGTTGTCCTGGACTCACATGGACAAAGCTTTGACAACTCAGTCTGTCTATGCACAGTCACATTATCTGGAAAATGCTGCTTACCTCACTAGCTACTAGGGTAACTTGAGATATCAGTGAATGAGTGCTGTAGATATAATGGCAAACTAGCTTATACCCCTTGCTCCAAAGTAGCTGACTCACACATTCCCTGCTCTTAGAAATAGGAATAACATGTTCCAGGCCCAAAGGACTTCTGTGCAATAGAGGCTCGATTTTTATATATGAGTAGAACTTTAAGGAAGGCCCAGCAAATGATATGAGGCATTTGTTCACCAAAAGGGACACGGATTTCACAATTTTTATTTGATTTTCTCACAGACAATACCAAGGAAGGAGAAAGAGGTGCTTTAGTGGAATAGGACACTGTAATAGCAAGGTGGTTAAAGGTCTTGGGAAAACTGCCCTTGTGGTCCTCCCTCGGCTTCCTGATCTGTGAGAGTTCCTGCTGTGGAGAGCAGAGAAAGCACTTAGAAGGCACCAAGCACCTACAAATGCCACAACTGCTCTATTGTAAACGATGCCGTAAGGAGACGAGGCAGAGATAACTTCCTCTTCTCCTCACCACAAAGTGCAGCCCTTTCCAAAAGAAAGCCTGATCTGCAGTCTGTCAGAGTCCTCTCTCAATCCTCCTCCTTTCTTTCATTTTCTGCAACAACCAAGCAGCGCCTCCTTATTGGCCTCTTATCCTCCTCAACTTGCTGCAATCTTTCACTACCTTTTTTTAAAAAATCACATCTACTTCTCAGAGATCGGGTCAAACTACATTTTCAAGCTGCGCTTCCCTCCCACTCAGCATCTCTGAAGTCTATCTAGGCCTCTCTTGGGCCTCTTTCTATGACCCAGCCCTGTGCTCTATCAGGCCCTTCCCACCTACTGGACTCCCCCACTCAGAGTGGCTACTCTTCCTCTGCCACTCTGAACCAAGACAACTTCGAACTTTACTTTAACTGTCCACAACATGTTGGAGGCCAAGCTGTAACAAAGTCGTGCATTGCTTAGGCTGGGGATACACCCTGAGAAACGCATCCTTAAGTAGTTTTGTCAGCATGAACATCATTGCACAAACCTAAGTAGAGTAAGAGTCAGTCACCGCGTGTGGCCTCTTGATGCAATTGAGGGACATGGTAAACACACGATGTGTGAGGCCGCTGCAGCTATAACACACATACTGTTTTATAGTAAACTTTTTAAAGAATGGAAGCCCAACACTCTAAAATATTTTTTTAAATATAGTATAGTATGTACATGAGCTACTAGCCTAGTGGTTTGTTGTCATTACCAAGTATTATGCATTGTACATAATTGTGTCCCTACACTTTTACACAACTGGCAACACAGTACGTTTGTTTACAACAGCATCATCACAAACACATAGCACATTGTGCTGCTATGTTGGACTACAATGTTATAGGAAATAGGTAGTAAATTAGGTAATAGGAGCTTTTCAGCCCCATTATAATCTTATGGGACCACATCTTCATTGGCATATGTGTGATCCATCATTGACTAGGGCATCATTATGTGAAATATGACTGCACTTAACAGTGTACAGGAGGCCTAGAAATCATAGAAAGTATTGAATGCAGGAAGAAACTTGTAACTCCTAGATTTGGCTGGCTTGGGGATTGAAGATCCTATCCCAGTCTCAGAAATCTCCTAGGGGACAGAGGGTGTCACTTTCCTCAAGCAGTCCGCCTTTCCCTTATGCTCAGAGAGTTGCCTAGAGTGAATAGGCTCTACATAGAACAAAGCTCAAAGGCACATCTTCTGAGTGTTCATTTCCTGCTATTTCCTACAACAAAGAGCAATAAGGATGTTGAAAATGTCTTTCCCTCCCAAAAAAAGCAACCACTACTGGATAGGATGAGAATTGACTCCAACTCACCAACAGGAGAACAACTCTATATCTCAATATCTCTACATCTCTGTTCCCATCCTCGCAGGCGATGTGCTCATTAAAGCTAAATCCATAGGCAACTTCCCCCTGCTCAGACTGTGCCTCGCACCTTCTTGAAGTCCTTACACCTCCACAAGAACAAGTTATACTTGGAAACATGGTCCATTCTGAACTAATCCTCAGAAGAAGAAATCATTTCCCTAAAAGAAATAGCGTTCAGAGGTGCAAGAGACTGAAAACACAGACATTCCCAGTTAAATTCTGTAGAGGCACAACCTCTCAGACACAGTTTCTGATTACGATGTGAATACATTTATCTAACAAAGCTATATATTGGAGTGGTGCTTCCAGAGTAAAGAAACGGGCTGTTTCAAGTGTGTAATAGAGTTGTCATTATATTGTGTAAGAAAGCAAATTGTTTAGTGCTTGGAAATACAGGCTGATTGGTTTCTGTCATTGCACTCTAGCTTTTGAGAATCTTCAGGCTAGGTTTTAGCCAAAGGTCAGCTTCACACCCCTGGTGCTTCTCACCTAACCGGCTGCCTCTACTAAGAGAAACGCAAGAATAGGACCTCAGACCTGGCATTATGGCAGCAGAATATCTCTCTTCATTCCTCCCCACATGCTCCATAGGTCTTTGCTTTTTCCTGCTACAATTGATAGCTGAACTTTCTGGTAAACTTAGCCTTTTCAGTTTAGACTTCCTATTTTGCCCTACTTTGTGGTCCAAGAGGGGTGCGATGATATTTGGTCTTTGAAGTTTATAGACATCTGAGGAAGGAAAAGTCTCCCTGGCCTTGAGTGCAAACTGCCTTGTAGAAATGTCCAATCTCTCTCCAAGTGAAGTTATTTTGGCATGAATTATGCACAAGGAGGAGGGGAAGGCCCTGAAAAACAAATGAACAACTTCTTAAAATGCTTTCAAAATCAAATGTAAAATTCATTAAGAAAAGTAATGGAAATTTTATGGCTGGTGCACAGATAAATTCATTGCTGCCTCTAAGTTCATCAAGCATACATACAGGAGTGTATACCAAATTAATTGGAACTAACAGCCTCTTAGAAACCCTAACCAGCTGCAGACTCAGGGTAAACTAGTTGGAACAAAACAAAGAAACCCTCCTCCTCTTCTTTCTTCCAAGACCTGATTGAATTAAAAGCTAAGTAAGCTTTCTTGACTCTAAAAAGGTTGAGCAACTTTGTTCGTTCCTGATTGCCAAGTTGTCTGTTCACACCCAAATGGGGGCAGAACTGAACAGAATTTTTCTTTGAATATTAGCAACCCCAATCCCACTTCATTTGGTTATAAAGCCACAATTAAAGAATTCTTAAAGAGAAAGATATTCTAACTCTGGTGTTAGATGTTGTCCTGGTCCAGTTGCATGAGCTGGGGAAAGGAATTTCGGATTTGAATGATTTGCTTCTTAGAACAATATAGGGAAGAACTCTTGACCGCTTTCTTCAAGTTAAATGTTCTAGATCTTGGATGTGGTTTCCAAACAAGCCACTTAGCAGATCAAACAAAAAACCAAGGGAACTGGATATGTCATTAAAATTGTTAATTTTGAAAAAAAACATGGAAGTTGTTATGTTTATTTCATGAATGTTTCCCAGTGACTCACACGAAGGCTCCAACTACAGCCTGTGGCACTGGAAGCAGTCAGTGGAACATTTAGAAGGTGGAGCCTCATGAAAGGAAGTTAAGTCATTGAAATCTGGGCTTGAAAGGAATATTGCAACCCTGGCTAATGGTTGTAACCCTAGGACATGGAGTTTGCTTTACATGCCAGGGCCATCCTTCACTGTATTAGCCTAGATCTGCAAGGCACAGCAGGATGCACGTTTGTGTATTTGTTAAAAAGTGAATTGGTGAGGCTGAGTTGTACAACCGATATCCTTGTGCTCACTCTGTGCTGTGCAGAGGTGGCTATAAGAAGCAAGAGCTAAAATTCTGAACTTTTCAAAATTCTTGGCTTTCAGGGAGACCCATAAGGGAGGCCTCTTTGTGGCACCCAGAGCCAGTGCACAGCCCTGCCCTGCCCTGCCACAGTAGTGATTAATAATGTTTTGGTGGCTGGGGTTTTAGTTCAGTGGCACTGTGCCTGCCTTGCAAGAGCAAGGTCCTGAGTTTGATCCCCGGTACCAAAAAATGATAATAATGTTTTGCAAGCTAAAATGGAAAAGAGGAGTGTTGTTTACAAGCCGTGAGACAACCTCAAACCTACCCCACTGTCTGGAAATGGGACAATTGCAATAGAATGCACTGGGTGGTCTGTGTCTGATCTTGGTTTCTTGACTCCCCCAAAATCGCCCCCTCTTAATTTCTATATCTGCCTGAGCTTTGTAAGACTTTACAGAATCAGTTGTTGATTACTAGGTGGCCTAGTTTGCGTAAATATAGTGTGCTGATTTTTCTGCATGCACTTTTGGTGTTTTATTGCTTACAAAAGTGTGCTTTGGATAGAAAGAAAAATATAGCCAAAGCATCTTTGACAGAAGGATCTGCATCAGGCAAAAAGATTTGAAAAACAAGTTGAGGGGTGGCGAAGGACAAGTTTCTTGAAGCAGGGCTCTTGGACTGGCTTACCTTTTTGTATTCCCCTTGCCTTTGTTCTCTATTTTGGACCAGATATGTCCTAAAAAGCTTGATTCTTGTCTTCTTTCTCAAAAGAAAACCCACACATCCATACACCCGTATTTAATCCTTGGAAACTTTTATCCAGGTGCAAGAACCATATGTCAGGGTGGCCACAGAACTGTTTATTGGGAGTCTAACAAATGCAACTCCGTGCTTACTTCCAGAAACCAAAGCTTTGCATGAAATCTTCAATTTATTGGGAAGAATTACTGGAAAGCATGTGGGAAAATATATATCTGTCTGTTGCTTCTTTGATCTCTTCCCCTCATTCCTGAAATGCTTGAGACTAAGTCCCTTGGGCTTTGATGATTTCATCACTGGTTTATTTAATGGCTGATTTTGCTATGTCTTTGCCATTTTCTACATCATTTCATACATGTTAACACACGTGCTGATTCTTCCCTCCCCTTCTCTGTTAGCTGGTAAAAATGATGAATAAAAACATATTGGCACTCTAAAAATTATTTATAATTTAAAATGTAATAATATTAATTTTATTAATAAACAGCATTTATCAAGGATCAAATATTGCTTTTACTGTACATCTACTATTTCATTTACTACTATTCTAATTCCCTTCTTAAACATGAGGAAACTGATACTCCAAGATTTGAAGTAAGGTATCCAAGATCAATCAGCTAGCATATTTGTTCCATTCCAAAGTTAAGGTGCAAAAGCTCACCCATCAAACAGTAAGTAAAGGGAGATACCAGGATCCTGAAGATCACAGAGAATTTGAGTAAATGAACTGAGAAGCTTAATTTATGGAACAAAGTTTTGGCCACAATTGTTAATTATGGATTTTAACCTCCTGTGTGGATTGCCACGTCTGAACTCTGAGGCTTTCATCCTTCTGTAAAAGGGCTTTGAGTTTCACTCACACGGAAAGCAGAGAATTTTCCATATGGTTCTAAGTATTTATTTGGGGGAAATTCATCAAAATTAATAATGATGTTATAGAAACATAAGAACTACGTATTGACAGTTATCAGTCATCCGAGTCCTAGTCCTAGTCCTACCATGGGAGGGGAAATTATCAGAGAAAAATAATTCCCTAGTCTGGGCCACCTGCCCCTTCCATCGCTTCCCCCATGGAGAGATCTTAGAGAACTTTCAGAAGGCATCTCTCTGGGCTTGATGTGCTGTGGGCCAATATGGTTCACATACTGGAGCAGCCTGTTAAAAGGTAAAAGCAGCTTCTCCCAAAAAGGAATGAAAATGGACAAATCCTGAATGAGAAGCGATATTTACTTGTACAGTGTTATCATAAACATCTGCCAAACCCAGTTCTGTGTGTCAGGCTCAAGAAAGATCTAGAGACCCAAACATGAGTAAACCAAAGTGATATTTTTTGTCCTCTTTAAATGAAGAGAGTGGTGACTCAAAGAAGAAATTGCAGTTGTTTTAAATAAGAGACTTCAGGGCATGAGCATAAAGGTAAATGGTTTGATAGTCTATGCTTTTCCAAAAGATGTAAGATATCTAATTAGTCCTCTGGAGAATTGATAACTTCAGATTTGCAGCATTTTGTGTATTTGTTCTAATTGTGTTTCTGGATGACTGCTTAATTAGCCACTTGTAGAGAACAGCAAGAAATAAATTGCATATTGAGTTTTTTTTTTTCAGTGATGTTTTTGGCAGGACCTCTAGATCTCAGCTAGAAATTTATCTTTTGTAAATATAAGGAAATTAATTAATAGTGGCTTGAACAAATAAGGTATTATTTGTCTCGCATAACAAGTATGAAAGTAAATCTAAGATAGGCAAAGAGCCCCAAGTTTACTATTTGGCCTACTAAACCTCTTCTATCTTTTTCTCTATCGTCCTCATCACTCTGGCATTCACGCCTGTGCTGAGTGCCTCTTTGTTACTGGATAGTTGCTAGATTGCCAGCCATCATGTCTGAATTCCAGGAAGGAAGAAGTGGAAGAAGCACCTGCAAATTCTGACTTGTATCTCATTGGCTAATACCATCCCATAACCACTGCTAATTTCAAGACTAGGAAATCAATGTTTTGTTTGTTGTTTATTAACAGCCTCTCTAGCAGAGACAGAGAGAAGAGAAACAGATTTGGAATGAAAGGTTATTCAGTTGAGAGTTTTGCCATGCCTTTCAACCATAAAGAGAGACATAGATCATTTTTAAGCTTCCTAGATGTGTTTTAAAGGAAGAAGTTTTTGGCACACATATGTCTATGGCACATATAAGAAATGATTATGCACAGCTGTAGCCTCAGCACCCTGAGAGACTGAGGCAGGAGGTCTGCAAGTTCCAGCCCAGTATGGGCAACTTAATGATCAGCAAGACCATTCTTAAAATAAAAAAGCTGGGAATGTAGTTCATTGCGAAAGCTCTCAGCTCAATCCCCAACATCACACACACAATATAACCTTATGCAGTAGCTACAGGTAGAAGCTTATTTGGAGCCCCCAAGCTTGAAGAGGCCGGGCCAAATGAACGGTATTCCTGTCTTCTCACTGCACCAGGCTACAGCGGTAAGCTGAAGAGGTCAGCAGGGACTGGAAACTTTTGCCCATGAGTATTAAGAAAAAAAATAACTCATGGCAGTCTTCACCACACAAAACAGAAAACAGGTATCTGAAATCAAGAAGACAGAGAAAACTCCTAAAATTAGGAGTCCATAAATTGCAAAAGGAGATAATTTAATGATGTCCATACAATAAGAAAGGACAACCCTAAAATGTGGAAAGATGATACCTTGGGGGTTATCTTGAAGAAAATCACAAATTTTTGCTTCATGCTTTTCCCAAATGAGTGTCATTCCTAAACTCCTAAACAGTGTGGCCCAGCCCAGTAACCATGAGCCATGTGGAGCCATGGAATCCTTGAAATGGAACTGTTCTCATGGAGATGTCCTGTAACTGTAGAATACTTGCACATTTCAAAGCCTGCAAGTGAAAACATGTAAGTTATCTCATTAGTGATTTCTTTCCATTGAATACATGGTGAAATGACAATATCTTAGAAATACTGGATTTAAAAACATTATTAAAGTGAATTTCATCTCTTTCTTTTTAAATTTTTTTCACTTGGGCTGCTAGAGAATTTTAAATTGCCTATGCAGTTCATAGGTGTGATTTGTGTTACACTTCTATTGGTCTCCGTAGGTTCACAGGGGTGATGTCTTACAAAAATCTGCCTGTAACAGATGCTGCTGTATTCTGCTTCAGGAACCCTTGGATCATGTCTGAATTCACGAACAGAAGCCTCCAGGGACAGTTATATGCAAATCTACATTTTCCAGCTTCCGTCTCCAGAGCCGTCTCTCTACCGCTCTGCCTGAAAACTCCAGCATTCCCAGAGCTTGCCCAGGGCAGCTTGGAAGTATCCAAGATTTAATGCTCCAGGAGCAACCTTGGACCAGTAGAAGATACTAAAGAAATGCCCTGTCTTCTGCAGATGCTCAACAGCACAATTTTATGTTCCACACATTCTCTCCGAGGTTCCCCTGTAAAACAGAGTACTAGTTGCCTACACTGATAACTTGCCCATCTGTCTCGTGACCCCACTTCCTCCCTGGTGCTTCCTGGGATCACCTGTTAATAAACTGCCACCACCAGCTATTTATCTCAGCACTTCTTTAATGAGGCATACACACAAACATTTTCAAAATCCCTTGTTATAGGGCCCATGGCACACATCCTTCTATTTGACAATTCATACCTGTTTCTTCTGCCTGGGCTATTATCAGAAAACACGTACTTAATTACTAGTTTTTTTCTATCAATTTACTTAAGATTCCTTGTCAATGGCTCTTTTTTAAAAGATTCTATCCTAATTAAACAAACAGCAGATCATTTGAAAGAGTTTTTCTTTATTTTCCTTTCCAAGTAATTTACTTACATTTAAACTGTGCTTATGTAGTGTTGTTTTAATTATCAAGTCATTAAGGACGTTGTTTTGGCTCTTTGAAATATTTTGTTCTGCTTTGAGCAGTGGCAGTTTCTTTTAGCCAACAGATTCAAACTCCACAAGACTATTAAATATGTTTCTCACTGGGTCTGCAAAAAAAAGGTACAACTAGCGAGGCAGAAAGTTTAATGAGGGACAGTCACATCCCCTCTATAAGCTCTAAAAAAAAGGATCAAAGAATAGAGACATCTGTAAGGTGTCCTGGATGCCTCAGCTTGCATCATAGGCTTTGCTCTCTGAATCTATACCTTCTTAGACAATATAGTCAATTTTTTCTTAATTTTTAAATTTCAAAGGTTTTAGAGCCCAATAGATCCAGATTTAAGCCCTGTCTCTACCAAAGCCTCAGTTTCCCTATCTGTGGAATGGGGGAGGGTAGGAGCTATCGCACAGTGGGCATGAGAAACATTTGTCCAGGGCCTTGCACTTACAGCAGCCTAAAGGTTAGATTGTTTGCCTTGCCTCTAAAGAACATATATGCAAAGTGTGTGTGGTAAAGCAAACCTATATTTTCACCATAATTTTCTAGAATTTCTTCATTCTTTATAAAGTGGCAGCCAGAGAAATGTCCTGAGCTTCTCTTGACTCAAAGCCTGATAAAAAATAATTCCTGTATTTCCAACAGTTCTTTTCATAAGTTCATAGGAAGCATTGGAAAATATGAGATTTGTTTCACACCACTCATCCTTTATTTCTCCTCTTCTTCTTCTCCTCCACCTCCTCCTCCTCCTCCTTCTTCATTTCTTCTTAACCAGCTCTTTGTTCCCTTCTGCCTTGAGCCTCCCATTGTGCCTCTCTGTAGTCCTGAAGCCCATAGTATCCACTGTTTATCTTGTGTCTGACGCTCAAACTGAGTAGTCACATGGACTGTCATTACATGAACCAGTATTTGGTGTGGCCTCAGAATTCTCTTATTCATAATCTCTTTAGGAGACCCTGAATGTTCATTTCACATTTCTTAGTACTAGACCCTGGACTCTACCAAGTGGAACTACTGGCTAATGTACCAAGCAAAGTCACTGGCATATACTATATACTGTAAGTACTCAATTATTGCTAGGTTTTCTCCTCTTGTAACTGTAGTCCTCTCATGTGAGATCTCAGAAAGCTGAAACTCTGTTCAGTGTTTAACTAAAAATATTTACCAAGTACCTACAAAGTTTATAGTACCTTACTAGATCCTAGAAAAACATAAGAGAAGACCAACAAAGAAGCTTAAAATAGAGCCTCTGCCTTTTCAGAAATTAGCAATCTAGTTCAATGTAACACAGAAGAACATATTGGGCCTTCAGTTTAAGATGCTATTGGCTAATAACACCTAGGAACTCCCAAATCTTGTCAGCCATCCTGCTCCCCCACACTGGAAATTCTCTCACATGAGGGCCAGTGACAAAAACTAAATGAAGGTCTGTGCCATTCCAATTACATGGAATCTGCTCTAAACTTCTTGTGAAGAGTTGCTGACAATCTGATTGCAGGCAATATATTCTGACTTAAAGCCAAGTGGGCCGTTCTAATCTTCCTAAACCAAATAGTTAGTTTCTCTGGTATGGAAAACTAAAAGCGTAAATAAGGATCAAAATGTATAACTGATATTGTGAAACAGGAAGAAAATGTCTAAAGGAGTAGGGGAAGTGGGAGGTGTAGGAGAAAGCAAGAGGGAAAGAAAAAATGAGAAAAGGAAAAAATGGAAACAAAGTCTTTGTAAATAGGGAAGGGTGAAAGGGGTGAAGGGAGGGCAGGGGAATGCGGAAAAAATAAGAACCAAGATCCATCATGTAAAGGTACAAGATTCCAATGATGAGTGTAACTGCATTGTATACCTAAAATGTACCAATAAACTTAATGAAAAAAATAGTAGTAATCTTTCTAAACCCAAACTCGAATTATAGGATTGTACTCCCTTGGACCTGAGGCATTGTAAGGGGCGACATGAGTGGGATGTGCACTAAACCCCACCAGGGGAGAGAGAGAGTGGGACTCATCAAAAGCTGCGTGTCCGACTGCCAATCAAGTTACTAAGACCACTGAAGGGAGGCAGTACCTGTGTAAGAGGCTTTTCAGCCCGCAAGGGTCCTGATCACTCGTAAGCACTGCCCAACAAGTAGATATGGATCTAAACTTCTTCTGTGCTGATATGAAGCAATCTGTCATTAATTGATAAGAAAATGGCAGACCAAAATGCTACAAAACTCAGACAAGAGATCTCATTAGTAGATTAATAAAACAAGTAACAGAGAATTTGACAAATTTGTTTTTAGCTTAAATATAGAAGAGTCCCTGAATAGCAATTAAGATTAGAGACAAATTTACTTTCTTCTTTCTTTTCCTTGGAACTTCATAGAAGTTCATTCAGGGAGCTTGTTGTGCATTTCTTCTTACCTCTTTCAATTTCAATAAGTGCTTGCTCAATAGACAACACAATTCTGAAGCCAACTACTAGCAAGCTCACTGGCTGCTCCTGCTTTAAAATATACATCAAGGAGGAGAGCTATTTAGTTGTTTAATGATATTCCTTATACAGCTTCTTTCTGTGTATTTTCCGTAATAGAATTGTCTACAAGCAAAACAAGAATCACTGCTTCTAATAGCATGTGGCATTTCATAGACAACTGTGAATGAAATGTAACAGAGCACTTTAAACAAATGTTCATTAATTGTGTAGTTCTGCTTGAGAGCAGGGCACTACACATTTCTAAAATGAAAGAGTTGCAATGATCTCAACATGTCTAGGAAGCAATGAATAAATCTACTTGGCTAAGTGTGGTAGAAATTGGCATCTTTTGACCAAAATTAATAAAATACTACCTTCTCTTTTTATTTCACTTATTTGATTTGTGAGAAATATTTTGTTAGCTACAAAAAAATAACAAAATCTAGAGCCTCAATTACTGTTATTTATTTGATTCCATTCTATTATTTGTGTATCTCTCTCCTTCTTAGCACAGGTTTTCAGCCTAAATGTGCTTTGCTCCTTCACTTCTGTCTATATGGACCTAGAAAATATAAAGCAAAAAAAATTTTTTTAATATAGAAAGCAAAGCAAGTTGTGAGCCTCTCTTTCCACAGTCAGCCTTTTCTTGTGTTTGCAGGTCACATGATCAAGACCCCTTCATCTGGCTAGAAGTGACAAAAACAAATCCATTAAATCAAAAATTAAAAAATGATCTGTCATTTACCATGATCTGCCAATACTTTTGCTATCTTGCGAAATTGTCCTCTAATTTCAAAAGAAATGTCACATGTTTTTTAAAAATGAGGATACAGATGAACCATTGGAAAACTCAGCTTTCAACTCCTACCTCTAGAATTTGGAAAAATACCCAAAAAACATAATTGTTACTTTCTCTATATTGTTGGTATTTTTAAAAAAAACAAAACTTTGACGAATTTTGAAAATAAGATATGTAAATAATCACCCTTTGAAGTACCAAAAGGCAGGTAGAAATGGTATGAAAACTTTTGCCCAGGACTTTATTACATTGGATTCTAATCTAGGGAAGTCAGTTAGGATTCCAATTAACAAATACAGAAAGTGGGTCTCCTCTACTTGCTCTAATATTTCACTAATCAGCCAATATAATATACTCCCATAGGAGACAATTAAGCGGCAATTTCAGAAGCTGTACTCATGATTTAAAGAAAATAACACTGTACTATAGATTACAGTGAACAGAGGAGAGAAAATGCTTAGCCTAAATAATCCCAACCATCTACAGAAAGTAAATCCAACAGATGATTACTCAGCTTGCTAATTTGGCTGTTGCCATGTGTATTCGTCAGGATTCTCCAGAGAAACAGAGCCAACATGTTATTATATTGCTATATGAGAGGGGATTTATTCAGTGAATTGGCTCACACAATCATGGCAGCTGAAAGGCCCCATGGAACTGCCAGTGGAGATCCTGGAATGCTGGTACAATGGCTCAGTGCCATTTGGAGGGTCTCAGAATAGAAAGCCGACGATGCAACTCTCAATCCACATCCAGAAGACTGAGAACCCAAACGCTACTACCTGTTAAATCCTGGAGTCCAAACGACTGGAGTTCTAATGTTCCAGACAACAACAACAAAAAAAAAAAAACAGTCTGTCCCAGCTCTCCTACAGACCAACTCCATACATTGTTGCCACTAGGCTGGGCCCCAGAAGGCTTTTTTTTTAATGTGTTGATGCAACAAAGGCAGATATCTGCAAACTACCGAAATTGACAATACATGAAAAGCTTTGCCTGAAAAAAAAAGTCACGTGAATATATTTTCCACCTAAAAGATGCTAATGTTGACTACTAAGATTTCTATCTATTGGTATTCCAAAAGGGTCCAAATTGACTATGAGCTTCATATAATTAAGTTTCAGTAGTATATAAATTTAATAAATGTCCACCATATCTAATAATTTTCATTCTAGGATTATCACTTTTCTTATGAGCTGTCATTTGGAAGATTTCTTATTTA
>NW_022900933.1:22812336-22837736 GCF_012274545.1 Fukomys damarensis | reverse complement strand
TACATATGGACATGTGTGCTGGTGTATTTGTTGGGTAGCTTTTTGAGATCCCCAAGCACCTTGTTGGGAGAATAGAAAGGGTGAGTAGAGAAAGTATCATAAATAAAACTATTATTATTTATAATATACATTTTTTTATTCTCATGCAGTAATGCACAATATTATTTATTAGTTTAATCACTGTTGTGAGGATTGTTATTATTTCATGAAATAAAACTGAAAATGGAAATTGGAAAATAGAAAATAGGAAAATGCATTCTATCTAGAGTAAAATTTACATGTAAGATTTACTAGATCTGATCTACATGTAGACAAACTGTATTTCTATTACAATGCCTTATTCATCAGTGTATTCAATTGCGTCCTAACCCACTAGGGCATTAGTGACCATTGAACCATAAGCCTCATTTCTTCCAACGGCTTCTCACATTTCCCTTTCATTGCTATTCTTCTCTAATCACCCCATTCCCAGATTTTAAACTCTCAAGCCTTTGATTACTACAGGGCAGAGTGGGGCACTCCTGTAGGCCTTGGAGATCCAGGGGGTTCTAGGGACTTAAAATTTCTAAGTGAATCCACTAAGATAGCCCTGACCATGGCTCACACTCCTCTTTTCTCCTAAGTCTTGACCTTGCGAGGTGTACCTGCTGGGCTGTGAATTCAGCCTTCTCCAGTTGAATGGTTCAGTGCTACCAGTGATTAAATATTGAGCTTGCTTTGTAAATTCTCCCTCCCTCTGGTTGCAAGAGATGAAAGAGTATGTATATTTGTCATTCACTAGTCCACGGCCTTAAACTGGCCAGTGGTAACCCTCCGTCTTTCACCAACACATCCGTGACCTCTAGCAAAAGTCTTTCAGTTAGTAGTCCTTATAATTCCCACTTCTCCAACTCTCCTTTGTGCCTAAACTACTGCACCCACCAGCGCCTCCCCATTCACTGGTCTCCAACCCCAGCTCACACTGGTGGAACTTCCAGGGATGTACTCCTGCAGCATGCTGATCGCTGTCATATGCTACCTGCCATCTGCAAGGGGGGTTTCATTCCCAAAGTCTCCGAAATGTTTCCTTAGAGTCCCTTCAAAATCCACTTCTGTCTCAATTGGAGGCTGAACCTGGTGTTGCAAGCCCATAATCCCAACACTCAAAGACTAAGGCAGGAGGTTTATCACAAGTTTGAAGCCTGCCTGAGCTACACAGTGAGTTCAAGACCAGCCCAAACTCCAAGATCCTGTCTCAGAAAACAAGGGGGAAAAAACTGGCTCCCACGCCCAGTTAGTTCATCCCCTACTAGCTTAGCTCAGGTTCTTGGGAAACTGTTGTTGAGGGACCGGCTTCCTCGATTTGGGAGTGCTTACCCAAACTACACCTATTAGAACCTGAAAAATAGAACTGAGCAAAAGAAGATGTTGGACCGAGACAGAGACTTCAGTCCATTCCACACAAGTTCTGAAGCTGGATTCACCATGAGGCAAGAGTACTATCAACTAGTACTAGTCCTTAAATGAGGCAGCTTCCTTCCTGGGGAGGGACCCCCGATGGAAACCACTCCTGGCAGCTTGGATGACATGCTTGTCCTGAGAGATCCTGTGGGCAAGACAAGCACTATTGCATCCACTCCATCCCCAGGTGTCAACAACCAGAATGATACAACTGATTTTAAAAAGTGGTCAGTGTTTTCTAGTCTGGTGTCTTCAGATCTCTCTGGCTTCATCTGCCCCAGAGCCCCTACTCAAACTTCTCTGGCCACACAGATCTCCCAGATGATCCACAGGCCTTACCGCCTTCCCACCATGACATTCTGTTCCTTCCCCTCCACTTTTTTATTGTTTCTCAACCAGCCCAAACTCTACTTTTTCCAAGAAGTTTTACCAATGGCTTCACTCCACACTCCCCCCACCAATGACTGACAATGAACACTTTGTGAAAATCGTGTGACACTAAGAATATGTTGGGCCTCTTAGTTCACTATTTTTATATATGTTTTACTTCCTGGAAACTCTACTTCTTGCTAGGGTACATCATGCTTGGTCAGTGAGTTAGTAGGTCGCTAAGCCTCAGTGTCTTCATTGGTGTTAAACCTAAAACATACTCACTTATTAATTCAATGAACTTCTGGATACCTACTATGTATCAGTCCTAAAGGCAATTTCTTTGCTCCACAGCTAGGAGAGAGAAAGGCCTTATTTATAAGATATTAATCTCAGTATATAAAACCCAATTCACATAATGCAGAATCAGTACAAAGAGGATAAATGGGGGGGAAGACAAGGGCAAAGAAGACTGTAGGAAAGATGTCATAGAGATAAGCAAAGTTAAGACCCCAACTCCAGCATCCACCTTCTGCTATGACCAATTCTAGAAAAATTCGGGGAAGAAAACAGCAAAAATAGAAAATGAAAGTGATCAGAAAGGAAAAAGTAGCTTTGAGAACTGGTCTTGAAATCTGTGATATTTCCTTTACATTTTAGGGTCCTGAGGCAATGGCCATTCTTTATTCCTAGTTTACTTTACTCCCTCACAGGTATTTCTCTCATCGGCTCTAAATTGTGCTCTTAGAATGAATTTCTCCAGGGCTGGGGTAAATAAACAATCTCTCTTCTATGAAATCATGTATCCTTTTATAAAGTATTTTTGTTCCACTCTCTTAAAATTACTAAATGTACACATTCTCAATTTTGCAAGTGGGAAGACCCTGGAAGCAGGCAAAGAGGCAAGAAGAGGAAGGGCAGGTGAGGATGAAAGCTCGATGTGTGGCACAGCCCAAATCCCAGGCCAGCGCTGTCACAGCATCTGTCTGGGGCTCCTCTTGAAAGAAGCACCAGCTTCCAAGAAACAGACTTTCAATCCCCACAGAAGGGAATCATGCTCGGCAAATCTGCTGACTTCAGGCTAGATACCTTATGATTAAGAAAGCAGGAATTAAGACTTCTGCTTCTCCTATACCTCTGTGAAATTATCCACCAGTGCATAATTGATCTTCTTTTCCCCAGGATCTTGAAGTAAATCCCTCTGAGACCAGCACTGTATTCAGGAAGCTATCTTTTTTCCTGACTGCATTTCTCCAAGTCCTTGGTTGCCAATCAGCCTTCTCCCTTGGCCGCTCACTTCTGAGTCCAGGAGCATTCTTGGTGCCAGATCTGGCTTTGTTCTTCAAGCTTCTTCTGGGGCCAAGAATTTCACACTTGTGTTTCTTCCATGACGTCACCATGGTCATATCACAGAGAACACACACTTCTCCAAAATATTTCTAGAATGGAATAATATGCTGATCAGCCAGTGAACAGAGAAGAAAAGATAACAATGACTCCTGGCAATAAGGAAGTGACAATTTCACCAGAGGTAGAGAAGCAGAACCAGGATGCCTGTGCTACTGAAATTATAACATCCCCATAGATGGCCCATAGGTAATCATGGGGTTTTTCATGTTCAATCCTTTTTCCCCCACTCTAGTTTGAATGTTTGTGCTTCTCCAAATCCATTCCTTCCATTAAAAGCCGCCTGATACCTCAAAGCAAAGCCGCTTATTCTAAAAAATAGAAAAAAGGAAGAAGTTAAACTGTCATTTTTTGCTGATGATATGATACTCTACATTGAAGACCCAAAAAACTCCATCAAGAGACTTCTCGACTTAACTGACACTTTTAGCAGAATAGCTGGATACAAGGTCAAAAACCAAAAATCAATAGCCTTCTTGTACACAAACAACAGACTCACTGAGAAAGAAATTAGGGAAACAATTCCTTTCACAATAGCACCCAAAAAAATGAAGTATCTTGGAATCAATTTAACAAAAGAAGCAAAAGACCTCTACACTGAAAACTACAGCACTCTGAAAAAAGAGATTGAGGAGGATATAAGAAAATGGAAAGCTATCCCCTGCTCCTGGGTAGGAAGAATCAACATAGTGAAAATGGCCATACTACCAAAACTGCTATACAGATTCAATGCAATACCAATTGAAATCCCAACACTATACTTCACAGAACTAGAAAGAAGAATCCAAAAATTCATTTGGAACCATAAGAGACCTAGAATAGCAAAAGCCATCCTAGGCAACAGACACATGGCAGTGGGTATAACAATTCCCAATTTGAAACTATACTACAAAGCCACTGTGATAAAAACAGCATGGTACTGGCAAAGAAACAGACCTAAGGATCAATGGAACAGATTGGAAGACACAAAAACAACTCCAGATGCACTCAGCTACCTCATCTTTGACAAAGGAGCTGCCAGTCCCCAATGGAGGAAAGATAGCCTCTTTAATAAAAGGTGTTGGAAAAACTGGATCTCAACCTGCAAAAGATTAAAACTAGACCCTTATCTGTCACCATGCACTAAATTAAAATCCAAGTGGATTAAAGACGTAAATATAAAAAAAGAAACACTAAACTTGCTGGAAGATAAGTTAGGCAGAACTCTGGAAGACATTGGCATAGGAAAAGACTTTATGAACAAATCTTTAGTAGCATGGAAACTAGCAGAAAGAATCAACAACTGGGATCTCATCTTATTAAAAAGCTTCTGTACTGCAAAAGAAACCATCAACAGAACTAAGAGACAACCTACAATGTGGGACAAACTTTTTATCAGCTGCTCCTCAGACAAAGAACTATTATCTAAAATATATAAAGAACTCAAAACAACCAGCACCCCCAAATATAAAGACCCACTTCTAAAATGGGCATCTGAAATGAACAGACATTTCTCAGACAAAGAAAAAAAAGCAGGAAGTAAATATATGAAAAAATGCTCCACATCACTGGTCATTCAAGAGATGCAGATGAAAACAACTGAGATTTCACCTCACCCCACAAAGAATGGCTGCTATCAAGAAATCACACAACAACAAATGTTGGCGCGTTATGGGGAGAAAGGAACCCTTCTCCATTGTTGGTGGGAGTGCAGACTGGTGCAACCACTATGGAAGTCAATATGGAGATACCTCAAAGAACTAGGATTAGAGGTTCCATTTGACCCAGCCATCCCTCTGGTGGGTATCTTTCCAAAAGAATTGAAAGAATCATATCACAATGATATATGCACACCCATGTGCATAGCAGCACAGTTTGTAATAGCTAAAACTTGGAAACAGCCCATCTGCCCATCAATTGGAAACTGGATAAAGAATATGTGGTTTTTCTATAAAATGGAATACTGCTCAGCCATAAAGAATGAGAAAGTAGATTCATTCATAGGTAAATGGGTACATTTTGAGGATATACTCCTAAGTGAAATAAATGAGTCACACATATACAAATACTGAATAGTTTCTCTGGTGTGAAAAACTAAAATAGTACTCAAGATCCTAACAGGGCAATCAGCAATGTGAAATAGGAAGAAAAGGACCAAAGGTGTAGGGACAGTGAGAAGGATAGGGAAAGGGGAATAAGGGAAAAGGAAAAAAATATGAGAAAATGTAAAAATGGAATTAAAGTGTTTGAAGGTGGGGAGGGGAGGAGGGGGTGAAGGGAAGGTGGGGACAAGGGGAAAAAATGAGAACCAAGATCTGGCATGTAAAGGCACAAGATCCCAGTAATGAATGTAACTGTACTGTCTACCTAGAATGTACCAATAAATTCAATTAAAAAAAAAAAGCAAAGCTGCTTATTCTAAATCAGGATGCTGAGTTCTTTTTCATTACTACTTGCTAGTAAGCAAGCCTAGGCAAGTCTTTACTCTTCTGGGTCTTTGTGTCATTTCCTATAATGTGAGGACGTTAGACCAGGTCCTCTGTGTATTCCCTCCAGCTCTTAGCACACAAACGACCCATGGGCTTCACACACATGCTTTCCTCCCCTGGCATCAAAGCCATTGGCTCTGAACCTCCCATCTCCCCCCCCAATAAAGTTTGATTCATATTTAATTTTATAGGTCCCCTCAGAGGCTCCTTGTGTGGGTTGATAATTGGTGAAGTTGGAAATAAGGAACAGTTAGGAAGAAAAAGCACACACTTCGGGTAACAGCTAGTCAGTGATCTTTCCAAGACAGGAGGAGATTTGTCTTTTTCCACATTCCAATCATAATTCCTCCATTGAACTGTTCACTGCTTCTTACGCCTACGTCATTCTCATCAAACCCAGGGAGTTGGCCTAGCAGCTCTATTTTCTGAAAAAGGTTAAGAGTGGGAATTGACTTAAAGCTCCATGTTCTTTTGACTTTGCCATGCTTGCCTGTGTCCCAGCACCAAGGGAAGGATCAGCCTGGCATGGTCAGGACACCACTCTGGAACAGCCACATATCAGCTGCGCCAGCTTTATATTTTGCCTACTGTTGTTTGGATGTCGTAGCCTCTTTCCATTAATACAGGAGAATCTGCTCTAATTTTAACTATAAAACTTAATTGTTTCATTAGTTTTCATGAACGTATTTCCAACTTTGTTGAATGCTTAATAAGTATAAAATTCCATTATATGGTCAGTGAAAAAGCTAACACCTATGAGTGTTCTGAGACTTTACTAGGTGTCATGCTTCAAGGAAAAAACTGAGTCATGGAGTAGTTAGCATATGCGGTGATGAATAAGTCTTACTGTTCTATTGAATGTTCTATGATTCACCCAGAGTCTTGAAAGAGACTCCAAGTTCCCAGACACTGTCACTTCTCTCTTCGACCACCGGAGAGTGGCCGTGTGCCACACTGGCCTGTCATTCTGCGGCTCATTATAACAAACCCAACCGCTAGGCAATTGTTCTTTCAACCTGTCTTTGAAATTCCTAGACAGCTCATAAAGGAGACCAGCATCACTGAAATTCAGTTGGTATAAAACCAATATTCTCAAATTATCCTTCTTTTATTGTTTTTTTCTCTACAATTGTTTTTAAAACCTAAAAAGGACAGAAAGGGATATAGAAATAAAAATCTAATAACCATCAAATTACTCCATCTAGATTTGACCACTATTCATATCTTAGCATATTAATTTCTAATATTTTCTTTGATTCTATAAACTGTAAAATCACCCATGCTGGTAAAAATGATATAGTCACGAGAAACTAGAGACATTTATAGCTAAACAGATGCACATTGAGGCCACACTCTTAAGTGAAATTTCTTATCAATGTATGGTTAAAATGATCACTCATACCTTTCTTTACCCAAATATGGAAATAAGGAAAGATAGATAAGTACAGAAAAAAAAAGGGAGGATGGAAAAACAATTTATAAAATTTGGCTTATCGTTATATGTGCACTTCTCATTAAAAATTGTTAATTTTAAATCTACTTTGGTTTTTAAAGAAGGAAGAATACCGATAGTAAAATCGAAGAAACTGTTAAAATAAGCGCTTCCCTGATTTTTAATCTTCTGGCGAATATCTCTGAGATTAAGAAACGTGTGTACAAGCCGGGTGTGGTGGTGTATACTTGCAACCCAGTATTGTGTGACGCTGTACAAAGACTCGCCGTACTTATTGCAGACAGCCACGGCCCAGTCTTATTCCCACTGCAAAATGACTGGGCCTCGATAGGCTTCTGCCATTCTTTGCTTAGCCGGGGACTTAAGCTCCAACACTCCTTTCCTCCAGTATCATTTTCACACTTTCTCGTTAAGAGGAAAAATATATATATATAAAGTCAGCTTGTCTGGTTTTCTGCTGTTCAGATTTGGGTCTGCGTGAATTCTCAGGATTTTATCATCTCCCCAAAGAAGAGTCTGAGCAAAGCTAGGAATCCACTTTTTACCAGCAATTTATGAGACTTTCCAAAATATTCAGCTGTCTCTAGGTTTATTATACCATGTTAAGTCTCTTTTCTTCATCTTATTACTGTTTAGCAGTTTTTGTCTGTTTGTTTTTCCTGCATCCTTATTATTTGGGGAGGGCGATGCAGTTTTTAGTCTGCCATATTCGCCCACAATCTCATATTTTTCTAGGTGCTGTCAACTTGTTAGACGTACAGCACATTCCCACGTGCATCCAGAGGCGGGAAGCTTCTGGCACAATAGCTGTGTCGGTCCCCCTCTTTCTCACACCCAAGAATGCATTCGTAGAAGGTGGGGAAAGCTGCCCACTCCTTCCGTAATACTGGCTGAGCATTGGCTCCGTGGCTGTGTTGCGGCAGACAGCAGAATACGGCAAAGAGGAGAACACAACACAGTTCCAGCCCTGATGGATCTAAGAGCCTCGTGAGTCAGAGAGTCACAGAAACGACGTAAAGGTAAAGAGAGGTCCATTTGGGAAGGTGAGAAGAGTTCGATAGACAGACGATGGTGATGCTACCACACCAATGTCAACATACTCAACACCACCGAAATGGACAGCTAGAAACCGCTAAGACTTGTTATGTGCAAAACACTACAACTTTTACAAAATGAGACTAAACATTATGAGGGGGAGATAAATGATGCTACGAAAGCATAGATGAAGGTAGGTCAGGAGAGTCTTCCCTGAGGAAGAAATGAAGGAGCTGAAATTCAAAGGCATGATAGAAAGGAAGTTGTACAGATAACCTTGAAACCGCCCCAATTTATAAGGAAGATAAATCATTCGCAAACATCGGTACTTTATTATTGGCATGGCAGGAGAATGGATTTGAAATATTAACCAATATTTTCCCTATATTTGCTTTCCCCTATCTTTCTTCTCATACCATCCCCAAGCAGCCAGGTTAACCCAGGTTTGTTCTGGTGGGGGCGCGGAGAGCAGAGAGACACAGCAAGGAGAAAATCCAAACAGCCTTTTGAAAGAGTCATTCTGGATTTTGCTTATTGCAAAAGATGAGGAACTTAGAGACAACAGAATTTGGGGATAGTTTTTTTAGTGAAAACTCATCAATAAAAGAGCGAGGATTCTTTCAACACCTGTATTTTAAAGGATTCCCCAGGATTTGATGGAAAGGCGAATGGGAAGCTAGAAGATGAGGGAAGTTGGGACACTGATGAAGGGGTTCGCTGAGCCAACCTCAGGAAGGTACTAAAACCCCCAGCAGGCGTGGAGCTTCTGAGAGCAAAGGGGACACCGCACTCCTGGAAAGAGCGCCAAGCGGCAGCAAGTTGCAGCGAAGCAAGGGCTGCCTGTGGTTTCTGGAGAGGAGGGCACATCTGTGGGCTGCTTTGCACCATCGGCTGAACTCCAGGATGACTGTATTTCCTTCTCCCTGGGCAGACAGGTCAGAAATAGTCAAATGAACCAAAGAGTCTGAAACTCCTGAATGCAAGTAATAAACATCTTAGAGTAGACTATGTGGCCAGATGATGTCGAGGATTAAAGGATGGATCTGCACCTGCACGAGCACGCATGCGTGCGCACACACACACACACACACACACACACACACACACACACCAATGCGATCGTCCCTTCTGCCTTTTGCCACACCACCAGACACAACACAAGCGATACACATGGACGAAGATGAAGTTCCTTCCATCGCAACAGAATGAGGAGACAAAAGAAGGTTCAAATGTGTCACATACAGCAAGCTACATTTGCTGATCTGTAGACTGATTCATAGTGAAAGATGGCCGTGCCTGACGTTCTCCTTACAGTCCTTATTAGCACATCTGTGTGCCACCGCGTGGAGGGTTAGAATCACTGATACAAATGTTCCCCGTGCAGAGGTCAGATTGGCATAGTCCAGCCCATCGGCCATGGGAGGGATCTCTGTAATAAAAAGACTACAGATTCTTGCAAGCCAGCCCTGGTACAAGAACTAGGAGGCCCTGCTCTATTATTTCAGCACACTCTGCTGCTCCTTTCTTGTTTGTTCCCTTTTGTACAATAAATCCCATATGCTTCTTAACGATGGTGACGGTATTTTAGTTTTTGTCTCCTCCTCTGCCTCTCTCTCCTCGCACAATGCCAAGTACCGAGTACCTAAAACAGGTATACAGTGGGTACTCAACAAGTATTTGCTGAATGAACGATCCTAGTTTTGGATCCTCTGCTTCGTGCAATGCTTCAAACTGAGCTAAATAGAAATTTAAACGAACCCCAACTTGCTGCTGGGACGCCTGAGTTTAACAGCTCGGCAAACTCTGCATGAAGCTCTGAATATGCCCAAAGATAGCCTCGTGCTTTTAGATAACTTGCCCTAGTTTTTAAGGTTCAAAAATTCAGATCCAGCTGAGTACTAATTTCAAAAATATTTCCAACATCTGAAATGTAGAGTGCTTAACTGATTGTTTCTATCCATACTCAGTTGACTGGAAGCCTGGAGGTTAGAACCTGTCACTTTTTAAATATTGCACTGGGCCTCTAAATGTTGTGTTAAACTCATACTATGCACAGGATGCTGTGCTTAAAGCTGTGAGCCATCTGTTGGAGACGGGGCGGATTCCAAACAGTGGGCACATGCCGCCCTCTGGTGGTAAAATGCTGTAGCATCTGAAACATTTCCGTGGAAAAACTTCTACCTGTAATAACTACTACTAGTAACAAATTAGGCCACCTTCGAGATTCAAGCCCAAACTGCCTGGCTTCAAAGCCAGTAGATCTTCCATTATATCATACACGAATGTGTCTGTAGTGAAGTGGCAATGAAAAGGTTTAAAAGCCCTTATCCGCCAAACTCAGGTTGAAGTCATCCTACAACAAAGGAACTCCAGCTAAAGACTCCCAGTGGACAGGCATATGACAACAACAAACCTCCTGATATGAGACTCATCCATTGCTCCCAAAAAGCCCCAACCAATCTTTCCTGAAATATATATAGACCTCCTTCTCCAAAGCTAAATGCCTGAGGAAATGATATGTCAGAATTACAACTGTAAACATGATACTAAACACATGATACTAAATGGGGAAGATCTACAAGATGCTAAATGATCCAGGAAAAGACATTCTTGAGTCACTTTTGCTGCCCTGACCATTTTAACATCCTCAAAGCCTTATAAAAGCCTGAATCTCTCACCCTGACTCTTTCCTCTCTTGGAAACCCACCCACTGTTCCCCTTGGCAGCATACCTTGATCTAAATAAGCTCTTGTGTTGCCCACATTCCTTGCCTGTTGGTTAATTCCTTCTTACCATCTGCATCACAAGCCCTTATCCGCCATCTTGCTCTGTGCATAGCACTATCTCTGGTACTTTACATATGGTCGATACTCACTGCTATGGTTTATACCTGAAATGTTCCCCAAAGGCCCATGTGAAATGTCCCTCAACAACCCTGAGACTCGATTCCCAGCATGTGGCACTACAGAGAGGTGGAGGGATCTTTTGGAGTGGGGCCTAGCTAGCTGGGGGCGTGGAGCCCTGCTAGATGAGGTCAGATCACTGGGGGGTATCGGACACCAGTTCCTTCCCATCTTTCTTTGCTTCACCTCTGCCATGGGGTGAGCTGCGTCCTACACCACCTGTTCCCTTCACGATGTACTGCACTGCAACAAGCTCAAAGCAACAGGGAAAAGTGACCATAGACTAAGAGACTGAGCCAAAATAAACCTTTCCTTCTTTTAAATTGATTTCCTCATGTATTTTGTCACAATGGTGAAAAACTGAAAAACACACATAGCAGCAGCTGTTGCTTTATAACAGCTGGGGAGAGTGTGTGTGTGTGTGTGTGTGTGTGTGTGTGTGTGTGTGTGTGTTAGTCAGCTTTCCTATGGCAAGTACACAAGGCCCAACACCCAAAACTTAGAGGAGGTCTTATCTGGCTTACAGTTGCAGGGGATTCAGTCCATGTAATGCAGAAACATCATGGCGGAAGGGTGTGTAAGTGAAGATTCTCAGGTCACGGTGTCCGGGAAGCAGAGTAAGGGAAACAGTGCCAAATGGGAAAGAGCCAGGGCCCAGATATAGATCCCAATGTCAAGTCTCCATAACCTACCCAGACATACCCAGAAATCCACCCCACCAATCTCCCTGGCAGTTCCCAACCAATCAAGTCGACACAATTAAGCTCAACCACCACGATATACATCTAGAGGCTCCAGTTTCTATTGTGTGCTGAGTACCTACTATGCACAAGTAGTACTTCATTATACTCAATCAGGCAGAAGGTAAGGCTGCCCTAATGAATCACTTAGCTTGTCATTTAAAGGCATTTAATACATCCTCTTTTACAGATGCATGTGTGCACCATTTGCCAAGTATTTATTGAGGACCTACTATGTGCCAGGCTATGGCGAGGAAACAAACAGCCGTGCTTAAAACCTCCTAGCAAGTCTGCTGGCTTTTTTTCTTCACTTCACGAAGAGCTGGAACTGGACCACATTCTACATCCCATTGCTGTACAGCCTTTTGGAGCACCGACTCTGATTATTAACATCTCAGATTATCTAAATTACTTAACAGTTAGTAGCATGTAATCGTTTTGAAAAGAAAAAAAAAGCCTGTGTGTCGTGATTTTTAATTGCACTCATCAAAGCAGCCCTGGCAGAATTGCCTGGAAATCAGAACTCCAGGCCATTTTTTATCTGTCAAGGGGCCCCACTTCAAAATTCACAAGCACAGAGTAAGACCCAGGATTAAAGCATAAAGACCCAAAGCCACCGCCTGTTTCTCAGCTTAATGAGCCACTTCACAGCCAAATGTTCAAGACACATGAGCAAGGAATGGGGAAATGGAGAGAAGAGCCATTTGGATACCTACATAGTAGACATCTGTTCCATTCAGAAATGAAAATATTTGGATAAACATTGTTATATCAAGGTTCAGACAGAAAAAAAATGCAAGTCATGAAATTTCTATTGGTAAAACAACGAAGGAAACCAAATCATCACAGAAGTCCCTTTCATCTCCAAAATATTTTGAATGAAATGAAGGGAGAATTGCCTTTCTGCTTCCTCTTCTGTGAGATCACAGAATCAGGACTCAACAGATTTCCCTGGGTTTTGAAATCCCAATCTTCTTTTGGTGGCTTGAAACTTATTTAATCAACAAAGATCTGTTAAGTAATGTGGAGCTCTACCTTCAGATGGCTTCGGGGTTGGAGCGTAAAGGAAGGAGGAAAGGTGATGGTCATTGTTTCTTGTTTTCCCACGGGAGTGACATTCTCCCTTGGCTGAGTTCCTGGATGCCTCCTCCTTCTTTGCTCTGTTCTCTCTTACTCGAAGGGCCCACTGAGGGTGAACAGCTTTCCTGAGGCTAGAGGGCCCCAAGGACACTGGAGAGGGATGGAAAGGGGGGCTTTGGGTGTGAAGTGAACCTTGCAGCAGACGCACCTTCCTAAAAAGAAGTGATTGGAAGGAAGATCAACATTGTAGCTCAGCTGCTTACTGCAGGACATTTCCAGACTGGCCTCTAACCCTCTCTCTTGCACTAAAGAAAGACGTACGAGAGCTTCTCCATTCTCCAGATAACTGGCTGCTGCAAAATATCTGGAATGGAGCCAGTAGATCGGGGTGCAGGAAAGCATATTCATATGGGAAACGAGCTTCTGCAAGACCAATCAATGGGATCTCTCCAGAGCCATCCTGGTGGGTTCCAGGCGAGTGGGAGACCCCACAAGATAGCTATCTGCATGGCGACAGGCTGGCTGAAGATTTGAAGGCATCCTCCAGAGGCCCTGCTGCCCAGCATGTCACACATAACCTGCAGGCATGAATTCCCCAGACTCCAGGCTTGGAGCAGACTTTGGGCTGCCATTACACGGATCCAGGGAGTTGACTGCTAGGTAGGTGCTGTGGAGCTTAACAAATGTTGACCCCCGATGGGTCTGTGGTCTTTTCCAAAAGTAGAGGGCGAACGCTCACTTCGGCAGCACATGTGCCAGAAGTAGAGGGTGAGATTAGGTCACCACAAAGGGCCGAACCAGCTGTGAATTTTTCTCTTAAAATAGTGAAAATAAATTGCCAATTGTGGCCCCCTCAAGTCTTCAAAATCAAATGTTTTAGAAGCTGCAAATCTTCCAGCACATTTCCTGCATCCATCTGACTTGCACCGGACACATGAAATTGGCTTGGCTAATGTACTACGTACATTTAACCATCACTCTGCCCCTGGGCTTGGATTTATTAGATCTGCTACTATAGTCTTGGTAAAATGGAATCTAAAATAAAAGTAGATAAATAAGTGAATAATGGCTCATATTTCCAGTATGGACAGAATGGTTCACTTAACACTGCCTGGGTCTCACAGTTTCGCATTTCCCCTTGTGTATGAAATGACTGCTCTTGAGTAAACCTACTGAACATTCATAGCAAAGCCTACATGACCTCAAATTCAAACCAAAGTTTCTTAAGATTCAAACACATCAACGGCTCTTCTGCAAGACATCCTGGCCCTCAGACATACCTAGCAGGTTTTCATTGGCCTTTTTCCTTGCTATGTGACTTTGTTACTTTCTCACTGCTATGACGCAATATCTGACACCCACAAGCTAAAAGAGGAAAGGTTCCTTCCGCTCACACTTTGTGGAGGTTTCAGTCCATAGTTGGCTGGCTCCAAGGCAGGGTAACACGGCAGAAGGACCCGGTAGAGAAGAAAGGGCGCATGTCATGGAGGTGGGAAGCAGAGAGAGGGATCACGAAAGAGGGAGGGAATTAGCTCCTTCAAGGCCACACCTTCACCTCCCAAATCACTCTAGCAATAAATTCATCAGTGTATTCGTCCACTGATATGTACCACATGCGTGATCTAATCATGCCCCCAAAGAACCATCTATGAGTGCATGGGACCTTAGAGGGATGTCAAGCTATAAAACATAACACTCTGGCTTTTTACTTAGCTTCCACTTGAGTAAAACAAACTATGAATCCGTCCTACCAACTGCAATCATAAGGTGCGCTACAAGATATTCATTTTCTCCATTCAATTTTGTTAGAAGTGACAGCATATTTTTTTTTGCGTCTCTTTTGTAAATCAGGAAGGTGACCAGCCCAGCTTGTGCAAGCTGAGGACTCATTACTTACTGGATCCATGCATGCACACGTGCTGTACACACTCTATATGCTCTATATCCCCATTTCTGTACCATTATTTGTGTAGAGAGCTTGTGCCTGTGTTGGTCAGCTTCTTGCCACCATGACCAAATATCTGATATCCACAACTTAAAGGAGAAAAACTTTAACTTGGCTCATGGTTTTAGTGGTTTCAGTCCATGGTCAATTGGCTCTAAGGCAGAACCATCATGGTGGAGCAGTGTGGTGGAGGAGAGCTTCTCATTTTGTGGCAACCAAGAAGCCAAGAGAATGGGAAAGAGCCAGAAAAGAAGGAAAGGGCCAGAGACACAAACATACCCTCCAGTGACCTACTTCCTCCAACCAGGCCCTGCCTAGTAACAGCACATTCAGCTGTGGTGAAGTCATCTGTGGATTCATTGATGATGTTACATGAATCTTTTCATATTTAAACCACAGTATGTCCTTTCTCTTGCAGTTGTACTCATGGCAGGCAACATGGCAATTTTTTTTTTCCTTTACAGAAGATGCCAATTACTTTTTGCAAATATCTTGAACTGTTTACAATATCTTCTGAAAGAACAGGTGAGTGGGGTCTTATGAATGGATAGAGCTTGCAAAGACTAAGAACTTTCCCTCTGAATGAGTCATAAGCATGAGCAGCAAGTGGAGTTATCAGACAGGGTTAGCAGAGGTAAGGATGGTGTTTTTATCTGTCTAGTTCCTATGTTTTTATTTCTTACTAGATTCCAAATCCAGAGAAGGAAAATGGGATTTACTATCTTCATCAAGCCTCAACAAGGGAAAAATAATATTAAAAACATAATAAATAAAAACAATTTGAGACTAAAGACCCTCGCATATGAACAGGGGAACCACACTTCACGATAAATGATATGCACAAGCTCTTCTTCATTTTGGATTTATAAGAAATATAGAACACGGGCATGGTGGTCTACACCGGTAAGCCAGCACTCTGGGAGGCTGAGGCAGGAGGATCAAGAGTTCAACCCTGCCTGGGCAACTTAGTGACTTAGTGAGACCCTGTCTCAAAAAGTAGAAAAAGAGCTGAGGATTTAGCTCAGTACAAATAACTCAGTGCCAAAAGAAAAAGAAAAGTACCCTGGCAAAAGAATATCACCGTATCTCACTTGACAATGATCTATTTAGTGTTTGAGAATTAGTTTTCTTCTGTTAGCTTTTTGGTGTTTTCTTTATGTTTTTCCACTACTACCTTACAATAGTTTAAACCCAGTTTTAATTTAGCTAACAATTCTTCAAATAAAAAAGACAACTAGTTTTTAATTCTGAGTCTGTTGCTCAACCTACAGTGCTGTGATGTTGAGTGTCAATATGGTCCTGTCCCAAGGAAAAAGGACGCATCCTGGACCCCACCAGGTACACACAAGTCTTCAGGTGGCACAAATGCCCTGTGACTCTATGCCACCTGCAATCTAAACACCACTCACCGCTAATGCCACTTGGGCCAGGGAAATGATTCTGACAGTCTCCTCCCTGAGACCTTGAAACAGGTGTGTCCTGATGTCCTGAGAGGTTTTGTATCGCTGTGATGCCAATGTCAGAAGTAGATGCTGCAGTCAGGTGCAGTGGCACACGCTAATAATAGTCCTAGCACTCTGGGAGGCTGAGGCAAGCAAGCCCAGCCCAGGCAATTTAGTGACTTAGTAAGACCCTTCTCAAAATAAAAAGGTACTGGAATGTAGCTTGGGACGAAGGCTTCTAGTTCATTCCCCAGAACTATAGGCACTGCTTCAGTGATTCAGCACAAATTAATTAATCCCTCTCAAAGAGCATGATTGTAGCCAATTTTCTCAAAATAAGCTATCATTTCCCAGTACTGTCAGAAATCCACTTTTAATTCACTCCGTTCTCCATTTCACAATTCTAAAAATGCTCACAAACTTCATGATGTTCTCAGCAACTGCACAGCAGCAAAGGGACATTTTGCAATATTAAACAATTCACATTACTCTTTTTCTGCACCAGTGTTCAAACTCAAGAGCCTTGTGCATGGCACCTACATGTTTTACTACTAGACTTCACCTCCAGCCCCTATATTACTGTCATATTTATAGAAATAGGCCTCAAAGAACAGGTATTGTCTCAGTTACTTTTCTCATTGCTGAGACAAAATACTCAACATCCAAAATTAAAGGAGGAAAGGTTCATTTCAGCTCACAGTTTGTAGAGGCTTCAGACCATAACCTGCTGACTCCGATGGCAGAGCAGGCAAGAGGGAGCAGCAATTAAGCAGCAGCAGCAGCAGCAACAACGAGCCTGCCTCTCCCTTTTATCCCATCCAGGCTACCAGCCTTTTGGGTGGTGCCACTCACACCCAGAGTAGGACTTTCCATTGGTCACACCCAGAACCATGCTAAACCAATCAGTGGGCTAATTTAGTAATCACACACCCTCAATCTACATTCACACACCTAGATTCAGCCACCTCCACAGAGCCCCACCTATAACCAGCTGAGGATTTGGAGGTACATCTAGGTACAAATCCTAACAAGTATAAAGCTTGATACTGATTCTTTATATTGGTATCTAGATGAACATTGAATGTTGGAATTGAATATCATTTTATTTTTATGAATTATTTAATATGATTAATTGTTTTCAAAAATATAAATATTTCAATTTAATTTGTCATTTATATTAAAAATTCTATGTTCATTATTTATAATGTATACTTTACCTTTAAGTTTAGAATATAGTTTAAATACAATTAAATAATTGATAATATGCCCAAGATAGTTTTTGTTTTTGTATGAACATGCTTGGGCTACATATGAATTCCAAGCAATAAAAACACTGAATTATTACAGAAAAAATCATTTTTAGCCAGGCTTTGTAGAGCACACCTGTAATCTCAGTACTCTGGGAGGCTGAGGCAGAAGAATCACAAGTTTGAAGACCAACCCAAGCAACTTAAGGACTTAGCAAGACCTTGTCAATAAATAAATAAGTAGGCCACAGCTGTAACTTTGTTCAAAAGCCCGGAGTTTAATCCCAATACAGAAAGAAAGAAAGAAAGAAAGAAAGAAAGAAAGAAAGAAAGAGAAAGAAAGAAAAAGGTTTTGAAAATATTTTATTTTTAAATTTATTTTCATTTATATGTTTGAGAATGCGTCTAAATTGTGTACACTTTAATTGCTATTATTTAGTCCTTTAGATCAGTGAAATCATGCTAGAAACAGAGTGTGAAATAGAACTCAAAAAAGATGGTCCGTTTATTGTTGTCATAACCGGATACAACCGACTGAGTAACTTATAAAAGCTAAGGTTTATTTACCTAACAGCTCTGAAGGCTCAGAGAAACAGACTAGCACCTGCACCTAGCAGTTTCCTCCTGCTGGCAAGCACTCTATGCAAAGGGCCCCCCGGTGATGCTTGAGGCCTCGTGTGAGAAGACAGAAGGATTTGACCCCGCTCCCCTCCTCACCTTGTAAAGTCATGGTCCCATTGGATTAGAGCCTTAATTACCTCCCATAGTTTCCATCTCCACATATTTTAGAAGGATTACATTTGTACAGTCTTGATAGGAATTACATTTCAATGTAAATTTTGGTGGGGACATGGGAACCATAGAAACCATCTAAAAAGAAACCAATAATTCTTCAGAGGCATTTTGCACAAGTATATTTTAAAACCAGGAAAATGAGCAGATTTCTGTCAAATAAAGCCCACATAAAATTCTCTGACTGAGACCATTATGTAAAGAACATTTAATTGCTGTTGGGAAATTGAAAATAGCAAATTATTCTCATCAATTCACAATCTGCACAGGTCAGATAAAATCTCTAAAGCCAACCTCACATTCTTTACTAAATGAAGATGTAATTACACATTATGAAACGTAATTTGCAGACAGGGAAATCACAAATGTAATTACTAAAATTGAAAAAAGGAATGAATAAAGAGCTACCAATATTATTCAATAAAGTTAGGTAAATGCCAGTTGAGAACCTTGCTGTGATGTCCATAACAGGATGATATTAATAGATTCTAAATTTGCCAACTATAATGATGCTTTCTACATCAATGGGAGAACAATACCTAGGTCTAGGAGAAATGGTTTCTAGTTCTGATGCCAAATATAATAAAGCAAATGATCATTCCCCAGGACAGAAAATTCAAGGTGTGCCTACTAATTTAATGAATAATGAGGTGAGAGAAGAAAGTTATTGTTCCTCGGTTCAACTAAATTGCACCAAGATCAAAAGTAATAATCACTATGTACTACTGAACCATTAGAATAGGAAGGTGAGTCAGTACTCATTGGTATACACTGGTGTACATCAGTTGTAAAGTTTAGAAGACTTGGTGGAGGCATTACAAGATGTCAGCAGAGTAAGATCACCAGAGATCATTTCCTCACAGATACATCAACTTGAGCCACTAGTCATGCACCAAACTGCTTTCATGGAAGCTGAGAAAGCCAGGTGAGAGATCATGAAGCGCTAAGTTTGGACATTTGGACATAGTAATAATAACAATAAAAGATGTAGAAGAAAGTAGAAAGAAAAGAGTTGCCTGTGTCATCCCTTCCCCGACTCCAATCAATGTGGAGAAAGATGTTTCCTACTTGAGGGAAGGTGAAGGAATTAAGTCCAGGCCTTAGATTTGAAGCCCAGTACCAGCCCTACCACCTTAAAATCTCGTGCCAGGCAGAGCCCCATAAACTCTGCCTCCAGGCCAGCACCTGGACACCACATTGCTGAAATGGTGCTAGCCAGTTTTATGGTAGAGAGCTGAAATATACCCCAAACCTCATGTGTGGAGAAGATGGCTGGGCCATGGGGGAACTATAGTCATCAGTGGATCCAATGAAGAGCTCAGCAGCTGAATGTGCTGTCAGGAGGCAGGGCCTGGCCAGAAGTGGGTCTCTGCTTCCTGGATCCCGTGGAGTGAACACCATTTCGCTCCACCGTGCTCTCTGCCAGCCTGTTTCTGCCTTGCAGCCAGCTGTCCATGGACTGAAACCACGAATCAAAATAAATCTTTCTTCCTTCATGTTATGGTTGTCAGAGTCTAGTGATAATTCTAGTGCTAGCAAGGTGACAGCCAGCCAGTCGGCTGACTGCCTCTACCACCCTCCCACCCTGCTCAGGCAGTATGGGAGGAGCAAGACTCCACTTGTCAGAGAGCTAGGACTTACTTGGAGCTCAGTGGCAGGCCTGCTGTAGTCAGGTCCTAACCCTTCTTCCTCTCAGCCTAACTCTTAAACACGTTTAGCTGGTTTTAGTGGCAGACACCTATAATCCCAGCACTCTGAGAAGCTGAAACAGAAGGATCACAAGTTCAAGTCCAGCATGGGTGTCTTGGGGACTTAGCAAGACCCTTTCTTAAAACAAAACAAAAAAAACTAAAAGATCTGGGAATGTAGTTCACTGCTAATGGCAGAGTTTACCAAAAAAAAAGTCCCTATAACCAGAATAGCGCTTACAAACAGCACTTCTAGCCCTGACCTAGCTATAGACAGACTTGCAACTGTAATTTACCCACTGGGATAGATTCAGATTTCAGCATCACTGCCTGCCTTGGAGTGGGCCTGGGGCACAGTCAACTCCTCGAGATTGAGCAAGTCCCTGTGGCTATGACTCAGGGATGACCCAGATTAGCATCGACCTTGGCAGCCAATGGACTCTGCAACACCCATTCCCCAACATCAGGCATCACAAAGAGCCCCAGGCCAGTGCTCACAGGTGGAGCCTTTAGACCAGTTTCAGCACCCAGCAGTGACCCATACCCCAGCTGGACAGAATTGCTGTTTGGTTTACATCACTTCCAGCTGTATCAATGGCTTGGCGCATCCCTGAAGCAGTGCAGATAAGCTATAAGACAGCTATAAGACTCAGGTCTGAAACTCAGGTCTAAGACTCAGGTCTGACCCAACCTGGTATTGCCCTTGGTGGTCAGGGACTGCCTCTAGCAACACTCTTGCAACCCTGGGGAGCAGAGCATCAAGCAAAATGCCATCTTCTGGGGGTAGAAGAAAGCAATAAACATAGGGCTTGGTTTTGAATCTCAGTGTTGAGCTGGTAAAACCTAACTCTGGGCGGATCCTAGCAACCCAGGCCCAAAGGTGGAGCCTGTAGAACAGTCCCAAGTGTGCCATAAACATGTGGCCCCAGTCTTTTGTATTCTACTCCAGTTGCCATCACCTGTGGCTGGTTAAAGCAGCCTTGAGTTAAAGCAGTCTGTATGCTCAGGGAGATGTAGCACCGTGGTGTTGGTGGCCACGGGTGTGGCATAGGAGCCTCAGGTTTTTTTTCCCCTCAACAAATGATGCCCATATCTAAGAGGCAAAGTGTTCGTAGCATCCCCAAACCATCAGAATACTGTTCATAACACCATCTAACCATTAACATAAGTCAGCAAATACCAGACAAAAACCAGTACAAGCAGACTCTTGGATGGAGAATTTTAAAACAGGTGTTTTAAGGAAATTCAAGGAGATTCAAAAGAATGCAGAGAAAGTATTCAACATTCTAACAGAGAACCTTAACAGAGAGATGGAAGCAATTTCAAAAAAAAAGGAAGTAAAATCCTTGAGCTGAAAAAATATGCTTATGTGAAATTAAAAATGCACTAGAAGGTATTAATAGCAAAATGAATCAAACACAAGAAAGATTTGGTGAGTATGAAGACAAAATATTTTCAACTATACAGCTAAGGAAGAAAAAGAAAAAATGAAGAGGAACGAAGAAAGCTGATGAGAACTTTAGGCAGCAATAAAAAACAAGTATTTGGAATATTAGGGCCCAAGAAGGACTTGATAATGCCAAGGGGGGTACAAATTCTTAGAGATAACTACAGAAAACTTCCCAAATCTAGAGGGAAAATACAAAATATCCAGGTACGGATGGGTCAAAGGTACCAGTCAAAATTAATACAAACAAGTCTACCCCAAGACATATTATGATCGGTCTCTCAAAGTTAAAGATAAGGAAAAGAGTCTTGAAAAGGGAAAATCACTGGAAGCCCTTATAATTTCTTGAGCAACCAGTCTGAGGGAAATGAATATGATGATTCTCTCTGCAAGCTGAGGTGACATGAATTAACACGGCTAGGATGGTGACTACGGAAACACCAAAGAAAAATGTTTTGGAAACAGTGGGAGTATAAGTTGTCCTAATAGTGCAGGGACTCGATCGCTGATAGACAGTAAAATCCAGTCTTCAGCTGGACAAGCGAGAGGCTCTGGCCAGGGCGAGGGGCAGACCTGGAGCATGTGCAGCAGAGCTGAGGAAGGAAGCCGGCATGCGGCCCTGGGAGCCTCTGCTTCGAAACTGAACTCCCACATTTTCTGGAGAATCGACAAATAATGGAATTTGGTTTTGGCTAACCAAGGACAGAATATCCAGATTAACTTCTTCCCCAAATCACCAGCTAATCAATCACTTTGCCTTTTAAGAAGAGCTAAGAATACTCACTGTATCGGGTCGGGCTCCAGGTCTCTTTCCTCCCATTACTGCCTCTCTCAAGAGGAACTGTTCTGCCTTTGGAGAACATATATTTATATGCTAGTTCATATCCCTCATATAAACATTGTACTTGTACTTCGTGCAAAATATATAACTGTATCTAAAGTATTCTGTAATACAGGATGGATTCCTCTTTCACCTTTGTACGTGGTCTTTGAAGTCAAGCTACTGGGTTGAAATTCTGGTGCCCACAACTTGAGCTGTCAAACTCTGGGCTTCCCGTGCTACTGTGCCTTGGCTTCTCTCAACCACAAAATAGGAGTAACTAAGGCACTTCTTTTGTGTTACTGGGAGGCTTAAATGACATAAAATATGCAAAGTGCCTACCACATTGCCAAGAGTATGATGAACATACAACAAACCTTAGTTATTGTGATTAGAAACTCAGTGAATCACCCGGAATGCCAGCAGGAAGAGCATAAATAGAAATAGGTGGCTACCCTTGAAAACAGCAGGAACATATTTTTATGACTTGTAATGTGTCTTAAATTTTTTTCAAAATAAAGATTTATTTTAAAAATCAACAGAAACAGCCCAGTAAGAAATTCTCCGTATATGGCTGGATGTAGTGGCACACTCCTGTAAGCCCCAGCACTCAGGAGGCTGAGGAAGGAGAATTGGCATGAGTCTGAGGCCAGGCTGGGCTACATAGTGAGTTCAAGTTCTGCCTGAACTACATAGTGAGATCCTGGCTCAAAAAAAAAAAAAAACAGAAAAGAAAAGAAAAGAAAAGAAAGAAAGAAAAGAAAAGAAAAGAAAAGAAAAGAAAAGAAAAGAAAAGAAAAGAAAAGAAAAGAAAAGAAAAGAAAAGAAAAGAAAAGAAAAGAAAAGAAAAAGCCAGGGATTTAGCTCAGCGGTGCTTCTGCTTGGCTCACAAGCGCAAGTTCCAGAGTTCGATCCCCAGTACCAAAAAAAGAGAAAAGACAGAAAGAAATTCTCCACATACAGTACTATTTAGTTACCTGCCATACAGGAAGTAGAATTCAAACTGTCTGGTCATACTTGGTCATTTCCATATGTACAATGGACAAAAATCTGGCATAATAACAAGACCTTATGTTATTGGATTTTTGTTGCCAGAATTTTCTTATCCTACTGCCTTTACTTTTCATGCCAGATCTGAGAGGTAAGGCAAGAACAGTGGACCTGGTTTCAGGGATAAGAAATGGCGGGCCAGGCTGTTCTCCTTCTGGAGGCTCTCGGGAATAATTCATTCCATGCCTTTCCCAGGTTCTGTCTGTCTTCAGCTTTGGGCTTTGTTCCTTCCCAACAATGACATCGCTCTGACCTCAGTGTCCATCACCACAGCATTCCCTCTGACATGGCCCTTCCTGCCTCTCTTGTAAGAAGACATCTGTGACTGCACTTCGCCACTGCCCAAAGAGTCCGGGACAGTCCCCCCATCTCGAAAGCCTAAGACTATGCATCACCAAAGTCCTTCTGACTATGCAGAGTCCATGCGCACTGGTTTGGGATCTGAACTGGAACATTTCAAAGTGGAGTCATTATTCTGCCTATTACAGGGCATAACTAACAGCAAATAAACTGCTTGTATCTTAAAGGCATGGCTCTATGAGTTTTACAAATATGGATACTTCTGTTACCTGCAGCCAAGCCAGATTATAGAAGACACATACCCTAAAAATTCCTTCCGGCCCCTTTCTGGTCAGTGTTCTCCCTGCCCACTTTTACTGCAAGCAACAGCCATTCTGGGACCTATCACTGTAGACCTGTTAAGCTTCATATGAATAGAATCATAAACTGTGTGTTCTTCTGTCCCTAGTTTTTCTCATTCAGCCAGTATCACTCAACATAAGATTTACTCACGTGGCACATATCCTTAACTCTTTCCTTTGCATTACTGCATAGTACTCCATTCCATGAATATCCTAGCTTGCTAAGCCGTCTACCAGAAGCTAAATGTTTGAGTTGTTCCATGAGCTTCGCTGTTGTAAATAGATCATTTATTCTTATGAACATATTTTGCATGAGACATTTATGGTATATGATTCCATCTAGCTTAAATAAATACTTAAGAATGAAAGTGCTGCTATGTCGGGTAAGAATGTGCACCTAAATCTATAAGAAATACTGCCAAACAGTTTTACACAGTAGATCTTTTTTCATTAATTTTATTGGTACATTTTAGGTATACATAATGATCACATTCACCATTGGGAATTTGTACCCATACCTGATATACTGTGGTTCTTGTTTTTTTCCCATTCCCCTTCCCTCCCTTCAACCTCTCCATCCCCCGCTATTTACAAAAGCTTTATTTTGTTTTATTTCTCATTCCTTTCTTTCTCTTCTTTCCTTTCCCCCACCCGCTTCCCTAGTTCCCCTTCCTCTTTCAACATTATCTTCCTATTTTACAGTATCTGTTACACAGTTTGATCCTCGTTCACACTTTCAGCTTCTCACACCAGAGAAACAAGGCTAAATCTAACTTTTCATAGCCCTACCAGTTGTACATGAGAGTTCTAATTGCTCCAAATCTTTATCAATATTTCATATTCTCAGGATTTTTAGTTTTAGCCATTCTAGGGGGAGTAGGCAATATTTTAATGTGATTTCAACTTGTTTTCCCCTTGTAGCTAATAATGCTGAATGTCTTTTTATGTTTCTATTTTCACATATTCCTCAAAACGCTAATTGTTTCATTTTAAATTTTTTGTACTCTTATTATTAAGGTTTTGTACATATGTGTGTGTGATAAATGTTATTTATTTTATTTAGTTCATATTTCTTTTACCTTATTCTACATATTTATTTATATTTGTTATAGTTCATTATTAATTTTTTGTGTATTTTGGATACAAGTTATCTCTAAAATACATGCATTATAAATATTTTCTCTGCATTTCATTCATTTATTTCCTCAGAGATTTTCTTTTTTTTTTTCAGCTTTAATTGAGTTTATTGGTACATTTTAGGGATACAGTACAGTTACATTCATTGTTGGGATCTTGTACCTCTACATGACAAGTCTTGATTCTCATTTTTTCCCCTTACCTCTGCCCTCCCTTCACCCCCTCCTCCCCTCCCCATCTACAAACACTTTATTTTCATCTTTTCATTCTCTCACATTTTTTTCTTTTCCCTTTTT
>NW_022900933.1:22809361-22812168 GCF_012274545.1 Fukomys damarensis | reverse complement strand
CTCGTTCTTTATGGCTGAGTAATATTCCATTTTATAGAAAAACCACTTCTTTATCCAGTTTCCAACGGATGGGCAAATAGGCTGTTTCCAAGATTTAGCTATTACAAACTGTGCCACTATAAACATGGGTGCACATACTTCTCTGTGATATGATTCTTTTAGTTCTCTTGGAAAGATACCCAGCAGAGGTATGGCTGGGTCAAATGGAACCTCCAGTTCAAGCTCTTTGAGGTATCTCCATATTGATTTCCATAGTGGTTGCACTAGTCTGCACTCCCACCAACAATGGAGAAGGGTTCCTTTCTCCCCACAACCCCGCCAACATTTGTTATTGTGTGATTTCCTGAGAGCAGCCATTCTTTGTGGGGTGAGGTGGAATCTCAGTGTTGTTTTCATCTGCATCTCTCGAATGACCAGTGATGTGGAACATTTTTTCAAATATTTTCTTGCTGCTTTTACTTCTTTGTCCTCAGAGATTTTCAAATGACTATTTTACACTTATCCATCTCAATTCCTAGCCAATCTGTGAACTTCCTCTGAATCAGACACTTGAATACAACCATTCTAATTGATCACATTGACATTATATGCAACCAATTAATAAAATGATGTGTTTAATAAATTTAGTAATTGTTCAGCTGGAGAAGGAAGATCACTAAGCCATTATCCAAGACACACTGTCACTTTCAAAGTCATCAAAAGTAGCATCCTGCCTGTCCCTTCATATGGACCTAAAACTCCTAAACTGTGTGGTAACCCTACACTGCTGCTGACTTCATCACTTTTTCGACTCTCTGACTTCCCCGCTTGCCAATCCCTCCCTTACCTGCTTCCACAGATTTCTTTGCTGTTCTTGCCTGTACGATGCACTCTTGCCTGTGTGCAAACTACTGTCTAGTCCAGGAAATTTCTTTACCCTTTATCATTATGGCTCGTTCTTTTGTTACCTTTGCCCAAATGTGAGCTTTCTAGGGAACCCTAATTGACCTCCCTAACTTAAATTCAAATACCTTCCTGCAAAATTCTTCTTTCCTTTCACTCCTTTTTTTGCGGGGAGGTACTGGGGATAGAACTCAGGTCCTTGTGCTTGCAAGGCAGGCAGCGGAACCACTGAGCTAAATCCCCGGCCCTTCACCCCTTTATTTTGCTTTTCTCCATAACACTTATTGCCTCCTAATGCAGTAAATTTATTGTTCACTTTGTTCTTGCTCTCTTCCGTTTAACAAGTAAAGTCTACAAGTTTGTCCATTTTATTCACTGCTGGCTCCCCAGCTTCAAGATCTGGTTACGACACAGTAGATGTTAAGAAGGAAAAACAAAGAGCAGCCTTTGACATTCAGAAGCTGGCCTGGAACTCACAAATAGCCTGTTATTCTCACATCAGACTTACGTAAGCTAACAGAACACCAAGCACAGGAAGGTGCCCTGATGTGAAAAATGTGATAAGACACCGCAGGGCCATTTTATAAATTTTTCTAGGCACAGACAAAAAGAAGGTCCCTGTGCTACCTACGAAATAGCAACAACTCCCCTCAGATCAGAATGAAACACGATTACTTCTTTGCCAATTACAACTTTGTCCCCACTCTAATTTCCCTTCCCTTAAGACTTATTGAATCATTTCTACCAAGTACTAGACAGTAGTAGCACTTCTACCAGCATCCAACCCAGGGCAAACTTACCTTCCCTAGACCCTCCACAAATCCCCCGACCAAAGTCCAAATCCTATTATAGTTTCTTTGCCATTCCCTCTCACTGAGATACCCCATGGCATGTGTTCTCCCACATCATTAAGTTTTAAAAGCCAATGTGTTCAACTACAGGTGTATTCCTAGTGCTCTTCGCTGACAGTGCTCACTATTTACAGGAGAAAGAAGGAAGTAGGGAATGAAGGATTGATAATGAATATTTTGTTCCTAATGTGATTTTCACTAATTAAATTATCTACTTGGGAGTGAAGTATTCAGAATTTAATGGGAACTCCAAGCTGTGTACCTCCATCTTATAAAGTTCACCTCATCAAGTTGTTATCAAAATTTAGTTTTAGGGACTGGGGATTTAGCTCAGTGGCACCTGCACCTGCCTCGCAAGCACAAGGTCCTGAGTTCGATCCCCAGTACCAAAAAAAAAAAAAATTAGTTTTAATCTAGTCTTTCTCCAGAGCTAAGTCTTAGCAAATCTATAAAAAAGATTGTACCCCAAATTCCCATCCAATTATAATATAAAAGTATCCTGGCCCTCCCTTTATCTGACATGATCCCACACTGCCCAGAAAGAAAGAAAGAATTCCTTCCCATCCCCAAAAGATGTCCCTTCAGGGTGAAGCTTGGTAAACAGACTGGGGCTCACTCTGTCCCTCCTCTTACTTTGTTTCAGCTTCAAAACTTAGCAGAATGAAAAATTTCCTCTAAATTCTGTGGTAAGCACTTTGAGCTTTGTGACCATGAGTTGTAATCATGGTGTGTAATATGGCTATCCAAAAGTTATTTATTTTAATTTACTTATTGTATGCCTGCCATACACTGTCCTGAGTGATGCGAATTATGAGAGATACAGTGTGATGTAAAGCCATTGCTCATTTGCTCCAAAAGCTCCAAAGACAATGTAGATGAACACACACCCTTACATCTCACTATATAGAATGCAAGGATTTACATCTTATTTGTGCATTAAAAAGAAATGACTTTAAGTTGGGCCTGGTGGTGCACACCTGTAATCCCAGCAACTGGAAGGCTGAGGCAGGAAGATAGCCACGACTTTGAGGCCAGCCTGGGCTACATAGTGAGACCCTGTCTCAAAAAAAAAAA
>NW_022900933.1:22805709-22809319 GCF_012274545.1 Fukomys damarensis | reverse complement strand
CTTGAATTCACATCATCTTTTTTTATTTTTATTTTTTTTTATTTTTGGGGGCGCGTGGTTTGAGACAGGGTCTCACTGTGTAGTTGAGACTGACCTGGAACTTACTATGTAGTCCAGGCTGGTCTCGAACTCACAGCGATCCTGGGATTACAGGCATGCGCCACCACGCCTGGCCCATCTATTTTTTAAAAAAATACATTCTTTCCTTAGCCCTAGAGGGAAAATACCCTACTGCTCTCTGCTTCAGCCTTCCCTGGCACATACCTTGATACAGATGCTGGCAGCCTGTACACAGTACCAACTCAGACAGATCCCTAAGAACCATGCAGGAAGGGACTAGCGCCCTCGTTAGTGGCAATCACTCCATTCTTAGGAAGAGTCTCTGGGAGTTGTCTCACCAACTGTAAGTGGAAATCAGGCTGGGTCTGTGTGCTCAACAGCTTTCAGGAGGCCCCAATATTTGCTTCTTGCTTGATTTGCCTCAAGGAAATGAGGTTACACAAATGTCATCTGCATAGAAAGGCACCATGACCTCCCCAGTCAGGTCCTAAGCTGTGTCAGAAAGGAGAGCTAACAGGTTTCCCACAACTTGCAAATCTTTGAGAATGACTTAAATCACCAATGTAGATAGACTCCATAGAGTTAGTGCAGCTGAGCAAATATTAAAGTCTATGAATTGATAAATGACAACATTAACATTTTGTACCCACAGAGTACATAATTTTAACTGGAAAGTTTGGCAGGGGACCTTGAGGAGTATATGCTCAGACTAAATAAGGCCACGGAGAACTCACAATCTCTTTTTCTAATTAAACATCATGCAGTGTAGCAGGCTGACCAAATGAAACTGATGTTCCCATACCATATTTTGAACCTGCTTTGGAGATCTGAAACATTCCTCAGAAAGTCAGGGTCCTATGAGCATTCTCAGAACACTTACTGCTGGCTAGTGACAAAAGCTCTAGAAGCCCTAGAAGCTCTAAACCCTTTCAAATTAAGGAGATAAAACTGATTTCTATCCTTTACAAGCAATCAACAAAAAATAATAATCTCTGTAAACACTGCACAATGCAGAAAGTGCTTTTTCCCTGAATTTCTCTTTTGAAAATTGTAATAGGCAAGTAAGCTATGTCTTTCAATCAACAATAATTATCTAGGGCTATTGGGGGCCATTTCTGTGCTCTAGACCCATACACAGATCTGTATCACTGTTTCTGGCCTCAGTAAGTCTATAAACTCTCTAAAAGGCAAGACTGTAAATGTTTAGCAGATACTAAGAAATCAAGATTAATGAGGAGAAATCTCAGCTGAGAAGAAATGCAAGCAAAATTGGGAAGAATGCCAGGGCTGCTACGGCAAAGAAACAGGAGTGGTTGGGAGAGGGTAGGAGAGCTCAGGGACAGGCAGGATTGTGCTACAGGGCAAATCTGTAAAGTATTTAAAAAGAAGTGCAAATAAGTCTGTGCAGCACCCTACACAGGGCCTTGACTATTAGAAGACAAAAATGAAGAGAGAAGTTGGGCCTTAAATAAGCAGAGAACTTTTCCCATCTCATTAATCAGATAATCATAGATTCTAGGGTGGAAGGCAGACATGTCTGGAACAGTCCTTCCCCAAAAGGGAAATGCTGATATGTGTTCCTATTTCCTGAGTAGAGGAAGTTCCCATTTTTTATTCTATGGGGGGAGAACTCACTGAAATCTCTTGAATAAGTATGTAAAGGGGTGTCCAAGGAAAATTACTATGCCCATTACGTATGATTTAGCGTGAAAGTGGATGGTGTCAGTGAGTACAGCACAACTGGGGTGCATTATCTAGGGAAGGGAAAAATGTGGGGTGTTAAGGAAGTAAGAGAGAAAAAAGGCAAATAATATAAGAAAATCAAAAAATAATTACATGGTTTGAACTGCTAGGAACTGATGATCAGTAAGATGAAAAAGGAAGGAAAATAAACCAGGTTTTACTCCATGATTTAAAATCAGAGGAACTCTGAAGAAACACTGGTAGTGGCATAAACGGAGATAAGAGCCAAGGTGGGTACAGAGGAAAAGAGAATTTCTCTGTAAGACAGTATCTTTCCTTCATCCTCTGTGATGTGAGTGAAAAACAGCAGTCAGGTTTTTGCCTTATTCCTGACAAAAAGGCTCTTTCTCAAAGAACATGGAAGACAAATGACCCACAGTGTCGAGATATGAAGTCCTCAGAGTCAGGGTGGGCTTTTTCGAAGGCCTGAAGGAGATCTGGCTGGGCCCAAGGGCCTAGAGCTGATCCGAGGTGTGCACTTGGGAAAGCAGGATGACACAATTTGATGAAAGAAGTCGTTGCCCTGCTGCCCAGGAGGAATATACCTGAATGGTGCTTATCACAGAAAGTATCTCTGTTTCTCCAGCGCCATCACTGTCCCCTGTACCTCTACAAATATCAGCCTAGCTTTGAGGGCTGGTCAAGGAAGACAATAGGGTAATTGACAAGGAAGAGGCTTGAGGACAAGTGTTTGAAAGAGGTTTGCAAAAGCTGTTGCCACATTTACCAGATGATTATCAGATGACCTTAATTAAAAATGAATACTAGCAGTGAGATCATCTAGTCTGGGTACAATTTATTTCCTTTTGTTTTTGACTGGGAAACAAAGAACAGGTAGTTGCGCCCTGGCTTTTGTATACCACGGCACTGTTTATGTTAGTTATTTTAAAATATCTAAATCTTTTAAGTCTAAGTTAAAATAGTGAAAATTTTGTCTAACTTGCATTTTAAATTTTCTAAATAAAACAAGTAGGAAAAGATGCTGCACACGTTACTAGTTCTTAACCTTGTAATTGTTAGGTAAAAGAGCAGAGGGAAATCTAACAATAATATATTCTTTCATCTTAGTTCTTAACCTTGTAATTGTTAGGTAAAAGAGCAGAGGGAAATCTAACAATAATATATTCTTGCATCTTAAAATCAAAATCAAAACAACAAAAGGCTGTAAGTTCATAGCCTTCACGTGTAGCCCAGATGCCACCTACAATTATAAAGCTTGCTCTACAATGGACTACAGTTCCCAAGAGCAAACGCCCAGTGCATTACATGAAATGCATTGTGGGGATTGTAGTTCCGAGTGAGTCTCCCTCCCCTCAGCCCAGGACTCAAGCTCAGATTCAGGCGTTACCAATTATCAGGGGCCAGGTCGGTGAGGCCGTGGTCCAACCGGGAAAGCTGGTGTGGGAACCTCGCACAATGATTGGCCAATGGATAACATCGGGGTGGGACAAGGAGGTGGGAGGGACTACCACGTCTATTGGGCGAGTGGCCCTCGGCGGCGAACGAGGATTGGCTGGTCTCTGAATCAGGGAGGCCTGGGAAGGCGAGGAGGGAGGAAACTGGAGCAGGAAGAGCGGCGGTGAGGCGGCGGCGGCGGCAGCGGCGGCTGAGTTGGTGGTGGCAGAATCAAAGGCGACAGACAACTCCAGAGGGTGGCAGCGGGCCGCAAGAACAGGATGCAGTTCCGGGTCCGGCTGACGCTGCTGCTCTGTGCGGTGCTACTGGGCTTGGCCGCGGTGTCCTCGGGTCAGTATCCTCCCCACAGGCCGAAGGCCCGGAACCGTCGCCCCCCGGCCTCCACCTGCGG
>NW_022900933.1:22758821-22805692 GCF_012274545.1 Fukomys damarensis | reverse complement strand
GGCCTCCACCTGCGGACGGGCGCCGGGGGCTCGGGGCTGCGCTCGCTCGTCAGGCCTCGCCCTGCCTGTCACTTGCCCTTTCTTTGGGCTCCGGTTGCCCTGGGTCAGTGGGACTGTTTAGGGAGTCGAGGGGGAGGATGAGAGGGGGCGGCCACCCTGCCCACACCTCTCCCACGTAACAAACTTTACGCGACTTCTCTCGGACGAGGAATTGACTCCGTGGTCTTGAACCCCAACAGTTGGCTTAGCCCCACCGCGACCCTCGGATCCGACTGGTGCTTCCTCGACCCTCATATAGACGATGTGTTGCTTCCGTTCTGGAGCTCTGGGTTTGGGATTTGTAATCGACACAAGCTGTCATTCTGGGCAGAGCAGGGCCCATCCAGGCTAAGATGTGGACAGTGGCTCGGTGGATTTGCTTAACACCTGAGGTGCTCCCTGATCTGTTTGTTTAGAAACGGAGACTTCTGATGTGTTTGTAACTACTCCACCTCCCTTTCTAAAAACTTGGAAGTGGTGACCTCTGTCACAGTGTTTCTGACTTTCCCGTGTTTGTTGAGGGGGGTTTTATGACTTTTGAGAAAGGCTTGGTCCTTATAAAATAAATAGCAAGTGTTATTCGTCTTTTCATGTAGATACGAAAATTCATATGCTTTTGAATTGACTTTCCAACTAGCTGGTTTGTACTCTGGTTTTCTTTTTTTAATGTTTTGATTTGCTTACATCAGAAAGCTCCTATTTGGGGAGTGTTAATTTTTTAAATGCTTATTTCTAGGAGTTGATAAACAGCTTCGAAATTTTAATCAGCTTCAATTAACAAGACAGCTGTTCTGTAGCTTTAAATTTGGGGGAATAAGGCAGAGTATAAATGTCACTTTTTCCAACAGAAAATTTCCCAGATGGTTATTTGAATTCCCAAATTATCTGCCCTAGTTGTAAATCAATGCCATAACGTCATCCTGCTTCTAAAGTAAGAGGCCTGAACCAAATTTCTGTTCACGATGTGGTTTGAGATAGATTTCAGAAGCAACTAACATATGCTAATTATGGCCACCATCAAGTTATGAGGTCCATTCCTCTCCCGTTGCAGTGATACTTTGTGTTTATGACCAAATCTTTAGACACTGTTCAGTACATAACTCTTGAAGCACTTCGAACAGTTGTTTGAGCAAAAGAAATGTGAAACGAAGTTGTTGGGCAACATGCCTGACCAAATGGGGACTACCTGCAGCAGAATTCCTCTGAAGAGTTTTTAAAAACTCAGCTTTACGTCTGGAGTAGGTCAGGGATCTTGTACAGAACAAGTTCTGTAAGTAGTTCTTCATAATAAAATTTGAGAACTACGGTAACTTAACATGATATGTATTCCATCAGCATTCAATTTGCGGAGTTTAAGGAAAAGTATTCAGACGTCTTCTTTTGACTATTTCATAAACTTAGTACTCAGTGTAAGGAGTTGATTCTTGAAGATCTACAGGTAGGTTTGTCAGGATGTGAAAGTACAAAGCTATGAATACCGAAGTGTTAAATCTTGTTGGTGTGTTGTTGTAAGAGGAGGACTACATTCAGAAATTACCTGCTCTGGTTTCCGTCATAGTAAAAGGTTTGCCAAAACATTGCCCTGGTAAATGTGAAAACTTAGCCAAAATTAAAAGAAGATAGACACACATGCTGAAAGGTGATAGAGGCCAGTTGGTCTTCCCTGTCTTGCAAGTCACATAAGTGGATTCAATCTACCCCAAATGGAAAATACATGGAGGAAAAAATTGTGTTTGTGCTGGATATGTATAGACTTTTTTCTTGTTATTTCCTAAGTAACACAACAGCTACTTACATTGTATTAGGTGTCATAAGTAATTAGATTATATGTAAACTACTGTATCTTACAGAAGAGACTTTGGCATCAGATTTTGATATCCTGGGATTAGAGGCTGGCAAGTCCTAAAACCAGTCCTCTGACAACTGTGCCATCATCACCTGAAATTCATACATTGTAAAACACACATGGTAAAGTTTTAAAAATTAAGTGCTTAGATTTTTCAGTTGGGCTTCTCATTCAGTAGAGTGCTCATTTATACGGGATTACAGCCTCATTTGAAAAATTTAAAGCACTGCTCCTGTATAAGTTTTTGGTGGTAAGTTATGTGTCAGTGTTGGTGGTTACCCAGGGCAAGATGCATTTATAACCAGGTGGAATTTGTTTGGCCAAAAAAGAAGATACTGATGCTATCGCTGTTAATAGCTATTATCTAGTACCCTGTTTTAGAAACTTGTAAAAAATAGAGTTCCATTAGAAATGTTTTCTTTTCCCTGTGAATAAACTTTTAAGGAGATTAAAAAGATATTGCTCTTTCATTTTCTTAATAGTGAAAAGGCAGTCATTTTTCTCACTTAAAAATATGTGTTTTCTTGGAGCTGAGGGCATAACTCAGTAATAGAGCATGTGCAGGAACCGTGGGTTCAAAGCCCCACACCAAAAGGAAAATAATAATAAATACTTTATTTTGGAGAGAAAAAAGCCAATGATTTACTTTTTTCCTTTGTTTGAAATGGTATTTTTAATAAGACCCCCTGCCACATATTTCAAGTAATGGTTATACTAGTAACATAAATTCAGAGAGTAGTTTTTAGACTGCAGAAGATGTATAACTTCACAGTTTTTTTAGGTGTTCATTTCATAGTGTGAACCAACAGGATAAATGGGATTATTCCCTCATGATAGACTGAGAAAATAAAGGCTGAGCAAGCTTTCAGTATTGAACCACGAGTGTTCAGTTTAATCTGTGGGGAAGCCAAGTCTCAAACTCAGCTCCCCAAACCTCAGATTTGGAATAACTCAGAATCAGTACTCTCATAAGATCTGCATATATCCTAAACGAAGGGGAAATGCAGAAGGCAGGATATCTAGTCCTTTTACACCAAACTCTTATCCACACCCTTGTTAAGTTTATTGGTTTCACCAAACTCTTTAGACTTTGCATGTTTGAAAGTGGATCAGTCTGTCTAATTTACCTGACCTAATTTACATTTAAAATGAATCTGTCATAACACTTTGTCCTTGAAAAAAGATTCCTGGTACTTTGCAGTTTTATCAGCTGATATACAAATGAAAATTTATCTTTTTCAAGGGAAAGTGAGCAATTAATAAAGTAGTGTGGATAATTATATTTTAGGTGTGATATCGATGACTATGAAATCTGTAACAGTTGAATCCCTTTATGTTCTTGTTGCTTGATGTTTGTTGAAAGCAGAACACTTACTATTTACTTTTTCTTTATGCATAACTCCATTGTCTCTTATCTTTACCAAAAGACAGCATGTCAGAGGTGCATTGGTCATAAGCAACCTTTTAACAAGTGTTGTGTGAATGTGGATATCAGTCTGAAAAAGAAAGCAGCTTATGCTTTAAGACTACCATCTGGAGTAGGTTTTCCCAATTTAGTAACTGAAAAAGAATGCTTGTTTACCAGTAATCTTAGTATATATTCCTAGTTTGTTAGAGAGAGAAGCATGATGCAATTCACATGAAATAATCCTGATGAAAGTCATGTTTCTTGGAGTTCAAAAATATAGTTTGCTTCTCCTATGCCTTACAGCTTGTAGTGTTTCAAACATATATGTCTTTATATTTATTTATATGTTATCTGTATTATTTTTCTGTTAGCTTACAGGTGGCAAAGTACTAGATTTAGTGATTAGTGACTAGAGTCTCAGCTGCTCCAAAGTTCAGTGTTTGGGAATATATCCTATAAATCTGCACACTTAAAAGTCTGCTCTTAATGTATTAACTAGCTTGACTGTATGCATTCAGCTTTGCTACATGATAAGAGATGAGTATTTCCCTTTGTCCAAAATTTACTGAAAGTGGAACTTGAACCATCTGTTAGAACTTGGGTTTTGGGTGATACTTGTAATGAAGTTACTGGGGAAGAGGAATCTTAACTGACAACACTGCCTAAGTGTTAAGGGTACTATGGGGCCAATACATGAAATACCCTTCTGCCAAAAATGAAAACATACTTTGAAAGTAGTCTAATAGTAAGTGAATGTAAGTAGTAGCTTTAATTTAAATGTTCTTTAAATTGTCCCCCCCCCTCGTATGGCAAAACTAGACTGGTAGACTGATTTTCTCAGATACTTAAAACGAGTTTTGTGAAATAAGAGTTGTATATTTTGGGCATAAGTTTATTGTACTTCTTAGTTTAATACTTTGATAACAAATTGCAAAACATGTTTCTATTGTAAAGTTACAAGTTCCAAAAAATATTTAGGATATAACCATATCCATATGAAGTAAGACAATGCCACATTTACCAGTAAAAATCAAAAGGTCTTACAGCATTTTATCTACTGGTTAATTTCTCATATAGCTGCAGGAAGAACTGAAACTTGCTCCTATATAAACTCAGATAATTTTAAGAGCAAGAAGGAAGCCTAGAGATAATCTCACAATTTGTTTTGTGTGTGTGTGTGTGTGTGTGTGTGTGTGTGTGTGTTTTAACTGGCAATGAATACAAAGATCAAACATTGTGACTGGACATTTGAGTTGGTGCATGTGTTTATATAAGAACAGGAAAAAGAGTAACAAGCAGCCAGTAGAGCAGTAATAGCCGAAAAATATGGAAAAAAATAAAATAGAAGTAATATTATGTAATCCAACAAAACCAAAGCAACCTGTATGAATTGGGAAGAAAGATATAATTAGTGGCTGGATTCATCATTTAACATGAACTGTTGATATCTTAATAAATAGCTTCCGTGTGATTGAGTACAGGACAGTGTGATGCTACTTTTTACCTATATCTGGTTATCTCTTTAGTAAAGTAGAACACAAGTCCTAAGTATATTTGTCTGGTAACTCTACTGACAAATAGTAATTATTACATTATTTATATTAACAGCATTATTAAATAGTAAAATGCTAATTAGCAATAAGGTAAGCTAATTTAACTCCAGATCCTGAACAAAGGAACAGAATAGGTAGAAGCAAGAATATGAAATTAGAGGTATATTTTTACAAACTTAGTAACTCATTGTCAGTAATAGACTAAATACAGAAAAATTGGGTGGAATCTCAAGTGTCTTGGGTGGGGAGCAAGGGTAATTGATCTTCCTACCTTGAGAAAATTTATCACCTGAACCCATTTCTTTTTACTTAATCTTTAATCCTTTTTTTTTTTTTTTCTTTTTCTATTCAGTACTGGGGATTGAACTCAGGACCTTGCACTTGCAAGGCAGGCGTGGTGCCACTGAGCTACATCCCCAACCCCCTCTTTTTGCTTAATCTTTTAATGAACCTTTGCTCAATAAAACCAATTTTTTTTTGTTTTGTTTTGTACCAGGGATCAAACTAGGGTCCTTGCGCTTGTGAGGCAGGTGCCTGAACCACTGAGCTGAATCCCCGGCCCCTATAACCAATTTTTAAATGATTATAGGCATAGTGTCTTATTTGTTGTTGTGCCTATCAGATGCTTTCTTTTAGTAATGTTTGTAATTTCCCAACAAAAAGATGACTAAATTACCTTAAAATTTCTTTGCAGATGAAGACGGCAACCAGGATGAATCTTTAGATTCTAAGGTATGTCCTAAAATTTGCGGTAGCTGGTATTTGCTGCCCCATTTAAAAGCAAAGAGTTATGTACCTTAGAAAGAATGTGAAGTCTGTATCTTTTGAGTGACAGAATTGAATTAAAAAAGAAACAAAGACAAGTGGTTATCAATATTCTAATTCTTCTGGGATAAAAAATAAATAACAAGTCACTGACCTATGAGAGAGAATAGCAGATGTTTCCATTAAATATATTGGCTGATTCAGTGAAGGCCTGAGTTCAATCTCCAACTTTTGTTTTGTTTTGTTTTGTTTTTTTGGTACCGGGGATCGAACTAGGGTCCTTGCGCTTGCGAGGCAGGCCACCGAACCGCTGAGCTAAATCTCTGGCCCATCTATCTCCAACTTTTGAAGACTCTGCCATTTGCTTCTATTTACATAAATTTTCAGAAAGAATTCTAAGGAGATACTGCACCTGTTGGTTGAATAAATAAATAAGACTGGTTCTTACATATGCCAGGAGAATGCTTAGTTAGGCGCTATAATCTCTGGATTAGTGAGAATATAGGTAAAGACAGGAAGTTATAATAACAGAGTTATCATAGGGGATTGGATTATGGAGAGGGAGAACATAACCCCGACACTAGGAATTAAGGAGGACTTCCCAGTTGAAATTCAAAGAGAGTTCAACAGGCGATAAAGACATGCGGTTTACACAAGCTAAACCCTGTAGAGGTGAGGGAGGACCACACTTCAAGGAGCTGAAGGAGACAGTTGGGTTAGTAAAAAAGAATGGTCAAATTGGGTTGGAGGCAATCTTGGTACTCTTCCTAACTAAAAATTCTTTATATTCTCAGACTTCTTTGCCATCAGATGAGTCAGTAAAGGATCACACTACCACAGGAAGAGTAGTTGCTGGTCAGGTATTTGTTGACTCAGAAGAATCAGAATTGGAATCCCCCATTCAAGAAGAGGAAGACAACCGCAAGAGCCAGGAAGGGAAAAGTGCCACCGAAGAAATCAGCTTTCTAGAATCTCCACATCCAGAAAAGGGATATGAAGAACCAAAGAAAGTACGGAAACCAGGTAGTCTGGACCTTTTCTTTTGCCTGATGTGGGAAAGAGAATGTTATTAAAACTAGTGAGTGTAGAAGAAAACTGTTGAAGGTGTTGAAAAAGACTGATTTCACAGATTATTAACTGCATGTAATTGTATAGAACATACTTTTATGGGGTTTTCTGTATTTCAATATTTGCCTGTCAGATTTGACCCACATAGCCGAATTAGGTAGATGAAATTGTACGTAGGCTATATTAATAGCCTGACATTTCTTTGGATACTGGTATGTCAATTTCTAAGAAGTTTTTAAAATAATATGTCAGTATAGTATGCAAAAATAGAAGCACAGAAAGAATTGTCTACCATACTGCTTTGGACATTTTCAGAATTATGTTAGGATTTTTATTCCAGGAACCTTTTTAATCATCACTGTAATTTGATGTAGTTGTTTTTCAGCCTCTCCATTTGAAACTTACATAAACATACAAACTTTAATCCTCTTTTGACTCTCACCTTCCTTTTACTTCTTTTACATTTAAAAGTTGGTCTAGGGCCGAGGATTTAGCTCAGCGGTTTGGTGGCCTGCCTTGCAAGCGCAAGGACCCGAGTTCAATTCCCGGTACCAAAAAAGAAAAAGTTGGTCTTTTGGTCTTTCTCATAACAGTGTAGCAAAAGGCTGTCCTTTTAAAAATGTATTAATGTGTCTATTTTGTGTTTTGCTTCCACCCTCCTGTCATTCAGTTTGTTAATTTGGAGATCACCACCATCACCACTTATTATTTCATTATTAACAACACAGAAATTGATCCAGACTTGAATGTTTACATCTTCAAAATTTTTACAGGAAACAATACCATACTTGTGCATAGAAAAACCATCTTTAAAAAACTAAAAGTAACTTAATCCCATCAACTAAAAATAATAACTATTAACATCATGAAGATTACTCTTACAGGCTTTTTTCTAGGTACATGAATAGTTTTAAGAAAACTAAGTTGGGGCTGGGCACCCACATACACCTGTAGTCCCAGAACTCCATGGGGCTGAGGAAAGAGGATTGTACATTCAAGCTCAGCCTGGGCAATTTAGTGACTTAGTGAGACCCTGACTCAAAATTTAAAATATAAACCTATGTGGGAATGTAGTTCAGTGCACAGGCCCTACATCAATTCTTAGTACCATTAACAAAAAGAAAAAGAAAAACTAAATTGCGCCAAAACATATATATTTTGCTTGTTGCATTTTGCAGTTAACAGTTTACTATTAACATGTTCCTATGTTATTTTTCTTATACAGTTTAATAGCTGTTTATTGGCTGTAAAAAGTTGTGTAAATTTGCCATAACTTAGACATGGACTGCTTATAGTGTTTTCCTGGGAAATCATTTTGAGTGTATCTCTGTGTACATCTTTGATAATTTTCTTAGAATTCTTAAATTTTCTGGACTGAATGTGAGTTTTTAAAAAACATTTGATACTATTACTTCATTCTATAGAAAAATAATTCTTTTTACTTTCTTTGAGACTCTCTTCCTATTCCTTGGTCCAGTGTATATTAACTACCTTAAAATCTTTCCAAGTCTTTTAGTTTAATCCATTCCTTTTTATTTTTTATGGGGATTTTTAAATACTCATAAAAATAGAAGATGTCTGTCACCCAACTTGTACAAGCTGTCAGCATCCTACTGTTTTTGTTTCATCTTTACCACCCCACACAATTTTACCTTTTTTTCCTTTCCTAGAGTATTTTATTTAAAGCATATTTTCTACATATTCTTTGACAAGAGTTTTTTCAACAAAATCGTAAAATTAGCTTTTATTCTTTTATCACTTAATACCCAGGCTGTCTGGTTTTCTCACTTGTTCCAGGTACTTTTTATAATGACTTGTTTAATTCCATATCCAAACTAAGATCTGCAGTTTCCTTAACCTTAACAGTTCTCCTGCCCTTTTAAGTGTTATTTTATGTGTTACAGAAATATGACTTTTGGGCCGGGGATTTAGCCTGTCCTGAATTCGATCCCCAGCATCAAAAAGAAAAAAAAATAATGACTTTTCTGCTGTACATTTTCCCATGTTTTGAGTCTAGTTATAGTGTTATTTAGCTTACTCCACTATTTGCTGTGTCTTCTGTAAAGTGGGAAGTTAACTTGAAAAGCGTGAGTAGATTTGATTCTACGTTTTTATAGAGAATTATTTCCTAGGTGGTGGTGTACACTTACTGCGTTACATTCGGATGCATATAGTACCTGACTTTCCCATCTCTAATTTGACATTAAAATTTTTTTCAGTGAAATCAGATGGTGTCAGGCTGATCAGCCATTCGGGAGCTGCTCATTGACCTATTTATATTTATCCCTTAGACCCTTTCTCTCTTTTTAGTTTGCAAAGTGGTGACTTTGCAACTCTACAATTCCTCCTGTATGTGTTACTTGGGGATCTTTTCTAAAGATTTCAAGGGTAACTGAAGAACTTCCTGTACCTAAGAGTTTCTGTTCAGGCTCCCCAATTTTACTCTTTTTCCTTCTTTTCAGCTCTCTAACAGAGGCCTGATTCATCCTCCTTTCTGCTCAGGAGCCTCCTGTGGCTTCCTGTCATACCCAGAATCTCACCCTTACTGACAAGGCCTTGTGTGATCAGGCTGTCTCTTTCTCAGCCTTCATCTTCTGCCACTCTGCTCACATAACTTCATCCGTATTTGCCTTCTTACTTTTTCTTGAATATTTTATACTTATTCCTATTTGTGTTAGGGATACCCAAGACCACAGCCTCAATTTCAGTCATTCACGGGAAGACTCAGAGTGCTTATCATGTGGTTTTATTCATAGCTATGATTTTTTTACAGTGGAAGACTACAAAGCAAAATGAGCAAAGGAAAGAGTACAAAGGGTGAAGTCTGAGGGAAAACAGATGCAGGATTACACGGGTCCTCTGCTGTCTCAGGGGAGGCACACAAGGACACATTTTATTTCCAAAAGCAACAGTTTGAACAACACACATCAGAATCTTCTCCAGGGAAGCTTGTTAGAGACCCTATACATGGGATTTTTAGTGAGGGCTGGTTCAGTTCGCACCTTCTGCCTGACACATACCCAAATTGCAGCCTCTCTGAAGGAAAGCAGGTGTTCAACATGAGCCAGTGGTTTGTACAGTTTGGATGAACCATTCTTATCAGGATGGTGGCAACTCAACAGAAATCTAATTTCACAGATGCCAGCAAAGGGCAGTCTTTGTAAGCAGGCCTTTTCAGGGACAGACATTTGGGCCTGCTGTGTTAACTCTTAGCCACATGTTCTGCCCACTTGTCACTGACAAAGACATCTTGACAGTAAAAGTATCCTCAGTAAGACCCAAAAAGTATTGAGGCCAACTGCTTTATTGGTTTCGGTAGGACACTTTAGGAATTGTGTACTTAAGACAGTGAAAGCAAATCCTTTTAATTATAATAGGTCTGTCTTAGAAAGTCAGGTGGCTTTCCCCATAAGTTTCTTGCCCAAGGTATCAATTCAGGCATAACATCACTGTGGCCAGTAATTTGAAGCTGACCAGCAAGCCATCCCAGACTGAGACAGTGTCAGGAGAAGCTCCATCCTAGAGACTACACGGTAATCCTAGAAACAAAGAGGACCTTGTGAGCAGCAGCTTGTTCTTTGCTTCCTACTACAGCCCAAGTAATTTAGTCCAGTCCTCGGCTTCAGGACTATCAGTCAATTCCAAGTGGTTTTGCTATCAGAGGCCTGGTTCATCTACCTCCTGAGCTTGAACATCGGTAGGTTTTCAGATGTAAAGTGCAGGGGCTGGGCCGCCTGGTGCTGGGGCATAGTCAGCCCTTTTCAGTGATCATATGCTCAGCAGTGTCATTCCCAGCAGCTTGCAAAGGCATACTCAGAGGTTTCGTTTAAGAAGAGGTAGAAGCTTCCAAAAACAGTTTTGAAAAACAAAGGTCACTCATGCCCTCTCTGCTCCCTCTTCCCCAGATGCAGAGGCTTCAATTTTTTTTCAGTTGTTACAGCGATCAGTGTTTTCATTCCAAAATTATAATTATACATTTTTTTAATCATCCTCTTATCTGGTGGGGCGGGGCAGGCATTGGCAAGAGAGGCAGACATCTTCACAGAAAGGCATTTTTGTACAACTTCACCAGAAAGACATCATGATCAGAAATGGATCAGAACAAAATTCCAAATTTTCAGAAACTTTCAATATAGAGTTTGCATATCCTCCCACCTGTTTTACCGTGATGATTTATCAAGTGAGCAGCCTAGAAAAGAGCAGTCCCTTTCTAAGGAAAGCCATACTTAGTCAGATCTCACTGGGGTGCGTTGGAGCCTGAGAAGCCAAGTTGGATTATCAGTCCATTCTTACAAACTGAAGCTGGTAGGGAAAGCAATACAGTGCTCACCTCCGAAGGGAGTCAGGTCGGTCTGTCCAGAGTAAGTAGAGGATCACAGTCCCTGAGATGTACCCTCTCCCAGCCTGCAGCTTCAGGCAGTACATAATCACAAGTACAGAATGCTGTTAGTCACTGTGTCAGAAATAGTCTGCCAGTCAGCAGCTGCAGTTCAGATGGGCCCCCAACAGAACAAGCCCTTTCCTGTGGACATTTGTAGGAGAGCCAGACAGGTAACCCGCAGTCTCGGTTTTCACTATGGAGGGCTCCAAGGAAAGGTGTCCCACATGTGCAAGGCTGCAGAGTTAGAGGTGTATTCCTTGAGCCACAGTGTTGTCAGCCCAGCATAGGTCACACTGAGCTGACAGCCTGTATGAGCAGTATTAGGTTTTAGCTCCGACTCAAGTCCAGGCAGTTAAGGTCTGTAAGTTCAGGATTCAAAAAAGCCAGAGACTTTCTTCATCGACCACAGAAGTGCAGTGGTACAAAGCCAAAAAGTCCAGGTAATAAGAAAGGCCTTTCTAATCTTTTCTTGTTGTACCAGTCTTAGAGTCCACTTTGACCCACTCAAAAATATGTCCATCAAGTTGGAAAATCATTGTCCTGTAAGACCTCAGCTTTCTCACGAATCATTAGCAAACCAAAAACCAGTTTGTTTGTTTGTTTGTGTTTGTTTGTTTGTTTTGGTACCGGGGATTGAACTCGGGTCCTTGCACTTGCAAGGCAGGCCAACGAACCACTGAGCTAAATCCCCGGCCCACCAAAAACCAGTTTGTTTGTTTGTTTTGGTACCGGGGATTGAACTCGGGTCCTTGCACTTGCAAGGCAGGCCAACGAACCACTGAGCTAAATCCCCGGCCCACCAAAAACCAGTTTTTAAAAAAATAAAAATCAAAAGCAAATCTCCACCTGTCGATCACCTCTTTTTCTTATTATCTCCCTTTTTCCAGAGGCTCCAATACAAGAAATTTTATATCTTCCATAGCAGAAACCATCACTACAGGGACTTTCTCTGTTTAAGTCCCTCCTGCATACTGGTAGTAAAAAGCAATGAAGTTGTGTCCCACTAACACATTTCTTTTTTTACAGCTTCCCTTGATTGTGATAATTCCCCTAGCACTTATAAAATCATAAGTATTTGACATTTGTATTAGTTTTTTTCAGATATCCAGATGTACTAGCCACAAAATACAGAATTTCCATTTTTTTCCCTCACTGCAGTAAGTAAACCCCAGCCGTAAATTCAGCATTTGCTATGTTAACATCAGGGCTGCCAGGGAAGATCCAGACTGGAATGCAGTGGAGAAGGGAGGCAGGGAGGCAACCGTAGCAACAGCAGCAGCTGCCAGGCTGAAAAAAGCCAGTGGAGTGTTACCTCCTCCCACTTTTTTTTTTTTTTAATAATGATCAGTTATTTAAATTTTTCCTCCAGCCTTGGGAACTGATTTAATTTTTCCTCCCAACTTGAAGGAGAGAGCAGTGCAAACTTAACATTTTTGGCACAGCCTGGGGAATTTTAGGACCCATTGGAGGAAAGAACAAAAACCAAGGACATCACCTACCACCTGGACTATGGTTTCCCATCACTTTAGCCAGTGTGGCCGAAAGCAACCATGGGATCCAGCAAGCCACCTGTTCTGGAATTGGATCTGTCATTTGTAAATTCTACTTTTACCATTCATAGCAGACAGCAGCCCAGCTGTTAGCTCATGGGTAACCCCATAACCACCAGGATACTAAAAATATCCATACCCCATCCATTACCCTTCTTACAAAACAGTGCTTTTACATATGTCTGTGAATGAGAGTCCTTGTAGCAAATCCCACTTCTGATGCCACCTGTATCAAGGGTACCAAGACCATCTGAAGAAGGTGTGATAATTTGCTAGAAGAAATTATAGGACATAGCTATAATTTATTGCAGTGAAAGTATACAATGCAAAATCAGCAAAGGGTAAAGTTCCTTAGGGCAGAGTCTGGAAGAAACAAAGCACATGCTTCCAAGCAAGGGTCCTCTCCCAGGGGAGTCATACAGAACATACTCTTCCCCCAGCTGCCACCTGAGAAACTCATTGGAGACCTAATCCCTGGTGTTTTAACTAGGGGCCAAGTCATGTAACCACTCTGCCTAGCTTGTACCAAAATTGTAGACTCCCAGAAGGAAAGCAAGTATTGAGCATAAACTACTTGTTTTTCTGAATAGTTTAGGGAGAGCCAGCTTATAAGACCTTTCAAAGGATAGCAAGTTAACTTTTCTATAGGTCATCTCAGTTAACGCTTGTTAAAAGTGAATGACTGAATGGCCTTCAGAATGATTTACATTCTTATGTTCCTTGTTACATAATACTTGTAGTCATTTTAAAAACACGTTTGGCTGCAAATAACAAAGTCCACCAAGCAGAGGCAGAAACCAAAGTTTATTTGGCTGGCATAACTAGAGCTCTGTGGATATGCAGTTCAAGCCTTGTCTTCAGAAGCTTTAGCTTTCTTTCTACTCTGTTTAGCCTCCTTAGTAGAGTAGCCTCATGCTAATGTTTGTCCCACAAAGCTCGAGGTGGCTGTACTAATCAGGAGTGCCTACCTAAGCGTAGAAGCTGCCCAGAAGAACTCTCCCATTCTGCCACCTCAGTCTGTAGGAGAATGTCAGGTGCATAAAGGGAAAATGGCATATTGCAAAATAATTCATTTAATATGATCCCATGTCACTCAGAGCTGTCTTGAGAAGCAGAACCAGAGTCTTATTTTCTGTTTAGGCCTTTAAATGATTAGACAAGTTCCACCCAGATTATGAATTATTTGCTTTACTTGAAGTTCAAATATTTAAATGTTAATATCATCTAAAAATCACCTTCTAGAAACATCTAGAATAATGACTGACCAAATATCTGGGTACCTTCGCCCAGCCAGATTGATGCACAGAATTAATCATATAGATCCTTGGAAGGTGGGGCTCATGTTTGCAAATGAAATGAAAAAGGTCCAGACCTTTTTGCTAACAAGTATAACCTCTGGAGAAAAAGAGTTTGAAGTGCTGGATTATGATGACTGATTTTTCTTTAATTTTCTGTGTTTTTCTAATGTTTGGAGTATTTCCTACAATTGTCCTTACAGTTTTAAAAATAAGAAGAAGAAAAACTATTTTTCCCCATTGCCCTCCCCTCCGCCAAGATACATCCTATAAAGGTACAAGTTCCCAATGATAAATGTAAATATATTGTATACCTAAAATGTACCAATAAAAGAATTTAAGGAAAAAAGTTTAAATAGAATAATCAGCATCTTCATATATTTTAAAAATAACACAAGAGGAATTGAGTTTAAACTTACTAATCAAGTCCAAAACAAGCAAGTTGGTTGAGTAATAGCGTGGTGTTCCTCCTTGGCTCTTGATCCTCTGGGTGACAGGGAAAGGGAGACCCCCACCCAGTGGGCAGAATAAACAAGGTGAGATGGAAAGGAAGCATAGGCAGTGGCTCTGACGTGAGTGGAAAGGTGGTTTGGGGTTTTGTTTGTTGTTGTTGGTATTGCTGTTTGTTTGGTTTTACAAAAAATTCTTTGTGCAGGGAGAGTTCTTTAGGACACCATCCCTGTGGAGAACTCCTCATGCCTACACCTACTGTGGCCTCTGAAGTACAAAAGAGCTTCCCTTAAAGCCATCATTTTCAGCAGCTCACTGCTAGTAGAGAGCAGTTTTCCTAGACACATTACACTCTGTTTTTTGACAGTGCTTGACACCTGATTGCCACTTTGTATTGAGCATATGGACCAGTACTTTCTTTTGTTTCTACTTTTAAATGATTAGTTACTTTCTCATAGAGAATGTTGAGCTTTATATGAACTCTGATCTTACATTTTGTTCCTTCGTGTAATAGCTCTTCTTTTTTCCAATAAACATTTTAATCTATAAGCAAAATGCCTTTTGTTCACAGATGTAGTTTCTCAGCTGAATTTATCACTTCTCAAGTTTTTGTCAAAGCATTCTGCTTGTAGAAAATTATGTAACACTGGTTATCTTCCCCAAAAAATTACTGTGGCATGTTCTCAGACAATAAAGTTTTAACCATTTATATTTTCATTTATTTATTCTTTTTTCTGAATATGGACTTATTGACATTTTTTTTTTGAGGGCCATGCACTAAAGCTAGGAACAGACTTAAGAGTTTAAAATCTTGAAAAAGTCTTGGTTTTCTCAATTCTTAAATACTAGGGTTAAAGTTGGACATGATGGCATGTGCCTGTAATCCCAGGACCCAGGAGGCTGAGGCAGGAGGATCACTGCAAATTTGAGGCCAGCCTTGGCTACATAGTGAGTTCAAGGCCAACCTGAACTCCATAGTGAGACCTTGTGTCCAAAAAAGAAAAAATAAATTAAATACTCGGGTTAGGACAAGTGATTGTTGAAGCCAGGTGCAGCATTGAATTATTGAATTCTTTTTTTTTTTTTGCACAGATACTGATAGTCATAATCTATTTTTGTTTTTTATTATGTACATGTTTTTAAATACCTATACAGGGTGGAATGGTTGAATGTAGCTTGTTAACAAGCACTACTTCACCCAGTTATTCTTACAGCACACAAAATCCACTCTGTTTACTTTTTTCAGGATAACAGTGTACCCATCATCACTGATGACATTATTATCATCTTGCTGTAAAATAAACCTCTTAAAGTGTGTTCCTCCTAACAATAAGTATGTATCCATCCTCTGACCAACGTCTGTCCACCCCAGCCTGTGGTCACCACTCTTCATTCTACTCTCTCATTTTATGAGGTCAGCTTTTTAAAATTCCATGTATGAGTGAAATCATACTACACCATTTACTTTAAATTAAAGCTGGTTTTGTTTAAATCACTTATACTAATACTTTGTTTTGAATACTTTGGTGACAACTGCTTAGAGTTTTTATCTTGGGGCTTAATATAATCAGTAAGCACTGTTATAATTTTCTTGAAATTGGTAGCTTTTTAATGTGAAATAATTGCGTTCCAACTCTATTTGCCTACAAATATATTTGATTGAAATACTACTTGCTGCTCTGTGGGAAGTACAAGATTGCTTCAGATGAGCAGCATTAAGTACTTAATTTTCTATTTAACAGAACATTCATCTAAACTTATACATGCAATATCAGTCTTTAATGGCATTGTGAGAGCTCTTAAAGTAGGAAATTTGCAAACCCAAATTCTATGCATTTGTTTGTACAGATCAGTAAGTTAACTCTTTGGGATTTTGATTTGATAATGAAAAATGTTTTGTCAATGTATATCAATTGAGTATCAATAAATATCAATGTAACATCATTCTAGCTATATTCATAATTCTCTATTGGATTCTTTCCTTCAACATTTAATTACTTACATTATTATCTTGCTGTAAATTACTTATATGTAATTACTCTTTCTAGAGTGAGATGGAATCTCAGCATTGTTTTAATGTGCATCTCTTGAATGACCAGTGGTGTTGAACATTTTTCATATATTTTCCATTTCTAATTTTTTTTTCTGGTGCCTGGGATCAAACTCAGGGCCTTGTGTTTGCCAGGCAGGCATGGCACCACTGAGCTACATCCCTAGCAGCCATTTCTAATTCTTTATCTGAGAAGTGTCTATTCATTTCAGATGCCCATTTTTGCACTGGATCTTTAAATTTGAGGGTCTGATTATTTTGAATTCTTTGTAGTCTAGATGATTGTCCTTTATCTAAATAGCTGGTAAAAATTTTTTTCCTGATCTGTGGGTTGTCTCTTCACTCTGTTGGTTTCTCTTGCTGTGCAAAAGCTTTTTAATAAGATGAGGTCCAGTTGTTGATTCTTTGTAGTATTTCCCTTGTGGTCTGGGTTTTGTTCGTGAAATCTTTGCCTACTCTTATGTCCTCAGGCATTCTACCTGTTCTCTTTTCCAGCAGATTTAGTGTTTTTGTTTTAATATTTAGATCTTTGATCCATTTTGATTTTAGATTAGTATGTGGTGAAAGATATGGGTCTAGTTTGAATCTTAGGCATATGGAAAGCCAGTTTTTCCAGAACCATTTATTAAAGAAGCTATCTTTCTTCCAGTGAAGGTGTTTGGCTCCTTTGTCAAAGATAAGGTGGTTGTGTGTTTCTGGAGTTGTTTCTGCATCCTCTAGTCTGTTCCATTGATCCTTGGGTCTGTTCTTTTGCCAGTACTATGCTGTTTTTTGTTTGTTTATTTTTGTTTTTTGTTTTGGTACCAGGGAATGAACTCAAGACTTTCTGCTGATGAGGCCGGCAGCAGAACCACCAGCCTTTAACCGTGCTGTTTATATCACCATAGTTTTGTAGTATAATTTAAAGGCAGGGGGTCGAGGATTTCGCTTAGTGGTTCTGCCACTACCTGCCTCACCAGCACAAGGTCCTGAGTTCAATCCCTGGTACCAATAAAATAAAGTCAGGGATTATAATACCCCCTGCTTTGTAAATGAATTTTAGGATTGTTTTTTCTAATTCTGTGAGATATTCTGTTGGGATTTTGATTGAAATTGCATTGAATCTCTATAACAATTTTGGAAGTATGGCCATTTTTAATATGTTGGTTCTAACTATCCAAGAACAAAGGATATCTTTCCATTTTCTGATATCCTCTTCAGTCTCCTTTTTCTAAGTACTGTAGTTTCATTGTAGAGGTCTTTTACTTCCTTTGTTGGATTGATTCCTAGATATTTCATTGTGGGGGATGCTATTGTGAAAGGGAGTGTTTGTCTAATTTCCAAAGATTTCTTTTATCACTAAAAAATTTAGTACTCTTAAACTGTCACATGCTACTTTAAGTGAAATTCAGGTTTAAGAGTTGAAATTCTATTCTTTCCAAAGCTGATTTGGATGTAACAGCCATGCTTAGGTATTCCCTTTTCAAAATCTGTGGTACTCTTCGGAGTCTACTACTAATCAATACTTTGTCTATACATTTCATGAAAGATAATTTCTTTAAAACATGGGTATATTGGGCCTGGGGTTTGGCTCTGTGGTTCTGCTGCCTACCTCATAAGTGCAAGGTCCCGAGTTCGATCTCCAGTACCCCCCCCAAAAAAAAACAAGAAAAAAGTGGGTATATTAAAGGGTAAGAAATAATTTACCTCTGGTTGTGATTACCAGGGTGATAAATGACATCTACCTGGTGGTAAGCCATTTGAAACTCATTTTGTCTTTCACAATTTACTGAAAACCTCTGTTTTTGTTTGTTTTTTTTTTAACACTGGAAAGAAGTGATATGTTCTAGCCTTTCAGAGTAGCCGTTAATAATAATAATACCCACTGTTATCTCTTGAACCTTTATTCCCTGAATCGACAGGCCCCATAAAAAAGTCTATTGGGAGCTAGAGTATGGTAAAAAAAACAAACAAAAAAATCACTTTAGTACTTGTATGATAAGTATTCTACTAAGATGCTATGGGATCACAGAGGACTTTGTGAGTCCTTAGCTCTGCCGAGGGGAGCATTTTGTCTGGATAACTTTTATCTTATTGAAGAAATTGCTTTACTACATTTGGTGGGGGAGGAGTTATGCTGAGATTGGAATTGATTCAGATGCATTTTGCCTTATTTTTTGCTTACTGGTTTCAGGAGTTTTAACATTCTAAGGTTATGTCTCAATAACTTCAAAAAGTCTAAGCCAGATAATAGATCTGAGTAGCCAGCTAATCATACATTCTAAATTAACTTAACCTTATGTCCTCCCTAATCAAAATAAGAACTAGCCCATTACAAAACATTACATCATGTATTTTTGCCTGTGGACTTTAACAGCTAAAATTGATTGCAGTGAGTCCCTGGATACCAGAAGTGTGGTTTATATTCAGATATTTATTTCTTGTCTTTCCAGCCTTGACCGCCATTGAAGGCACAGCACATGGGGAACCCTGCCACTTCCCTTTCCTCTTCCTGGAAAAGGAGTACTTTGGGTGCACCTCCGATGGGCGGGAAGATGGCAGACTGTGGTGTGCTACAACCTATGACTACAGAACTGATGAGAAGTGGGGCTTCTGTGAAAGTAAGCACTGTTCGGGAGAAGCATGTCCAAGTGGCTGATGGCCAAGGCACGCTTCTGGAGGCCTCTCTAGCCATCCTTTCCCATGTGGTCAGACGTGGCCCAGTTGATGATGTGGTTCTAGCCATATAGAATAGACTTAAGAGCTGGAAGGACGTGCTTTTATTTCAGGCTGCCAGACAGCTTATCACACTCACATCTGTCTTAAAAAGGTTTTGAACAGGAGATTCATAAACCCTTTAGGCAAGCTGCTAGATCAATTAATGTGACATTTTTTTAGCAATAAAAGAAACAGACTCTTACAGTGAAGGGTAATGGTAATTAAAAGAAAAATACCTTTCTAAAATACTTGGAGTGAGATGTGCTGCTCTAATGTAACATTTGACAAATGTATATTTAACTATGCTAAGTATAAATGTTGATATGAAGAGGCCGAATTCTACAGGCAGACTGTATTTCCAGGGCAACTTTGGATGTAAATAGACTGGCATAACAGAGAATGACAGATTTTTCTATATTACAAGAATTCATTTCTATAAATATTGGTCTTAATGAAATACATGAGTTTTGATGAGGTCTTATTATGGTAGCAAAATAATTTTGTAAAACCCTTAACAGGTCTTAATGATTTTCAGGGTCATATTAGTACGTATGAAAAATTAGTATGAGAAAATTAATGGACCTGAATACTAAGTCTGGATCTATAGTTAGTAAAAATAAAAATAAATTTTTTTGGTACCAGGGAATCAAACTCAGGCCTTTGCGCTTGCAAGGCAGTCAGCAGAACCACTGAGCCAAATCCCCAGCCTCCTCCCTTTTTTTTTTTTTTTGAGACAGGGTCTCACTGTGTAGTTCAGGTTGGCCTTGAACTTCCAGTGATCCTATTGCCTCAGCCTCCCAAGTTCTGGGATTACAGGCATGCACCACCGTACCCAGCTTTAGTTTTTATTATATAATCACTTTTTCCTTGTAAAATACACATTTCAAATAGAGCTAAAGTATTCTTTGATCATAACAGTACTTTTCTGGTCACTGTTTTCTAATATCTTCTGTTATTTTGACTAATCTTAATGTATAATCTCAAATTTTAGTTGAATTATATAAAAATGTAAACAAAAGAAAGTACCCTCCAAAAGCAATTGACAGTGTTTCCTCTAAAACAGAGTAGCTTCAATAGATTTTATGCTTTGAAAGTCTTACCTTGTATCAGTGAAGCCTGAACTTAAACCATTCTTAGAGTCATATTTAGAAATAATCATATATCATTTGTTGTATTTGTATGACTACCTAAAAGAAATAGTTTGATAAATAATCGATGTAGAATGACAATCCATATAAATCAGTGTGATGTTGTGTTTTTAGCTGAAGAACAGGCTGCTAAGAGACGGCATATGCAGGAAGCAGAAATGCTATATCAGACTGGAATGAAAATCCTCAATGGAAGCAATAAAAAAAGCCAAAAAAGAGAGTAGGTACCAATGTCAACTCCATTCTTGCCCTTAGGCCTTTACTAAGAAATAGCCAAATACTTTTTTAAAAATTGCTGCGAGAAACACAGATTTTTTTAAGTCCATTGCAAGAAAACTTAATATGATTTGTGTGCATTAGTGGTATTACTTTTAACAGGTTTTAACTTCTTAGGATAAAAGATTATAAATATTGTTCAAAATGATGAACAATGAGAAAAATGACTGAAATTGTCAATTTTGAAGAATGAAGAATGCATATACTATTCAGGATTTAACAAAAGGAATTATCATTAAATGTGTTTTTTTGGTTTTGCTTTCAAATTTTCAACTGGAACTTAAGAATTTTCACATGGAAAGAATGTAAACCAAGGGGCCAGGGATTTAGCTCAATGGTGCCGCTGCCTGCCTCGCAAGCACAAGGACCTGAGTTCAAATCCCTGGTACCAAAAAGAATAAGAATGGAAACCAGTAATTATATTCTCATGTTTCAGGTCTGCTTAATTTCAGCTAACTTTTGTTGCATTCTATGCAAAGAATTAAAAAGAAATTATAATAGTTAATTGGATTATTTACTGGACTTCATCATATTACAGGTCTCTTATTGCAAAGCTTGTTATTTAGGATTATTGTTAGTGTAATTAGACTATTCCAAGATGCTGGAATAACAGGGAGAACTGGCACCTTAGATTTCTACATATGTAAGTAAGATGAATTATGCAGAAAAAATAATATCAGGAAATTTCTTATTTAAAGTAAGGAAATTATACAGCATTTTGGTAGATCTTGAAAAAAACTTTTAATGGTACTTCCAAAACACTGCTAACTTGTTTTTCAATTGCTTGTATTTAAAGAGCATATCGATATCTTCAAAAGGCAGCCAGCATGAACCACACCAAGGCTCTGGAGAGAGTGTCCTATGCCCTTTTGTTTGGGGATCACCTGATACAGAATATCCAAGCAGCCAAAGAGATGTTTGAGAAGCTGACTGAGGACGGCTCCCCCAAAGGGCAGACTGTGAGTGTGCCTTCAGTGGAGAGCACTTGTTGATTTCAACAGCAGTTTCTCTGCGCCTTGATGTCTTTTAGTAATAACGTATCTTTAAATATTATTTTGGCAGGCCATTTTACCTTTCTCCTTTTTTTTTTTTTTCAGCTTTAATTGAGTTTTTTGGTACATTTTAGGGATACAGTACAGTTACATTCATTGTTGGGATCTTGTACCTCTACATGACAGGTCTTGGTTCTCATTTTTTCCCCTTGTCCCTGCCCTCCCTTCACCCCCTCCTCCCCTCCCCATCTACAAACACTTTATTTCCATCTTTTCATTATCTCACATTTTTTTCTTTTCCCTTATTACCCTTCCCCTACCCATCCCACCTTCCCTACACCTTTAGCCCCTTTCTTCCTATTTCACAATGTCAGTAATCATATTAGGATCTTATGTATTATTACAGTTTATTCACACCAGAGAAACTATTATGATGCTCTTTTTCCTCAGTCTGAATTTTATAGGTAATGAAGGCATTTTTTTCATTTGCATCTTGCCACAGTTACATTTGTTGTTTTTCTAAATTACATCTATAAAGAATAAAATACGCAGGTAATTCTTTTGTACCTGAAATTACTCACCATTGCATTTTTTTCAAAGTTCATATGTGGTAGCTTTTGTTCATATTACAGTTTCTTAAAATTTTTTGTTATGGAAGCAGTGTATGTCCCTGATTGGAAACTAGAAAAACAAACCAGCAAAACTAGAAAGCAGACATCACCTCTGCACTATCCATTTCTGAACAGTGATAATTGTAGTGCGTGCGTACCCTTAGACCTTTTTCTTTGTGAGTATTTACATATGAATTTTTGTTAAAATTAGATGCTACTGTTTACTGTTCCATAACTTGCTTTTTTTAATCAACAGCCTTAACCTGGCCATTCCAGCATATTTTTAGATCATATACCCATTCTGTATTCATGTTGTATTGAGCCAGAAATTTTTTTACTTTGTCTAAATAAGTACCCAATCCTGCACTACACTATATATTTAGTTGTAGTTTCCAACATAGTCCCATCCTTTTTTTTTTTTCCTTCTGTGTTAAAGATAAGGCAGGTTTCCTGCAGAATGTTCTACTTCTATTTATTTGCATCTTCATGCTGTCATTAGTTTATTTCTCTATCACCTGTATTTCCTATAAATGGTTGTCATAGCTAAAGCTTGATGAACTCAGTTAAAGTATTTTGGGCTGAACTACCTTATAGGGATGCTCTGTATTCACATGGCATCATATGTTTGCTCATTTTTTGCAGTACTTGGGATTGAACCAGCCTTTGCCCTGAGCTGTATACCCAGCCCTTCTTTTACTTTTTTTTTTTTTTTTTTTTTTGAGACAAGGTCTTGCTGATACATAGGCTGAGCTCAAACTTGCAAGCCTCCTTTCTAGTTCACGCCACATCTAGTTCCTGCTTGCCACACTCATTTTGAAATGGCAGCTCCTGACCATGGGCCACTTCTGGAACACAGATTTCCAAGCCATCATGAAGGGCAAAGAGGGAGCTAGAGGAATCTCTGGACTGTTTATAAAGTCCTGTAAAATGGAATACTACTCAGCCATAAAGAATGAGAAATTTGAGTCATTCATAGGAAAATGGACACATATTGAGGATATACTCCTAAGTGAAATAAATAAGTCACACATGTGTAAATACCGAATAGTTTCTCTGGTGTGAAAAACTATAATAGTACATAAGATCCTAATGATATAATTGACAATGTGAAATAGGAAGAAAAGGGCTAAAGGTGTAGGGGAAGTAGGAAGGGTAGGGAAAGGAAATAGGGAAAAGAAAAAAAACATGAGAAAATGGAAATAATGTATTTGTAAATAGGGAAGGGAGGAGGGGGTGAAGGGAGGGTAGGGATAAGGGAGAACCAAGACCTGTCATGTAAAGGTACAAGATCCCAATGATGAATGTAACTGTACTGTATACCTAAAATGTACAAATAAACTCAATGAGAAAAAAAAATAAATAAAGTCCAGGCCTGGAAATGGCTCACATCACTTCCGTGCACATCATGGGCACATAGTGCTCTTACCTAACTGCAGAGGCTGGGAAGTTTCAGGGAGCTAATGGATTCTCATGAGCACAAGCACTCCTTGCTTCACTTGCCTTTGTAGCTTTCGTCAAGAACCTTACCAGTGCATTGTTTGTTCACTGCTTTATTTTATTTTTTTGGTACTGGGGATCGAACTTAGGTCCTTGCGCTTGCAGGACAGGCGGCGGTACCCCTGAGCTAAATCCCTGGCTTCGCTGTTACATTTTAGAAAACAGTATGTGCTCTGATATTGCAAAGTAGCGTTTCACCTTTGACTGCTTGCTGCCTCTTTTTATTCCTTAAACAGTTTGTCCTGATAGTCTCTTGTTCTTTTTCAGAGTGTATTCCACTCTGTGTAAGTAGAGAAGTATGTCAGTGTAGCAATATGAAAGTTGTTTTGTCTTCATAATGGTTATTCGCAAAGATGAAACAGAAGTCACATTTAAGTATGTTTAGCTTTGTTTTTCTAGTTAATATTTTACTAGATTGTCTTTAATCTTCAAAATAAGCTTTATAATTTGTTTAAGGTTATATGTAGTTGTGTAATTTGTAAAACCCAGAATGCATTTCTGGGGCTCTTTAATTCCAAGTTGTACATAAATGCATTCAAATCTTTTACCACTTAAAGGATTTTATATATTTTCATAGTGCATAAGACTGTGTCTATCTTGGATAAACTTTTGCCAGGGGAAGAATTCTTACTCTTACCATTTTATTTCAGGCTCTTGGCTTTCTCTATGCCTCTGGACTTGGTGTTAATTCGAGTCAGGCAAAGGTAAGACTATTATAACTTTATTGTATGTTATAATTTGAATTGAATAAGTAGGTCCCTGTATTCAGTGAAACATCTTTTATTCTTTTACAGGCTCTTGTCTATTATACTTTTGGAGCTCTTGGAGGTAATCTAATAGCCCACATGGTTTTGGTAAGTATGACCTCAGTAGAAGACCAGTGATTTTAAATAGCAGAAAAATTTGTGATTGACACTGACTACAACTTTTCCATTGTTCTTGATTGATATCAGCTTAAGATCAAGTATTTTTGGCCAGGGATTTAGCTCAGTGGTTCGGTGGCCTGCTTTGCAAGCACAAGGATCTGAGTTCAATCCCCGGTACCAAAAAAAAAAAAAAAAAAAACCAAGAGCAAGTATTTTTTAGGTCAGATTATCATAGATTTTACATTTAAATTGATAGAGGACTTACTGTACAAAAATTATCCTGTAGAGGACATTTAAGTAAAGCTACCCTGTGAAGGACATCTCTATGTGTTACCTAATGGGTTGCTCACCTAAATAGTTTGGTGATAAATAGAAAATATTTCCACCAAATTGTTTTTATGGTAAAGCAATTAATCTACCTTGTACTTTATAAACTGACTTTAGGTTGGTCACATGACTTCTGATGTGTATTACTGTGTGTCAAGTGAATGTAGGTCTACTAGTAATGGGAATAATAGGCTGGGTAGAAATGTGACTGAAAGCAGAGAAATGATTTACAGGCTTGGTCATTGATAAGATATGAGACTTTAAAAAGAGGAAAATGTAGTTTAACTGAACAGATCCTAGCTCACTTTACCTTCATTGTATTAAAAAATATTTCGTATTTATCATCGCGACTCCAAAGATGAATAATATGTAGCACCCGCCCTCAACCAGGAAGGGAGACATAAAGAGACCATTATAGTACTGTAATTTGTCACAGAATTTGTGAGAATGTTATGGAACACTGGGATTGCCAAAGAATGGATTTAAAGAGATATTGCAGAGGGGTTCTTTTGAGGAATAAATAGTAGTAAATGAAAGAAGCAGAAAGGTGCCCAGGCTGCCGGAACAGTAACTCCAGAGGGACAGCAGCAAGACAGAACATGGTGTCTGCAAGAAAATATAAGCACTTCACTGTAAGTGAAGAGTACAACTCCCCGCATTCATGAGCAGCTGGGGACATGAGACTCAGTGAAAAGGCTATCAGTCATGCTGAGTAGTTTGAAAATGGTCCTGGTACAGCCTACACCACTGAAGAATCCAAAGCACATGGAAAACCAAAGTGTTGCTCTAACTTTCTGAGATATCTGTCACTGATTTTGATGTTTCCATTTATTTTTTTAATCTACAATAACATTCCTCAAACAGTAATTGAAAATTTCCTTTCAGGTGAATTTTCAAGAAATACGAAACATTTTATATGGCAAATGTGTATTAAATATTTTTGTACAACTCCCTTTCAGATTATATTTACTAATCTTCTTAAATAATGACTCCAGATTTGGAACATTTAATATTATGCATGGTGTCACACAGTACTGTCCTAAAGATTATTAGGGTCCAAAATCATTTAATTAACAATCTTCATACTTATTCTTTTTTATTTTTATTAGTATATATTTGGAATATATCGTGATTACATTCATCTCAGGAAATTGGTACACCCCTCATAGCTTGATCATTTTTCCTCTCCCTTCTGCCACCCTCTCTTCCCACTTAATTCTGAGTCATTTATTGCTAGTGTTACTTTGCCTGCTTCTAATAGTCTCACTTTTCTTATTTTGTTAATTTGTTATTTGCTAGTTTGAAAGATTAATGTATTTGCATTAAGATTGTATCTAAGGTGAGATTAAAATCAGCTCTAAGCACAACTCTCAGTAATTTTCTTGAGTAAAATGCACACTGTTCATAAAATTCATGGCACTTATTTTGATTTCTGTAGAGACTATTCATTTTCTAGTTCTTAGCTATAGTCTGTTGTCGTTGATAAATAAAATTACCTCAGAATTTAACACTCAGGGTAAATGAGGTGTACTTGAATCATAGGAAGCAAAATTACACCCTGAGTATGGTGAGCTTGATTTGTTCCAAGAACACCACCTCTGGCCTGTGAAACTGCCTTCCTCTCACCCAAAGGTGTCTTTCAGGGGTACCGGTACTGGGCTGGCATTGGAGTCCTCCAGAGCTGTGAATCTGCACTGACCCATTATCGTCTTGTTGCCAATCATGGTAGCTATTTTTTTCCTTTTCACCTTTCTGGGGTTATAAAGTAGGATTAATTTTAAATACATCTGTTTTTATTGTATTTGAAATGTGACTGCTTTCCTAAATAGATTCATCTTAATTAAGAAGTTTATTTGTTAAAAATTTTTTCTTTGCATTCTACTTCTTAAATATCTTGTGGGAAGGTCTAATTTTCTAATAGCTTCCTGTTTTATAATCTGTAGACTACTGTACAGACCGTTTCCTCTAACATCTTGTCTGCACATTCAGCAGCTAGAGTTATACTTCTCTGTGAGACAGCTCGTCTGACTTTCCTTTGCATCCCCATTTTGTTTCCTGTTCCAGTTGCCAGTGATATCTCGCTAACAGGCGGCTCAGTGGTACAGAGAATACGACTGCCTGATGAGGTGGAAAACCCGGGAATGAACAGCGGGATGCTAGAAGAAGATCTGATTCAGTATTACCAGTTCCTGGCTGAAAAGGGTGATGTACAAGCGCAAGTAGGTATTCAAACATCTGAGGGAATTTCTTACTGTGTTATATACTTTAACACAGGGGAAGGGAAGCATTCACTTCTGTAAGCAATGTTTATATGGCTCTGTGCAGTTATTAGCCACATATTAGGGTCACCTGTGGAGTGTTAAATAGCAAGAGTTCTGCATGCTCAAAAGAGTCCATGTGGGCTCATCTGGGATGGGGCCCAGGTATTGATAGTCCCTAAAAGCCTATTATGTGACTGCCCTGTACCACAACTGAAGGTCGCTTCTTGAATGGAGCAGCATTGCCACTGAGAATGAAGGCTCCCACCAGAGTCACCAGAAAGAAAACTGTCACTTTCTCTAAACAAGACTCTGAGACTTTTGGAATATCAGATGTTCTTCAGAGCTATTTACTGTGTGTGTTTCTTGTGCTCATCTTAGATCATGATTAGCTCAAGGTCAAGAACAGAAGTAGGTTTGTTTAAATTGTATGATGTTCATCAATTAAACAATGCAAGTGTGTGTGTGTGTGTGTGTGTGTGTGTGTGTGCTCACACATGTGATGGTTTATCAAAATAGTACAATAAAAAGAACTTCAACTTTTTTCTATTATGGTTTTAGTGTTTCTGATTTAGAATATGTAGAAATAAGTGGTAGATACTTAATTAAAAACAATTAAGGCTAACAGAAGAAAGTCATTAAAAAAGCTTGTGAAAAGTAGATCCAGATCTTAGCTCATGGAAATTAATTACAACTGAGTTATTTTGTCTCATTAAACATCTTTCTTTTACATTAGTGATGTATTTTGGTTTAAATTTTCTGTTTAGCTTTCCGTTTGCTGTGCTTTTCCGTGCTCCCTTGTCTCTGCTGTCTGTCCCTCTTGCTGTGTGCTTCTGGCTACCACATCTCCACCCACGAACACGATCGTTGGACAGCCTCTCACTGCTCTCAGTGGTTATGTAGACTGCAGCATTCTTCCCTGTTAGAGGCTCGTGTGGAGAAGCGCTTGCCACTTTCTGGATAACGGAGAATACAGTACTCCTACATTTTAAGTTCATTCTCTCCCTCCCTCCCTCCCTCCCTTTCTCTTTTTCTCCCTTGATCCCTTTCCCTCCCAACCTCTCTGTCTCTCTTTCTCCCTTTCCCTCTCAATCTCTCCATCTCTTACCTTTTTCTGCCTCTCCTTTTCCCTCTCAATCTCTTTCTGTTTTTCTCCCTTTCCCTCTCAGTCCCTCTCTCTGTCTCTGTCTCTTTCCCTCTCCATCTCACCCCTCCCTCTCCCTCTCCCTCTCCCTCTCCCTCTCTCTCTTCCTCTTAATCCCTCTGTCGCGCCCCCTTTCTTCTCGATGGTATGAGGAATGAACTCATGTCCTTCATCCTGACCTACATCTCCAGCCCTTTTTAAATCTCCCCCCACCTCCAAGGTCTCACTGAGTCACTAAGTTGCCCAGACTGTGCTTGAACTTGTATTCCTTTTGCCTCAGCCTTCCAGAGATCTGAGATTATAGTCATGCCCCCTGCCCCCGACCCATGCAGCTTGAATTCCATATATTTTTGAACCTTACAAAATATTATTTTATACATATATATCTATTTAAATTTACTCACCTATTTACCCTTTCATTGCTTTTTTTTTCTTACTGCCTCTCCACGTTTCACAGATACTCTTGCCTCTTGCCTGAACAGCACCTTTATTTCCTTTAGAGCAGGTTCACTGAGGATAAATTTGGTTTTAATTCTGAAAATACCTTTATTTCACTCTCCGTTTTATAAGAATACTTTGTAATTTGTAATTGGAAGCACACCTTTTTTTTGGTACTGGGGGTCAAACTCAGGACCTTGTACTGCAAGGCAGGCAGCCATACCACTGAGTAAAATCCCCAGTGGAAGTGCACCTTTTTAGTTCTTAGAAATTTCAGAATAATTAGAGTAATATCTTCAGGATTTAAGATGAAATGTCTCATGTTTTGAGTCATGAACAGAAGCCTTTTTTATGACTAAATGGTTTCTTGTTGGTCTGATGCTAATCACACGCGAGATGCTCCCACTTGCTTTTTGCCTTGTGTCTGTTGATTTTCAGGTCGGTCTGGGACAGCTGCATCTACATGGAGGACGAGGAGTAGAACAGAATCACCAGGTAACTGCCGCATCCCTGGGCTTTGCCCCTCACACTGGGCCGAGAAACCATGCTCCACATGGATTTTCGCTGAACAGTGCCAGTGTGCTTATGTCCTGTAAGGACTCATCGCAGATGAGCCTTCAGGATCTACTTACCCCTTCGGGAAGCTAATGAGGGAAATCATGAACAAACCTCAGAGTGGTGGGATGTATTCATGCCGAACCTAATTCTCTATGCTGCCCGAAAATTACACATATGGGTCTTGGTTTCCTGTAACTGTGATAGAAGTAGGTCTTAAGGCACCTTTTAGAAAATGTTCTGTGGAATTGGGGAAAAAGTAGTTTATTTGTGAAAAATTAGGAGTACATAACTATAATCTATTTACCAAGTTTTGTCTTTTTCTGTCTTAAATATGACTCGTTCTTCTCTTCTTTCCGTCATTGCATCTAGCTCTTGTGTGAATCATCTGCCACAGCTTTCTAACCTAAGTCTCTGTAAACTGCACATCTGATCCTGTGGTTCCCCTGATTAAAACACTTGAGTGCTGTGATTTCCAGTAGTTTAAAATCAAAAGTCTTCAACCCCCAAGGCTTTGTGCCAATCTCTGTTTTTTGTAGCTCTCTGAGTCACAGACCCACAGACCTTTTCGAAAATATCTGAGCCTATCAGGGTCCCCTCTGTCTCAGAACTTCCGAGTCACTGGTTCCTCTGGAATGACTACCATTCCGCTTGCTGTCTTCATATGGCTAATTCCTGCCCATCCTTCAGAACTCAGCGCCAACATGTCATACATCTCCCCTGAAGCCCAGCCTCACAGAAATAGGTCATGTACCACAAAGAATTTCTGAAAATTTCTACCCCTTGTGGCCCTTGTCCACTATAAATCACTTATGTAATGAAGTGTCCCCTGCTAGAACCAAAAGTCCAAAAGAGCATGAACCATTGTCCACTTTATTGCTAGCCCCCAACAGGGCCTAGCATGTAGTAAGTTCTCAATAAATGTTTATCAAACTACTAAAACTTCTACCCTGCCATTTCAGTTTACTAATTAAGGGGTTTTTTTTATACCTGTATTCCTTTTAACCTTAAGAATAAAATGCTAACAAAATATATTTCTCACTAAAACTTTACCAAATAGCTATTGGTTTGCTTTTATTCATACAGCTTTTGGCAACTTTCATTGTCTTTAGGTCATTGTGTACATTTCTTATGCCATTGAAGCATCAGATAAGCTAGTTAATAAAAGCATCAGGCAAATGAGTTTGGTGCCTATTTCATAACAAGTTTGAGAATATTCTTGTATCTTATGGTACCTGTGAATTATCACAAAAATTAGTAACTAGTTCATAACTGCATTAGTTTAATAAATATTTCAGTACCTACTGTGTGTCACTCACTGCTAGGTTTTCAGAATACAATATTGGACAAAACAGCTTTGATCTGTGCCTTCATAGAGCTTCAAGTTCAATCGGGTCATTAGACATTTAAGTGACCTCACCAACAAATGAAGAAGTAAAGGATACAATAATTGGCTAATAGGTGAAAGGAACCATTTGTCAGGGAAGCCATTTCTAAGGAGATGTACGTGAGATTTCATTTGAGAACAGAAGTAGTGTCATCCCAGACCCAGAAAAGGGCTGCTATACCCAAAGTGCAGAAAGCTTTATACATGGTGCAGTGCTGAGATAAGCAGTCCTTAATCACACCGGTATATCCCTCAAGCTCAAAGAGGCTACAAGGGCCAACACTGTCTAATTTCAAAACATTGGCTTTGGCTGCTGAATAGAGAATGAGTTAGAAGAGGAGAATACAATGGACCCTTGACTTACGAATTCCATCGGTTCCTGAGGGTTGGTTGTTAACTCAAGTTGGTGGTAAGTCAATACAGCTGAGATCTTGATGTTTACCTGGATACACGCTACAGATTACAAGAGGCTGATGAATCTTCCATTAACCTGATTAACCCAAGTTGTTCATATGTCAGGCTGCTCATAACTTGAGAGTCCACTGTAGTTCAGAAGGTCATGTGAGAGAAAATGTAGCTTGAACTAGAACCGTGATAATGGAGGATCCTGGATAGATTCTATTTGGTGGTCACCCAGACCGTGATGCATTGGCTATGAGTGCAGAGGCAGGTACCTCGAGCAACCAGTAGGTGGCATTATTGCCTAGCTAAACAGATGATGGAGGAGAAGCAACTTGAGGTTAAAGACAGATTTCAGAGATCTGGCCAAGCTTCGGATGTTCAGAGGTAGTTTAGGGCAAGGCAAATGTAATAAAATTTAGAGATTGCCATCATCTTGATAGAATGTGAAGCCATGGGAGTGGAAATAAGATTGCTTAGAGGATGTAAAGTGACGAGTCACAAACTGAGCCCTGGAATATGTAGAATTCAGCCAATAGATAAGAATCAGCAAAGGAGGCTTAGATGATGCAAGTAAAGGAAGAAACTGGGAGAGTGATGTCTTGTATGCCAAGCAGAGTGTTTCAAGAAAGAGAGCGTGATGGACTTTGCCAAGTGCTATATAGAGGTGAAGGAAGATGAAACTAATTTTACTGGCAGTATCAAAGTCAGGGTTTCTTGATCAGCTTTCGTCCTGAAGCATTGTGGATGGAAATCAATTAAGACTGATTGTAGGGCACATTAAAGTGCCTATGAACAATTCATTTGAGAAAATTGTCCGTGAAGAAAAGTAGTTAATACAGTCATCATTGGAGAAAAATTGGGAGTCTAAAGGAAAGATGGATTTTGTGTGTTTTAGTTCTGCTTTTTAATAACAGATTGATTACTAGAATCCAGTTAAGTGGGAAAGGACCAAAATGAAGGGGAGGTTAAGCCAGCAAGGTGAAGAAGTAATTGATGGTACGAGGTCTTTAACAAAGGTGGGCAGTACAGTTGAGGGTAATGATAGTGAATTCTGCTGATGCCAGTTTGTTCAATTATGTGATTTTTAAGTAGAATCCAAAATCTGTTTCTGAACAATAGAAAAGTAAATTGTATTTCTTTAGAGAACAGTGAAAATATGGCCCATGACTTATAAAGACCTTAGTTAATGTGTTTTTCCCCCTTCTTCAGGTTACCAATAGTAAGGTAGTGAGACAAAATTAAGTTGCTGTTAATGTCTTAAGCAGCCTGAATCTTGCTCACATTGCATGTAAATAACACAAGTCTTCTTGGCTTAAGTTTAGGGAATGCAAGAAATTTCTTTGTGGCTGTTAACTATGAGATGACTTAAAAAAAACATGGTTCCTTGATATAGCTAGCTAGTGGGTAAGACAAAGCTTCTAGATGTACAGATTTCTATTTTTAAGTATTGATTACTGGATATTGATTGTTTATAAATTGTTTACACATAATGTAACAAGGTTTCTTTAGTGTTCCTGGAGTAATTACTTCGGCTAAAACATATTCTTTTTAAAACTAATGATTTTCATAAATTATTTTCTCACAGAGAGCATTTGACTACTTCAATTTAGCAGCTAATGCTGGCAATTCACATGCGATGGCTTTCTTAGGAAAGGTACTGTATATCCTGTGAATGTATTATGCAATAATAAAATGTTTACATAATAACCACATATTAAATTCAGGAGCTACAGTGTACCAAAAATAAATGGGAAATAAAATTTCCAGTACAAAGTTGTATCTTCTTGAGGTAAGTGCTATTCTAAGACGTTTTATTAGGCAGTTTAAAAATACAATATTTGGCCATCAGTATGTTAATCCTCTGTTGAAGTTATCAGTATCTGAGCTCTGCTTTGTGATATTTTATGCAGTAATGAAGAATTTACACTTTATACTATACAGCTTTTTGCTAAGATTGTCACAGTCGCATGTTTCCTTTCATGCTGAATGGAGACAGAGTTCACTGAAATTTATCTGCAGAACTTTTAATTGTTTAAATATGACAGTTTAGATATCTACCTCTCCATGCAATTCTTTTGGAAACATGTACATCTGAAGACTTACTGAATAGATTCCATAGAAGAATCTCAAAACTTTTTCATTATTTTGAAAGCTAATGCAGTATAATGGTCATTTTCATGTACAGCCAAACCCTAACGTAAGGAAGTTCAGGTGGACTGTACCTCAGAGGAGAGTCTCATCAATATTTGCCACGTGGTCACAGCTAGTTAATTGAGGCCTGATAACTATATTTAAACATGTCAGTATAGCATGGAAATTGGTGTTCCCCCATCTGTTTCTGTTAAGTATTTTAAAACTTTTTTGTGTGTGTCCTTGCTCTGAATTACTAATGAACCTTACCTCAACCAAACTTTGTTATTTCTTTACATGTACATTGAAAATTAATGACACTGGCCATTCTGTTTTCCTTTCTCTTGGTCCCTTGTCATATTCCATACCTGATACTCTGATTGTTTACTATTTTAAACCTTTTTTTAAAAAGCCTTTAAGTATTTTTTTGTCCTGAACTTAAGATCTACCATTTCATTTTCCTTACCCTGGGAGAAGCAGAGGTAGGGCAGGGAAGGTGAATTCTGCTGATGGCCTCCTTGTCCTCCTCTAGCCGTCTGCCTGAGCCCAAGGAAATCATTAGCCCTTTGGCTGCCCTGGAATAGACTGAGACAGATGTGCAGGTCATCTTTTGAGATGAGTCTATAAGCTGCCTTTATACATCCATATTTATTCATGAAGTGTAAATTTGATGTGGCATGAAATATATTTTTGCTTTTAATTCTAAAGTACTCTGTGGGGGGTGCTAAACTTTGGGAAGATTCCATGAGATTTAATAAAAATCAAAATGAGTTGACATTTTTAAAAATGTAATTGGAGGGAGAGTTACTGCACTGACCGAAACTGGGTTCTGTTTTCTAGATGTATTCAGAAGGAAGTGATATTGTGCCTCAGAGTAATGAGACAGCTCTACACTACTTTAAAAAAGCTGCTGATATGGTGAGGTTTCATGACTCGATATATTGCTAATATTTAATAAATGAATGTATGACATTGAAAGATGAATCATAACCAAGTCATGCCATAAGTAAAGGTGTGTATGTAAATATGATTCATGTGAAAATACTGACTGGACAGTCTTCCCAATAAGCAGGAAAAATTCTTTTAGAAACTAGATTGTTGATTATTAACTCTCTGTTTAAATTTCTTAGAGAAGCTTCCTAATCAAGTAAAAATTGATTTTAGCAGTGGAATGGAGAATTAAATAACCTCCCGTATTTGAATGGCAACTTGAAGTTTAAAAGCTTACATGATTAGGTGTTTTTTTTATATATAATCTTAATACATAGTTTGAGCTTTCTTTGGCTCAGAGAAAACTGCATGCATGTAGTGACGCTGTGCCCTCCACTGTGTTCCTTACCGACCACGTGTCCCCATACTCCAGCTGTCACCTGAGTATCCTTGCTCCATGACATTTTACTAATCTGAAGTATATCTTTGCCACCTGATAGTGGCATTGCTGTCATTACATGACTGTTGACTCTACCCCCCAGGGTTAGAAGGAAGATGTCACAAAGTAGAGTCAACGGTCATGTGACATCATTTAATCTTTATGAAATGTTATTTGTGTTTTACATAATAAATTCATGTAAAATTTAATTCTTTTTTTTTTCAAAAATACATTTTTATTTATTTATTTATTTTTACTGGGGATCGAACTCAGGACTTTACACTTATGAGCCAGGTAGAAAAATCCCTGAGCTAAATCCCCATCCAAAAATACTATTTTGATAACTGGAAAACATAAGATTACCATAAATTATTAACCAAGTCCTTGTTTTCAAATATTTAAGTGGTCTAATTTTTATCAATTTGAATGATGTTATGAACAACTGTGTGTATAAATGATTTCAGCTCTTAATATTTCCTTAGAATATATTCTTACAATTGGAATGCTTGTTTTTAATATGAATATCCTTTGTAAAATCTTGGTACATATTTTTAATTGGTTCTTCAGAAACTTTCTCAATTATAAAATTTAATTCTAAATGAATTACTGCTTACTCTTTATAACCAGATTACTGACAGCCCCACCAGATGTCTGAAAGTTAGTACTATGTTTCGCCTGATAGGAAGGGAAAAGTTTTGAATTGAAAACTATTAAGACATGTTTTGAATGTGTTTGTGAATGATTGCTTTTGTAGGCATTTATTTTTGCCCACATTTCAGTGAATTCTTTTCACTGTTTTCTAATTTCTCTGGATTTCAGGGCAACCCAGTTGGACAGAGTGGGCTTGGAATGGCCTACCTCTACGGGAGAGGAGTTCAAGTTGTAAGTGTTCGGCTTAGCGCTCTCACTCGAATACCAGTTAGCTAACGAGGTCCAGGTCGGGAGGTGTTCCTCCGCTAGCGTCCAGTCAGCCCAGGGCGCTCGTTCCATGGTGACTAAAGCTGAGTGTTTTCCCTTGTCTGTGAGTCTGGCTCACTGCCATCTCGCACCCTGAACCCCTTTCTTGCTGTCTTCAGAAGATTGCTCCAACTCTGGCACCTTCTGACTTGGGTGGAGCTGTTCACTTTGTCTTTGCTCTTTGTCCTCCTCTCTCTTCCCATTTCTCTAAGACATAAATACCTTCCTTGCCTACTGTTTAAGTCAGTCTTACAAAATGCTTAAGTCTCCCATTTAGGAGGGAGAAGCTTTCCATTGTGCCCTTTGCCCCTTGTAGCTACCACCTCTCTCCCCTCCAGCCCTCAAATACAAAGCCAATTTCTCCAAATAATGAACTTTGTTAAGCCACTATCATTCACCCTGTAGTTCTTAGTAGTTCTTCTTAAGCTACTGTCCTCTCTGTCCTCCTGCTCACTGGTAACCTCCTAAATCCCAGTCCAGTTGACATACTTTGGTCCTACTTCACTTGAGCTTTCTCTTCCATGGGGCTCTGTGGCTGCAGGCTCTTGGTTTTCATCAGCCATAGTTTCTCATACTTCTGTGCTGTCTTTTCATGTTGGGTGTCCCTACATTTGTGATGTGTTGGGCCTGAAAGTAAGATCTAGATATAAGAGTGTGACCTATGGCTACTCCCAAACACAAAACACAGTGATGGGGCCTCACTGTGACTCCTCCCAGTCATTTTAGGTTACTGAAGTTCAGAACTTTTCTCTGGATAACCTTTGCAATCTAGTAGTCACAGAGTGTCTAGTAAGATACACTGAGAAGGGACAATTAAGAAGAGAAAAGTTTTCCGTATTCAATATAAGGAAAACTATGGTTTAAAAGGTTTAGTTGGTTAATAGAAAAGAGTGACAATGTTTTAACTTCTGGTCTAATATTCTAGCTTTTATGCTGAAAGCAATCACAAATTGTTTTACGAAACTTTTATTTGTTTTTCTTCAGTCTTAAATTTATTGCACTACAACTTGAAATATTAATATCTGTGTAAAAAAGTCCTTTTAATAACCCTTGAAAATAGTTTATTTTGTTCTTTTCACTATATGAATCTCTTAACTTCTGAGTGTTTCAGCCCTTTAAGCCTTTTCATCATTTGATGTCTTTTTCTTTAGAATTATGATCTGGCACTGAAGTATTTCCAGAAAGCTGCTGAACAAGGCTGGGTAGATGGACAACTACAGCTTGGTTCTATGTACTATAGTGAGTAACATTGGAATTAACCCATTTGTGCCAAAGGTCGCATGTTTTGCATGAAATTTGTACGTTTCCTAGAAAAGCTGAAGGAACAAGAGTTTGAGGAGAAAAAGTTTTATTATGTTCCATTGTTAAGTGCCATTCCAAAAAATGAAACACCACACATAAAAGGATTAACAGTGAAGACCCCAAGATCTAAACTAACGTATTTTCCACTAGGTGGCTCAATGATATGGAAAAGGGGGCTGTCCAATTCTGGCTTTAATGTTCTTCAACTCAGTTATGTGTGCTTCTTGCTGTTCGCTGTAAATTACTTTATTCAGTATTAATATAGTAATCTTTTTAAAATCGGGTTCATTTGTTTACTGTGAATTCTGACTTTCCTAACAACTTTATTCCTCATAAGGAAGTCTACTCTGATGCTTACACAAATCTTAATTTAAGGCCCTTACAGACCTTTTATGTGACTTTGTTTTCCCTTACAGATGGCATTGGAGTCAAGAGAGATTACAAACAGGCCTTGAAGTACTTTAATTTAGCTTCACAAGGAGGCCATATCTTAGCTTTCTATAACCTGGCACAGATGCATGCCAGCGGCACAGGTGTGATGCGATCCTGCCACACTGCGGTGGAGGTGAGGTCTTCTGCCCATCCATGCAGGGAGTGGGTTTTCCCAACAGGAGGCCCACCCTTTCATTCTGGCTTTCTTTGCATGATTTCTTCTCTTATAGAAAAAGACAGCTTTCTTACCATCAATGTACTAAGGGAAGACCCTGGAGGTCTGCATAACTGTTGTACTTACTTAATTGGACCCTCTGTGCATAAGAGCAGATAGTGGTGTGTGCTGTATCTTGGACAGTGTCTGACATTTATATATGAAATCAGCATCAAAGAGAAAGATGTGATGAATAAATGTTCTAAAGGAGAATACTAATATCTCCTAATTGGAAATTTTCCTCTTTTGCTCCCTCAGACCTGACAAATTAGAGTGACATTGATAAATGGTTAGCAAAGTTTCTAAATCTATGTGCTTTAGCATTTTCACTTGTAAAATAGGGCTGTTACTAGGACCTCCTAGGAGGGCCCCTCATGAACCTCTTGGGAAGTTTTAGTGTGTTAATATCCATAATATATATCAATCAGTAGGATAGTACCTGGCTAGAGTAAATGGTATATAATTGTTTGCTATTTCTGTATAAACATGTTAACTTCTAAAGAGTAAATAAAAACAAGCTTGTAGAGATTCAAAGAGCAAGCTTAACAGTCACTTGTAGCCCAAGGTTCAAAAGTTAGTTTTTGTTATATTTTACTTTTTCCCCCTCTTTTCATAGTTGTTTAAGAATGTGTGTGAACGAGGCCGCTGGTCCGAGAGGCTGATGACCGCCTATAACAGCTATAAGGATGGCGACTACAATGCTGCGGTGATCCAGTACCTCCTGCTGGCTGAACAAGGGTACGAAGTGGCGCAAAGCAATGCAGCCTTCATTCTTGATCAGAGTAAGGTTCACTTTAGTTCTCTTTATGTTTAATACATTCATTAACCATTTATCAAAATACAGTGGTTATACAATACCATTTTTCCAATATTGGATACCTAGAGGTGTAATTAGTAATTAGTCTCATTATTGGTACAATGGACAAAACGTGTTTCAGTAAGTAGCAAGCACCACTCCAAATCCAGTGACTTCTTTGAGCTCAGTCTTTTATTCCAATACTTGTTTGATCTCAGTACTTGCTTAATACTTTTTATGTGCCACAAATCCACCCTAGTTTGCAAATGAAGCCAATATTCTAATACATTTCCTTGAATGCCTGATTTGTACTTTCTTTTCCTGTAGGAGAAGCAACCATTGTTGGTGAGAATGAAACTTATCCCAGAGCTTTGCTACATTGGAACAGGGCCGCTTCACAAGGTGAGTGGTTAGTGCTAGGATAATAGTTTGACCCAGGGACCTCTTGATTTTTATCTCCCATAAACACTGTCATGTCATTCATCACTTTAAAATTGAGCAGAGATACTGTTGCTTAACTTGATTACATCGTGATCAGCATTTTTCTTAAAATGATTACTCTAGCACCAGGGTTTCTAAGTTGAATTTCTGTTTGTCTTTGTACTGGATATTTGCATCTTACTGTGGTTCATTCTTTGGTGTAGTTGAGGCCAATTTATAATATAAAATGAAACAGAATATCAGCTTAAAAGTCAAAAGGACTCTATCTTAGTTACTTTCTCATTGCTAGAACAAAATACCCAACATCACCCACAAGTTAAAGGAAAAAAGATTTACTTTAGTTTACAGCTTGTAGAGATTTTAGTCCATAGTCGTCTGGCTTCAAGGCAGGGCAGCATGGCAGAGGGGAATCATGGAGGAGAAACAGTCCAAGGCATGGTAAGCAGGAAGCAACAGCATTCCTTTTGCTTTCCCTTTTCCCTCCATCTGCAAGCCTTTTGGTTGATGCCACCCATCCTGAGGGTGGGTCTTCTGCCTTCAGTAAGTCTATCATACCCACCCAGAACTGTGCTAAACCAATCAGTGGAGTAATGTAGTATCACTCACCCATGACCCACTATCACACACCCATGGTCGAGCCACTCCTATAACCCCCACCTGTGAGTGCATGAGCTTTTCTGGAGACATCTAAATATAAGCCATAACTGACTCTAACCTTTCCCTTGTCTTTTCCTTTGAATATATCTTTCTCACACATACTCTACTCACCAATGTCTGCCTATCCTTTCTTCAAGACTAAGCAATGGTCAAACTGAACTGTTTTTTAAGATGTGAACAATGTAATAAAATAGATCATGGTCATTTAAGAGAAATGTTTAGTAAAATAGAGAATACTACCACTTTGTTTTATTTTTCCCTAACTCTTACAATACATTCTGCAAAAGAGGGGTATATTCCTTGTTTAAATTTTCACTGACCCTATGGCTTAGACAAGGTTTGTATTATCAGGTTTGTGTACTGCAAATTAAAAATCTTTGTTTTATTTAAGCATGTTAATGGAGATAATGAGTTTGGTCTGTTGTAAGCACTTTATTTATTGGCAGTTTTGCATTTAACTTTCCAAAGGCTATACTGTGGCTAGAATTAAGCTTGGAGACTACCATTTCTATGGATTTGGCACTGATGTAGATTACGAGACTGCATTCATTCATTATCGTCTTGCTTCTGAGCAACAGCACAGTGCACAAGCAATGTTTAATCTGGGATACATGCATGAGAAGGGACTGGGCATTAAACAGGTGAGTGTGGCTTCTTCCCAGCAGGTGTTCCAGTCATGAAATGGTGATGGGGAGATGCCTGCCTTTGTGCAGAAAGTAGACTTGCTTTGGAATTCCAACAGATGTTAGGCCACTAAGTTCCAAGGCTGAGTTCTGTTATTTCAGAAGACCGCCCAAGAATCTCGTCTCCCAGCAAACACAGGTCAAGCTAATACACTCTTTCTTGGCAAATTGCATTTTCTAAAACATTTAGTTGTTTTTATTTCAACATGTAAATTTTTATATTATAAAGTCACCTTCACATTCGTAATATTAATTATTACTATTAGGTACTTAAATGTTTTATCAAAACTCTAGGGCTATAGACTCAGTGCATTCAGTTTTGAGAATATCTCTGCTGTGTAACTAACTCCCCCATCCCATCCCTGCGCTACTATATTTTTTAAAAACTCAGAAACACCATACTACTGGTATTATTTGAAGGTGCCATTCTTTTTAATGTCATACCCCAGGAGTAGGTGAAAGTAAACATATGTGGGGAAAAAGTCCTTTTTAGCCCCTTCTCGAGTCTCATGGAATGGTTTCCTTTGAGTTTGGAATTCTTCCAACAATAGCCAGGGATGGAACAAGAGAGATTTTTCGGTGAAAATTGTCACAACTCCCACTATTCCTTTCATTCTAGCACATACCTAAATTCCCAACTCTTCACCCACAACCTAAATTAATAATGACTTCTTTACTCCTTTATAGAAACACGTCTAAGACAAGACAACCTGTAGCACGTTTTCAATTAATGAATACAGAAGCCTTCTCCAAAACCCATGTTTTAGGGTGTCTCTTTATGCAGTGAGCCCTGAGGTCTTTCCATGCCCAGGCACCTGATGCAGGGCTGGCAGGAGAGCCACGTGGCTTTCTCTGCAGGGGAAAGAGGCGCCGAGAACACACCCTGACCTCAGTCAGCACTGCCTACCCGGAAGAGAGCTTTTGTGGACCCTGAGGAGCTGCATCATCGAGGCCCCTAACACAGCAAGACAAGTGCCTCTCGGGAAATCTTGAGAGAACTAAGAATTTAAACTAAACCAAAGTGTCTTACACTGAGTAGGGTTTAAGTAGGAAAAAACAGCTTGAAACTTGGAGCTCATCTTCGGAAATCTCCAGGTTAACAATAGCCATGCCTGCATCCAGCACAGCAAACAGGATATTACATTGGAGGAAAGTGAGCCAAGTGTTCTAAGTTTTATGAAATTTATCAAAATTTTATAGTTAGATAATTGAAGAAATCAGAAAACTTGGGTTTTTTTTTTTCTTTAGATGAGGAAAATTCATTTTTCTTTAGGTGCAGGAGATTCATCTTAAAATGAAAACTTGAAAGATAAAACAAATTTTCCTAATATAAAAACTAAATATTCTTCTTACCTGCTTTGCCAAGGAATGAATTTTGGTCCTTTGCCTGTATTATAGGATATTCATCTTGCAAAACGCTTTTATGACATGGCAGCAGAAGCCAGCCCAGATGCACAGGTCCCAGTCTTCCTAGCACTCTGCAAACTGGGTGTTGTGTACTTCTTGCAGTACATAAGAGAAACAAATGTAAGTGGTCCATGGGTCTTTTTATTAAAATGCAAATAATGTCGCTCTCTCAGGCCTGGGAGTTTGTATCTTAATAGCGCTGGAACACAGGGAAGAATTCCCTGGGAGTGTCTGTTCTTGGCCCTGTTTGTGCTCACCTCAAGCACCCAAGTCCTCATCAGGTGAGGACTGAATGCAGACACACACAGGAGGATTTAGGCACTGCTGTGAAGTGCTGTTTCCTAGGGCTGAGGCACTTCACATTGGTACAGCTGTTTTCTGGCTTAGGGCACACTGAGGTGAGTGCATGGCAGTGGAAACAGAAGCTAACTAAGCACAGTAAACATTAAGTCAGGTAACTGCCTGTTGATTATTTGAACCAATACCTTCAAAAGAAAAACGGAAAAAGGAAGAGGAGCCTGAGAAACTGTGCTTCATATTCCTCTCCTAATAAAACATGAGTTATAATTGCAACCAGAATTTTCTTCCCTAAAGATAGCTTGAGTTGTTTAAATAAGCTAGTAGTCGAACCTGCATAAGGATGGGTTACCCTTTCTCTTCAAAACCACCAACTCTAATAAAACATAGGTGCACTTAGAATCTGCCAGTTTCACACAGTACCTAGAGTTCACCCTAAAATGTTTAGAGCCCTTGTTAAAAAAAAGACTTAACTTTAGTTCATTCAGGACCAGGAAGGGCTGATGTGTCGGCCTTTCATCAGTGCCTTTCAGGACAGGTTGGTACACTGCTGCAGCGTTAGCTCCAGATCAGGCTTTCCTTTTGAAAGCTGCACAAAATAAATGTAACCCATCTGCTCCAGCATCAGTGAAGAGAAAGCAACTGCTGACTTTGCCACCGACCCCAGGCCCCTGAGGTCCTCTAGATGTGGGGCTCCCAGGTGCCCATGCATGTGCAGTGCCCGCTGTTGTGATTGCTGGGCATCAGGAGCCATGGGTGCTGTACCCTCTGCCATTTGAAACAGCCTTTTTTCTCTCATTACCAAGCTCCTCATGTGGCAGCTCACTGACAGGTCTGTCTTGGACCCCTGTCTCCCAGCACTTTACTCACTGGCTCCCGTAGCCAGCCTGTCACACGCATGTTGTTGTTGTTGTTGTTGTTGTTGTTGTTGTTTCTAAACTAAAGCCTCAATATTCAGATCTAATTGCAGTGTCGGCACTTTGCGGTAAATAAGTGGGTCTTGGTTTGCAGTTTGGGCACTCGTCTCTAAAAGGTTCGCCATCTCTGGTCTGGGATTTGATGTTGCAGTATATACCATACTGACAGGTTATGTGTTTGCTGTTTTTAAGTACAGAAATATAAAAGGTAGTAGAATAATCCTGTGACCCAGATATTCCAACTTTAAAGAACGTGTGAGAGTGATAAGTATTAATGGTAAGAAAGTCGGAGAGTACCGAAAAGCACAAAACCCCCTGTCTCAGGTACCCTCTCAGGGAGCATGGTAGTTTACAACTTTGTTTCCAGAGAAACTTAGCACCTACACACAGGTAAATGTTTTGAAGACCTGTTTAAGTGTGATTTTACTTAAAGGAATACCTCACGTTTACTGTTGTGGAGGTAACAGAGAATGTCAGTCATTTCTCAAAAGTGACAGTAAAACAAAAATCTCGTAGATGATGAGCATGATGATGATGAATTTTAAGTTCACATTCACATTAACACAGTTTTAGTTAAAGTCTAAGAAAAAGGCACTATTCACCCAGGTACTTAACGTTCAATTCCTGCAGTTTTCAGTCGCACAGGAGAAGTAGCGACCTTCTCAGCCCGCATGCCATCACCACAAATAGATGCCAGGTGTCCCCAGACGCTAGCTTTCTCCCCTCGTTCCTTTCTTTCCCCAATGTTCCTTTCAAACATTTTCTGTGAGAAATGGTTGACAATTGGTACATTATGTCACCAGTGAAAAGAACCCTGTTAGACATTTTATGTAGCCAGCTGCTATAAAATAGTAGCTCAGTTCCTGAGACACTTCATTGTGCGCTTTCCGCTTCAAAACACACTGCAAAATATTCCAAACTGCAATTATTTTTTAAGTTCCATATTTGTGATGTAATTTTCACAGTCCCTTGCCTGACATTGAAGTAGTAACAGTTTTTATATTGTTTTCATTAAGATTCAAGATATGTTCACTCAACTTGACATGGACCAGCTTCTGGGTCCCGAGTGGGACCTTTACCTCATGACCATCATCGCGCTTCTCTTGGGGACGGTCATAGCCTACAGACAGAGGCAGCACCAGGACCTGCCTGTGCCCAGGCCTCCGGGGCCACGGCCAGCCCCTCCTCAGCAGGAGGGGCCGCCTGAGCAGCAGCCACCCCAGTAACTGCCACCAGGCTTAGCCCTGAACCTGTTTGCTGTGGACTTGTGTTTGACGTAAGACTCTGGATTGGTGGCCACCTCCTGAAGAGGCATGAGGAAGCATTGAATTCCTAAAGCTGCTTAGAATCTGATGCCTTCATTTTCAGGGATAAGTAACTCTTACCTAAGCTAAGCTGAATGTTTGTTTCAGTGCCATATGAAATAACAACTCTCAGTGGCTTTCTTTTTTTGGTCTGAAAACATATGAGACACTCAAAGTAATGTCTGCTGCTGTACCAGCTGTCTTTCTCTTGGGTCCTTTTGCTCATTTTCTCAGTGTGCTGAAGTTCTCATACCAAACATCTTTAAGGTCTGTGATCACCACTAAGAACTCATTGATGTAAAAAGGAAAACCCAGTTAGTTTCAAGTTTAACTGTAAACATGTTTAAAAGTCTGAAAGTAAAACAAAAAAAGGGTATCTTCAGAGTGTTTTGGAACTGCAATAACTGAGCAGCTTTTTTGCAAGTATATGCAGCATATCTTTTTATTTTAAAAGGGAAAGCTGGGAAATTTCTCTTTGGCAGTTGTCACACTTTGTGCCATACTGCTCTCCTTCAGAGTCTGAAAGGCTTTGTTGAAAGGGTTCTCTGGAAACTTCACTTCCTTATATTGGAAAACATGTAGGATTCTGTGAACAGACTTCTTTGCTAACATTAATCTGCCCTGCCTACTCAGTGTAATTTGCTGGTTTATTTTGAGTATACAGAGCCTTGATCCAGAAGCCAGAGGCTGGACTAAGTGGGAGAAGTTAAAAGCAATACTGAAAAACTCCAAATGACGTACCAGCACCATAGACACGCTTTCCCAAAAGTTGAAGCATTTGCTCCCAGGTTTTATTTTACTTTGCATTTCTTACTGCACAAAGAACCAATCACCTTCCTGAATTCTTCAGATGTGAAATACCATTTTTAGTATTTGGCACAAAGTAACTACCATTATGATACTAGAAGTCAGAGCACTGAAGATGGATTAAACTTGGTGACGGATGAAAAGCAAGGCCTGTTTATACTGTTCTGTCTATTCAGGTAGCTTTTTCTGTCTGACAGTTGCGTGTTACAGGAGAATGTCAGCTGCTTGCTTCTTAACCAAACTCATCGTGTGCCTCCTGTTGGTGGCATCAGGAAATTCAGGGCTGCTCCACCATAGAATTGCTGGTTAGACTGAAAACAACTGCCACAAAGATTGGCAGCTTCACAATGTCACTCAAATGAAAGAACTGAAACACAAGCTCAATTTGGATTCCTTTGTATCATCACATGGTGGGAGCTGATGTGAAACTCACCAGTAAATGAGCAGTCCATTGACACTTTCTGTAACCCTCATCTGCCAGAAAACTTGAAGAATTGTCATGCTGTGGATTTTGAAGTCAAGGTTGTTTTTAGAACTAGATTTAATCTACAATGAACATGAAGGCTTTAAATGTGAACTTGTGTGCTTTTTTGTGTTTAGAGTATTATGGGAAACCTGGTAAGCAAACTTTCCTCCCAGATATTTGCTTCCATGTTTAAAGAGGTGGTCACAGAGAGGACCATACATGTAAAACCATATCTGTGAGAGAGGAAATCTGCCCTCCACGGTGTGATGTTGCCTTGGCAGCCCTTGTAAATCTGAATACTTGTGTGGTCTCTGACGTTTAGAGATTGGACTGCAGGTGGCACAGTATGTCAGCATCTTCACAGATGCCTCTGCTCCACCCCTTCGGAATCAGTACCCAGGAGAACAGCCACGCTTCGTTTAGAAAGCACTGTTTTAATTGACTCAGCTCAGTGACACACACCTGCAGTTCTGGCCCCTTGGAACGGTGAGGCAAGAGGATCAATCGAGCCCAGCCACAAGTTTGAGATCAGTTTGAGGCAACACGCGAAGACATCCCCGCCAAAAGTGAAACTGCTTCTAAGCGATGACTGCGAAGTTCCATTTCCACCCCCACCATCCATCTCCTCCTTGCACAGCAATTCTAGATCGACCTTTACTTCCCTCCACTGGTACTCAGAGAAAACACTTCTTAAATTAGTGTGCACTACCGAAGGCTGGACGGGCAGGTGTGGTCTTATTCTTCGTGTACTAACAGGCCTCTGGTTCGTCTACCCCTGCCATGTTTGTTTGTTTTTAATTAATACTGCGAATATCCTTCCCTTGACTAGTTTCCACCTCCTGTTTTTCCCTGGGCCTTTTGCTTCCAAAAATTTAGATAGTAGGTTTAACTTAGCCCTTACGGCTCCTTTTAAAGACTGTCTCAGTACTTGGTTCCCTTTGTCTTCTGTGTTCATGGGACGTGGTACCTAAGCAAATAGGAGTTGTGTTTGGTTTTTCTCCTAAAAATAATGCACAATACTTACCTAATCAAATGGCATCCATTTGAATAAAATAACAATAACTACAGCTAGTTAATGTCAGTGACATTAAACTAACTCCAGGAGTTGGGAGTTCTAGCGTTAGGGTTTAGACTTGCCGGTAGGATGGCGTCATCTCATGCAGCCTCTCCCTCCTGACGCCTCTTCAGCCTCTCGGTTTCTGTCTCTGTGCTTTGCTTCTTTGGTCAGCCAGTAGTTTCAGAACCTTGAAATCATCCATTTTGCTTCTATCTTATTTTACCAAGGTGGCAGTGGTTAGGGATTTTTGGTTGTGTTTTCTTTTTGTGCTTGAAGTTTTTGTATCTGTTTTCGAGGTGAGGCTTGTCTTATTTTTGGTTAATAGTGGCACAGAAAAAATACAGGTTTTTTTTATCCACAGTTGACTATTTGGTATTTAAATCAGATTGTGAACTATTAATCTTGACTTCCGGAGGGCTCATTGCTCTTCTGCGTATAAGGGTAATTCCTGAGAGTGTGACCACCAAACTGTTTCATTTCTGTACCATTGGAAAAGCTTAGAAACTTCCGCCAGCAATCTGGTGATGATCTGATGATGGATTAAATTAAAAGCCTCCAGGAAATGCACACACACACACACACACATATAAAGCTTTTTGTGCTTTATTTTTCTTTTCTCTGCCTCATGTTTG
>NW_022900933.1:22736031-22758542 GCF_012274545.1 Fukomys damarensis | reverse complement strand
CACACACACACACACACATACATAAAGCTTTTTGTGCTTTATTTTTCTTTTCTCTGCTCCTCATGTTTGTTCTTCAAACCAGTGTTTTGGAAGTATGCATGCCCCTTCTAAATGAAAACCACAGTTCTTCATGTGTGTAGCATGTGTATTAATGTCTATTTTGAGACAACTTCTCACTAGGTTTCCCAGCCTTTGCTCAAACTTGCAGTCCTGCTGCCTCAGCCTCCCAGAGTGCTGGCATTACAGGTGTGTGCCACCATGCCTTGCACTAAACGCCTAACTGTATCTGCAAAAACTTCCTTGACAGAGGTTTGGACTAACATTTCACATGCTCATTTCAAAACAAGATGCTTCAGGTAAATGACTCCTTTACCTGGCAAAAACAACAGGGCTATATTTGTTCCAGTGACAGCTAGTATTTGTTTCTAAAGTGAACGTAATATATATTACATGATGTTGTGACTAGAAATACGCAAGAAATAATCAGAACAAAAGAAAACTACGTGCTATGCACATGTTCTCATCAGTCATTGCTCAAATAGGAGGAAAAATATAAAAGTTCTGAGTGGTATATTGTCTGAGGCACTACCTGGCTTTTAAATGTGTTGTCATTGAGAAACTAAATTTCTCCATCCAGCTGGTATTTGAGGAGAATTTAAAATGACCCCGTACAGTAATTTGTATCTAAATTGACCACCTACACAAGCGGGAATCTGACTGTTGTGCACATGGGAAAGGTCCCTGTGTATATGCAGGGCATCCCCTCACGCATCCCATTTTTACTCTTCAGATTGACGCGCTGGCTAACACTGCTTCTCTTTCACTGAGAAAAGCAAAGTTGGTATCTTCAAAGTAACCACTAGGAATACAGGAGAGGAAGTTTTAAAAGACCATCAGCTGGCATTGTAAAGGGACACCATAGTCAATTCTTTTTGTAAATTGATTTTTATTTAATGAAATGCATTATACAGGCTGGCAAAGTGTAATATAATTGTGTAAACAAACGAACCCTGTTAATAAAGAGATGTACAAATTCGTTTTGTAAGGTATCTTGAACCTCGTGAAATAAAGATTCCACCTCTGGTGTCTGTTGAGTAGTGTACCACAACCACACACCTGCCCACTCACCCCTCTTTCATTCTAAATGACTGAACTTTTTAAGGAACGTTTGGGAAATTCAGAAACAGCTAGGAAACATTGATTCGGAAAAGTTCGAACCCCCCTTTTGTTTTTAACTCCTGAAATTCAGATTCCTAAAAGTTGAATATTGCTCTAGGAAGATGACGAATTTGCTAAGAAATGTCAACCCTGGTACGTTAGACCCGAAGCGGCCTTGATGCAGTAAAGCGTGGTTCACCTTAACTTATCCCGATTTTAGGCAGTCGGTGTATTCGTAACTTCTCTTGTTTCAGGGAGTTTGTAATAAGGCTTGCAGGGACACATACACTCCATACCTTACAGAAGAAAGTCTAGAGTAAGATGTAAATAAAAGGGATGGAAAAGAAAATATCAAGCCATGAGCCCTTAAATGTAACTTTGGGATTGGGGACATCGCTCAGTGGGGAATAGCCGCTGAGGGTGAGTTGAGCATCAGAGCCACGCTGTCAGCAGGCTGACTGTTCAGTCTGGAGTTGGGGGTGACGCCCACTCACCGCCCAGCCCCCTTCTGACAGATCATTAAAATGAAGTCTTACGGCTAGTGATTTAGCTCAGTGGCACCACCCTTACCCCAAAAGTACAAAGTCCTGAGTTTGATCCCCAGTACCAAAAAGCAAAACAAAACAAAAAATGAAGTCCTCAGTCTTCACTGGCTGCACCTGGATGAGAAAGCCTCTTCATCTTCCTTTACGGTCATGATCCAGATTTAATTTTACCAGTTTTGAAATTTGCTTTCACTGAGTCATTCTATAGATCTGAAATATGTGTGAGTAAACACTTAGAAGTAGCCAGGAGTGGGGAATACTTACAAGGCTGAGGCAGGAGGATCGCTGTGAGTTTGAGGCCAGCCTGGGCTCCATAGTGAGTTCAAGGGCAGCCTGAACTATATAGTGAGACCCTGGATTTAAAAAAAAAAAAAAAAAATTAGAAATAATATCTGTCATAGGAACTATGAAAAAAGCTGAAGGAAGTTTTTACCTTCTGGGTATTTATCACAAATAAAAATAAAATTAACTTTAGAATTAAAAATCAAATGCCCTAATGCTTTAGAGCAAAATGAGCTTTAGTGCTCAAAAAGAAGTGCTGCTATGTCATGAACCTTGTATACTTGTTTAACTTTTGCTATGGTTTCTACATAATCTTATAATTGGATCCTGAAAATTTAACAGTATATTAGCAGTCTGGTAGAATTTTCAAACACTGTAATGTTACATTTTGGGCAAAACTGATTTTCCTAAAGGTCAAGTTGTTTTCCTCTGCATCAAGTTCTTTTAAACAGGACCTAGCCAGCTGATTAAAAGTTCAATTGTGTGCTAAATCCCATTTCTGACCACTACGTAGTTTTCTCTCCTGTAAATTGGGTAGAATGTACTTGGATCAGATGGCTGTGGAACGCGCGTGTGAGTATTTGTTGTTCAGTCCAGTTTCTTTTGCCTGCTCTCTTCCGTCCAAGAGGATTTCATTGACTTTTCACCCTCAGGGTTGAAAACTTCATGCCTTGCACGCACGTATTAAGTGACAAGTATCCTAAGGAAGGAAGGATTCTTTGAAAATGAAGATGTCATGAGATTTGCATGATTCAAGACAAATGTGAACCGAAGCCTCCATTCTTGCAAGCATTTATTTCAAGACGCGATGACACAGCTGTGGGTTTCAGAGTTTATGCATCTGGGTTTCCCCGCTCTTCCCGCCGAGCCTCTCCTATAGCATGCTTTTCTTAGGAAAATCTGTTTAATTGAGCTAAATGAAATCTGAAACTCATGGAGATGAATCTTGATCATGTGCTTATTGTGCACACCAGTGAGCAGCAGAGGGACGGTTTTGTATAAAATTGACTTGTTTTTTCCAGCCTGAACATGTGTGTTACTTTCTTTTACACGCTATATGGAGAGTGTTCTCTGGCTGGTAGCAGCTTATGAAATGCAAATTCACTTCAGTGAGGACGTATTTCCCTATATCTCTCTTTTGATTGAAACAGGTACTGTAACTGGTACGGTCTACACCAGAGATGTGTACAGCAGCCTTTTTTTTCCCCAAAGGGAATTAAAGATTTACAGGTCTCTTTCAATGGCACTGTGTCTCATCGCCCATTTGTGACTTCTAAGTAACTACACTGCCACAACTAAATGGTTATTTTGTGTACTCAGGTTAGTTTAACCCAGGAACAATGTGTTAGGTGTCAGCAAACCACAGTATGTTAGGACAGGACATTTATGTTGTACAGTAGTAAAATGGAGGAAAGATTATGAACAGGGATGAAACCCCAATTTTTTTTGTTTGGTTTTGGTTTTTTGATATGGTCTATGACTTTGTAACTTAGGCTGGCCTTGAGCTCTCAGCGATCCTCCTGCCTCAGCTTCCTGAGTGCTGGAGTTACAGACACAAGCCACCACACCTGGCTGAATTTAATCCAATCTTAACTACAGAAAAACTGAATTGCATCCCATTAGACATATTACTATTATTAAAGGGGCTTTTTAACTGGGTCACCCCTCCAGGAGGAGTCATTGTGACAAAGGGGGCAGATGCCTAAGGGAGGGATAGGCTGTACAGTTGGCTGTACGTTCCCAACGGCTCCTCCCATCTTCCTCCTGACCTTCCTGACCCCTTCATAGAAGGGATTAGTGACCTACTCTAAATGCAAGGAGAGCAGAGGCAGGTTCCAAAGAGTTCTGCTCAGGGTGGGCTGGGGTCCTAGGCCAGCCCCTCACCCTATATGGCATCCACAGCATCAGGAGACGGCCTGCCCCGGGTGGCCAGGAAGGTCCTGCCCAGCTGCTGGAGGTCTTGAATGTCGGAAGTCATCGTCACCATCATCTTCACGAGCAGCTGGTTTTACTTTGTTCTGTGGAACTTTGGTACCACTTCCAGGGGCAGATAACTTTCCAGATATACTTAAGTTTTACATCCGCTTCCTCATCATCTGATCCTGCGTCTTCCTCCACAGCTGCTGAATGCTGTCCACGAATATGCACAGGCCCTGAACCACACTTCAACCTTCAGACCATAGGTGGTGGGGACTGGGGATTTGGCTCAGAGCTTCTGCTGCCTCACTCACAAGCGCAAGGTCCTGAGTTCGGGGATAAAGACAACAGGTGGTGTAATTTCAAAGCCCCCGCGGGAAACCGTTGGCTGTACAGGCATTTTCAGTGTTGCCAGTGTTACTTTAATCGGACTGGCTTCAGAATTCATCACTGCTGCTTCCACAAGGAGCAATTCAACCTTTGCACCAGTCCCTGAGCTGACTGTTCTTCCTGACAGCTGGTGCTCCTTTTCATCATTATCCACCTTAAAGTGTAGTCTTTTTTCTCTTTATGGGCACATTTTAGGTATACAGTACAGTCACATTCATCATTGGGATCTTGTACCTTCACATGACAGGTCTTGGTTCTCATTTTTTCCCCATTCCCCTGACCTCCCTTCACCCTCTCCACCTTTCCCTATTTACAAAGACTGTTTCCTTTTTTTTCTTTTCTCATATTTTTTTCTTTTCCCTTCCTGTTTTCCCTACCCCTCCCACTTACCCTACACCTTTAGACCTTTATTCCTATTTCACATTGTCAATTATACATTTTGATTCTTATTTACACTTTTAATTTATCACACCAGGGAAACTATTCAGTATTTACACACGTGTCCTATTTATTTCACTTAAGAGGATGTCCTCAGTGTGCATCCACTTAGCATAAATGTCTTTAGTTTCTCGTTCTTTATGGCTGTGTACTACTCCAATTTATTTTAAAAACTACATCATCTTTATCCAGTCTCCATTTTATGAGCAATTAGGCTGTCTTCAAATTTTAGCTATTATAAATTGTGCTGCTATAAACTTGGGTGTGCATGTATCATTGTGATATTTTAATTCTTTGGGGAAGATACCCAGCAGAGGGATGGCTGGGTCAAATGGAACCTCTAGTCCTAGTTGTTTGAGGTATCTCCATATTGATTTCCACAGTGGTTGCACCAGTCTGCACTCCCACCAGCAATGAATAAGGTTTCCTTTCTCCCAACACCCTGCCATCATTTGTTATTAGTTGATTTCTTGATAGCAGCCATTCTTTCTGGGATGAGGATAGCAGCCATTCTTTCTGAGGCAGAATCTCAGTGTTGTTTTCATCTGCATCTCTAGAATGACCAGTGATGTTGAACATTTTTTTCATATATTTATTTACTATTTTTACTTGTTTGTCCAAGAAATGTCTGTTCATTTCAGATGCCCATTTTTGAATTGGGTCTTTATATTTTGGGGGTCTTAATTTTTTTGCATTCTTTATATATTCTAGATAGTAGGCCTTTGTTTGAGGAACAGCTGCTGAAAATGCTTTCCCACGTTGTAGGTTGTCTCTTAGCCCTGATGATGATTTCTCTTGCAGTTGTTGATTCTTTTTGTGCTAGTTCCCACGCTACTAAGGGTTTGTTCATAAAGTCTTCCTGTGCCAATGTCTTCAAGAGTTCTACCTGTCTTCCAACAAGTTTAATGTTTCTATTTTAATATTTAGATCTTTAATCCACTTGGATTTTAGTTTAGTTCATGATGAAAGATAGGGGTTTAGTTTTAATCTTTGGCAAGTTGAAATCCAGTTTTTCCAACACCGTTTATTAAAAAGGCTATCTCTCCTTCAGTGAGGATAGGCTGTTTTGTCAAAGATGAGGTAGCAGGGTAAGTCTGGAGTTGTTTCTGCATCTTCTAATATATTTCACTGATCCTTGGGTCTGTTTCTTTGCTAGTACCATGCCGTTTTTGTCACAGTGGCTTTGTAGTATAGTTTCAAGTTGGGGATTGTGATACCCTCAGGCGTGTCTCTGCCTACAGATTAAGAACTAGATCTCCCGTCTCCATTTTCCTAAAATAGCTGAGGTAGTGAGAAAGGCCAAAGGGTTCCTGTGTGGAGGCAGTATTAAGTCATACCTGATCTCAGTTCTCTGAGCTTCTCTCCCCTGGCCGTACCCTGCCTCTCCGTCCTTCCTCTGCCTGCTGGCCAGGTGTGCTCTCCCTGTGCTCACATGAAATCAGGTCGATCTGTCACACACCCCCGCTGTGTTTCCCTTTTTCCAGCCTTTCTTATCATTGATTACCGTATTTGTTTAATCTCCATCTCCTGCTTGGTAAATCTCAAGAGGGCAGGCACCAGTCTGCCTTGCCCACCAGTGTGTGTCCTGAGCTAGGTACAGTGCCCAGTGCAAATTAATTTGATTACTTTCTGAACTAGCAATCATCTTTCCAGTAGAAATAACACTTGAGATGGTGAAGACCCCGAGTCAGCTCTTGAGAGAACCCCCCCTCCTAGGCAGGATTTAAATTGTGTGGCTTAACTACTTCAAGCAAGATTTCCCCCAGCTTCCTGCCTGCTTCTCTCAACTCCAAGCAAGCAGGAGAAATCCCTTCTGGGTAGCACAGAGGACAGAGAGGAAAATTAGTGTCTGTCAGGTGCTTTCAAGGCCTCTCGGGAATGGAGGAAGGCAGGGCTGCTAAGGAGGGACAGAAGGGCTCTGCATAAAATTTGGCCTATTGAAGTGACAAAGCCCTTTGCAAATGGAAAAGCAGGAAAGGCTGGGAACCTAAACCACCGCTGAGAAGAAACCAAGACAAGCTCTGCCCTCCAAGTTGCGTGGTGGCAATCCCGCTTACTACAGCCAGGGCTTGGGCCAAGAGGGAGGAGCCCGACCCAGAGCCGGAGGGTTAGGGAGCTGCCTGGCCTGCGTTAGGTGTGTGCAGACTGACATAGGACGGGGTCTGCCACACATCATCTCTCTTCACTGCCCAGGTGGATGCTGCCCTGCGACCACCACGATGGAAAACTTGCAAGGGCTAAAGCTAGGGGACTGGCTTAGGTGTTCTCGAAGTCTTATATCATGGTCTTCTGGCTAAAGTCCGGTTTGGTTCCGTTTGGATTTTAGCCTCATGAAAAGCTGAAAACTAAGGAGTGTTCAACATCTATTCCTTTTAGTAAGTGCCTCACGCTGTTCTTAGGCTTTCGTGTCTGGAGAACACACCCAGCCATCTTCATGCTATTCTCCCTCAGCATCGTGCTTCATGTGAAGACCAGGGCAGCGCATGGAATCCTGGAACCTGCATACACAGGCTTCTCACGCTGGACAGAATTGCTCTAGGAGTGAACAATAAACTGCGCTGGGTTCTCGTATAAATACTCCAAGCCTGTGTAACTTTGGATCTTGTTAAAAATTTGCAAATAACAGACCAGCTCCTCTAAAAAGAGTGGCTGTAGTTCCCTCTAGTCCCACTAGAGGGAACCACAGGGCTACATCGGAAAGAAAGTTGAGGCGGGAAAAACTTTCAGAGCTTTTCCAGAGGTATTTTCTGAGGAGAAATGAAAACTGAGGGGTGTGTGCCCCCAGCTTCCCACAACCAAGCCATTGTAATTGCTAGAAGCTTCTTCTCAGCCTCTATTCGGTATCATCCACGCCGCCTCGCTGCACCTCTTGCTCTTTCGTTTTGACTGGAAATGCTGAGGTAGTGGAGGACAGCTGTGGACTGACCTTTTGTCTACCCCATTGTGGGGTGCGCCGACGGAAAAACAAAGCTCCCAGGGATTGCACCCACTCCACACAGCCTCCACGGGTGGCTTCCCAGACTTCCTATCTCCCATCTTCCAGTGTTGAGAGAGGAGCAGAGGCAGCAGACACCTGGTGTGGGACCGAGTGTCAGAGGAAGTTTCCAGTTCCAAGTAACTGAGAGATGGGCACCCAGCGGGAGAAGGAATCTCTGTCATAGAGAAAGACCCCATTTTCCCAATTCCCAGTAAGAATTTGCAGCAAGGTCTGGTGGTGCACACCTGTAATCCCAGCACTTGGGAGGCTGAGGCAGGAAGATCAGCCAGGGCTACATAGTGAGCCCTACATAGTGAGTTCAAGAACAGCCTGAACTATATAGTGAGACCTTGTCTTACTTTTAAGAATTTGCAAAATGCTCTTGGTGGTTGTGCTGTTTGTTTGTTTGTTTGTTTGTTTTCAGTACTGGGAACTGAACCTAGGGCCTCTGTACAAACTATATCTTCATTCCTTTTTTCATTTTTTATTTTGAGACAGAGTCTCTTGCTAGGTAATTAAATTGCACAGGTCAGACTCAAACTCGCTATCTTCCTACTTTGCATTTTTTTTAACTAGTGGGCTTGATGACCTCTCCTGTTCTAGGAGTCATGTGCGTTTCTTTTCCTGCAATTGGAATCATGTCACTCACTTTTCCCATTAGGCTATTGATCCTTATTGATTTCTGTGAATTTTTAATGTCTGCAGGAATTAATCTCTTGCTGGAAAACGATCTGCCAGTGATTTCTCAGTTAGAATTTGCTTTTTTCATTCTGATGGTGTTTGTCATGCATGCGTTGTTGTTGTTGTTGTTGTTGTTGTTGTTGTTGTTTTGTTATATAAGCAAGTGCCTCAATCTTTTTCTTTATGGCTTCAGGACTTGAGTCCTGATCATCAAACAACGTCTATCTAAATATTCCAATGCGCAGAGAAAGGATATCTGGAAAAAATAGGAACACTGGTTAGGTACACTGATAGGAACACCAGGTGCCTTCTGCCTCTGCTCTGATGGACTTGGTTAAATATTTATCTAAATTTATTTGGAATATAAGGAAGAGGAGAACTCAGGGAGATCGCAACACTCACTGTAGTGAGGGCCGCTGGCAGCCAGCGGGGTTGCGGTGGCGAGGAGCCCCAGCCCAGCGCCCCACACAGCCCTTCCGGCCACAGGCCAGGTGCTCCCCGGGGGCAGCCCTCAGACAAGCTCTCTTCATCTGGCTGTACCGCAGGCCGTCAGCACGCTGCTGACTTCTCCCTCTCCCGCCCAAGAGCATGAGCTCCTCCAACCGTGTGCAGAAACTGTCCTCCCCGGGCAGATGCGGGAAGCTAGCTGGCTCTGGGGAGGGAAACACAGCTGATGGTCTGTGAAGGGAAGCAGGGGTTGGGGGGCGGGGTCTTCGCTCCGTGTGAGCCAGGCCCATGTGTGCCCCTGCACAGCCCTGCTGACTGAAACGTTGTTGCTGCAGCCCTCAACTGGAGAAGGGCCTGAAATCACTTTCGAGTGGCTCTGTACCTGTGTGTACCCCTCGGTTCCTCTTTTTCTCAAAGAAAGGGAATCGTGATTCCACCCAAGGCAGGTGCAGAGCTGTCCCTGACTGTTACCAGTGCCGAGGGAGTGCGTGGGTGGTGAGAAAGGGGTGGACTTGCCAAGAGGGAGCATGTGTGAGGATCTTTGTAAATCAAGAAACTCTTAAGATAGTAGTGACTCAATATTCTGAGCAAGGTGGGGAAGAGAGGACACCGTCCTCCGAGAGCTGCCTTCCTGGTGGTCTGCTCCTCATACCTGCAGCAGAAGCGGGTCGGCCTGATGCCCCTCCCCAGACGCTGGCCCCAGACAATTAATTGCTGGCTGAGCTCCAGCAGTCACCCCGATTTCTCCTTGCTAGCAGCCTCCCCACTCTGCTCCCACGTGCACAGTCCAGGGGTGGCAGCAGGCCAGACGGGAGCCAGTCATGGTCTGCAGCCCTGTGCTACTCAACCAGCTCGGGCTAAGGGAGTGTTTCTCAGCTTTCTTCACTGCTAGCATCCTGACAAAACATTGTACATCTTCTTCCCTAATTGCTGTCCCCTGCCCTCAAAAAAATGTTAATACCACAAGTATCCTGCATATCTGTTTATGAGCTACTAGGTGTACATCTTGTGCTTTGTATAGAAAAAGATTTCTTTACCCCCACGCCAAGAAATCATTTTCACCCCCTTAGAGGTCAGTCTGGCCCCCACTGAGCGCTGTGTGGCAGCAGTATTTGTAAAGGCAAGGGCTTAGAATGAAACGTCCATCGAAGGACTGATTGATTGCATAAAGCACAATTCAGGCAAGGAACGTGATACTATGTAGCCATGAAGAGGAAAGCGTCTCCTCTGTACTCTGTGATGAGCTCTCCAGAATGCAGTAAGAAGAGGAAATGCCCTGAACGGAGCCGTGTTTATGAAATGATGCCCTCGATGAGTATTTGCATAGCCTAAATTATTCCCACAACAGATACACAGGAAGTGGGCGGCTGGGTGGTCTTAGAGGGAAGACCCTGGTAGGGATGGGAGAGCAGACGCCACTGGAAACTCCGAACTATGGAGTTGTGTTAAAAGTTAAAAATCTAGACTTAAAGTTAGCACTGATGTTCTTTAGTGCATCTCCTTCAAACAGTAGCACAGCAAAATCAGTAGCACTGACATCAGCAGCGCAGAGGCCTGTCATTGGCTGGATTTAAGGACGTGCTGCCATAGGCCTTTTCAGCTCCATTGTCCATGTCTGTCACCTTAGAGTAAGGTTTTGTCACCTGGGGGGATTTCCATGACATCTCCACAACTACAGTAAAATATGCTGCTGAGCTTGGAACTGGAACTTCCCTGACTCCCCGTTGTCACCGCTGCTCAAGCACACAGTTAATTCCCCTAGAGCCACTTATCCATCATTGCACTTCGGTTCACAGAGCGACTTTCCACACCTGCCACAGGAACTGTATCCTTAGACAAAGAGGTCATTGACTGATTTGGTGAATATTCTGAAGCCAAAATTTTTCTCATTAAGTTTATTGGTACTTTTTAGGTGCACAGTACAGTTACGTTCACCATTAGGATCTTCTACCTTTACACGACAGGTCTTGGTTCTTTTTTTCCCCCACTCCCCTGCCCTCCCTTCACTTCTTCCACCCCTCCCGATTTACAAAGACTTTGTTTCCATTTTTTTCCTTTTCTCTTATTTTTATCCTTTCCCCTACTCTTTCCACTTCCCCTATACCTTTAGCCCTTTTCTTCCCATTTCACATTATCAATTACACAATTTGAACCTTACTTACACTTTTAGTTTTTCACACCAGAGAAATGATTCAGTATTTACATGTCTGTGTCCTATTTATTTCACTTTAAGAGTATGGCCTCAATATGCATCCATTCAGCTATAAATGTCTCTGATTTCTCATTCTTTATGGCTGAGTAGTATTCCATTTTATAGAAAAACCAGACTCCAGTTGATGGACAATTAGGCTGTTTCCAAGTTTTAGCTACTACAAAATGTGCTGCTATACATATGGGTGAGCATATATCACTGTGGTATGATTCTTTAAATTCTTTTGGGAAGATACCAAGCAGAGGGATAGCTGGGTCAAATGGGACATCCTATCCTAGTTGTTTGAGATATCTCCATCTTGATTTCCACAGTGGTTGCACCAGTCTGCCCTCCCACCAACAATGAATAAGGTTTCCTTTCTCCCAACAGCCCTGCCAGCATTTGTTATTGGTTGATTTCTTGACAGCAGCTTTTTTTTCTGGGGTGAGGTGGAATCTTAGTGTTGTTTTCATCTGCATCTCTCAAATGACCAGTGATGTTGAACATTTTTTTCATATATTTATTTACTATTTTTACTTGTTTGTCCAAGAAATATCTGTTCATTTCAGTTGCCCATGTTTGAATTGGGTCTTTATATTTGGGGGGGGTCTGATTTTTTTGAATTCTTTATGTATTCTAGATAGTAGGCATTTGTCTGAGGGACAGCTGGTAAAAATGTTTTCCCACATTGTAGGCTGTCTCTTAGCTCTGTTGGTTTCTCTTGCAGTGCACAAGCTTTTTAATAAGATAAGATTCCAGTTGTTGATTCTTTGTGCTAGTTCCCGTGCTACTGAAGATTTGTTCATAAAAGTCTTTCTGCCAATGTCTTCAAGAGTTCTACCTGTCTTCCAACAAGTTTAATGTTTCTGTTTTAATATTTAGATCTTTAATCCACTTTGATTTTAGTTTAATGCATAGTGAAAGATAGGGGTCTAGTTTTAATCTTTGTCAAATTGAAATCCAGTTTTTCCAGCACAATTTATTGAAGCGGCTATCTTTCCTCTACTGAGGATGGTTTGGCTCCTTTGTTCAAGATGAGGTGATGGAGTGTGTCTGGAGTTGTTTCTGCATCTTCTAATCTATTCCACTGATCCTCAGGTCTGTTTCTTTGCCAGTACCGTGCTGTTTTTATCACAGTGGCTTTAGAATATAGTTTGAAGTTGGGGATTGTGATATCCCCTGCCATGTCTCTGTTGCTTAGAATGGCTTTTGCTATTCTAGATCTCTTCTTGTTCCAAAAGAATTGTTGGATTGTTTTCTCTACTTCTGTAAAATATACTGTGGGGATTGCTTTTGTTTGTTTGCTTTTGGTACCGGGGATCAAACTTGGGTCCTTGCGCTTCGGAAGCAGGTGGTGGAACCACCGAGCTAAATCTCTGTCCCTACTGTTGGGATTTCAGTTGAGATTGCATTGAATCTTTGAATCTGTGTAGCAGTCTCGGAAGTATTGAAGCCAAATATTTCCATTCACTATTCCTACCTTTAACAACTCATGATCCGGACATGCAAACCGCTAAACCGATGAGGAGCTCTACGCACTTAATTGGCTTGGCTCTTCCCCTTTTGTGGTTGAGGGTGCCCATCTGTGGGTGCAGAAAGGGGTGTGGCCCTTCCGCTGGGTGTCAGAGGAAGTGTGGCTGCGGCAGGACGGGAGAATGGGGCTACTGAGGAAGGCAGCACACAGCTGGTCGAGAGGGGCTGAGCTGAAGGGGAATACACCCAGGTTATCCCAAAAGTCTCCTGGTGGAGAGTTCATCCCTTGAGTGGATCTGGTGCAGCCACTGTTGATATCTGAGTGGCTACAGCACGGGAGGCTGGATGTCCGGTCTTCTGGCCTAAACGGGTGCTGGTTTAAATCGGTCTTACTTTCTTTGTGAGTTCCTCACCGAATAGCTCTTGCTGGTGCCCACACCCTCACAGGTCAAGAAATTATAGTGTAAGATTTTCAAAGGACGATTTTTTAATCAATTTGTAGTCGTGCGTTACTTAAGACTGGATCATGTTCCAAGAAATGTGTCACTGAGTGATTTTGTAGTGGAGCAAACTCAGAGTGAACTCACACACGCCTGATGGTGGAGATCACTAACATGGCCTTTGGATGCAATCAAACAATGGAAAAGTGATACCCTGTTTCCAAATAAAAACTAAACAAGGGCTGGGAATGTAGCTCAGGGAAAAGGCCCTGGGTTTAATCACCAGTACTGCAAACCAGGAGAAGGAGGAGGCAGAAAGGGAGGGAGAGGGGAGGGGGAGAAAGAGGAGGAGGAGAGAAGAACAGAGGCCGTGGCTGGTGTAATGTGGCAGATCTTACAGCAAATTTCTCCCCATAAGTAGAAAGGCTACAGTAAAATAATGATAAAAACACAATCCAGTAGCACAGTCACCTACTGCCAGGCACTAGATCCTCTACATAGCTGCACTTGTGCACTGTTCCACGGTTGGCACTGTTTACCCGGCACCACCACAGAGGAGAGCACACTTTATGGGGCCATGTGAGAGGCTGCAGCATTGCTGTGCCGCGGTTTTCCGCTCTGTATAATATTCCGGGGCCAGAGAAGTGTATTCGGTGTATTCCACTGTTCGCTGTAACGTTACGCAGTGCGGGACTAAAGTTGTTACTGTCATTTCACCTTCCAGAGAAACTGAGTTTTTTGTATACTTCCCAATTGGAAGTCTTCCCTTTCTTTGATGCTTATGTCAAAAACGTGTTCAAATTGGCTTTTAGCAAAAAACATGCAGTGTCAGCTTTTAGATTTACTTTGGATATAAGGAAAATGCACTTTGTCACCAGAGTTGGGTCATAGGTCTCAGATCACACGGAGAAGCCAAGTCGGCAGACAGCGCTAATGATCTCGCCAGCGCCGTTGACCCACCAGTGCTTCTAATCGGGGCTTAAAATTCAAATCTCCGCACCCTGCCCACAGCCAGAGGAGGGCAGGGCACATGGTTGACAGCCTGTCTAGAAGCGTGTGATCCCTTGCAGGAAAAGAATCTGGGGCTGAAGCGCAAAGAAAGCAAAGGACATTACGAGCAGGTTCAATCCATAAATTCTATTTCAGGCGCCGGTTTATGTTGTGCTCTACCATTCTGATAACCAGTAATACTCCTTTCCAAACTCGGAATGTCCAGAGCCTTAAGTGAGGGCGTGCAAGTCTTTCCCTTAAGGAGCTAATAATCTGGTTGAAGACCAGATGCCCTAACCCGCCCACATGTAACCCTGGAATCTGAGATACAGCCAAATACGCCTGAGTACACTTGGCAAGAGCATATCAGAGCTGAGACTAAACCTGCAACAAAAACCTCTTCGTGACTTTCTTCTGACAGTATGCGGTGAGAGTTTATTGCAGGGATTCTCACCTTTCTCTGATGAGGACACTTTTTAAATTTCAAAGGCTGTCGTGGTAATAGTTATATTTTTATATATTCAGGCCCCCAAAGCATTTGCCAGCCCCTGCAATAACGCTGATGTCCACTAGAGGGCGTCAGGGCACACGCTTTTAACCAGAAGTCTAACCCCACCACATGGAGTACTGTAATTTGAAGATGGGTTTCCCTTAACCTGTTGACAATTCTCCCTGCATCACTCATGTAGGGAGACTTTAAATAACCATAGATGGAGACATCTATGGGCTTGAACAGAAGCACGGGCTCTGGAGTCTGAACCTGGTTCCAGTCCTTTCCCGTGTTAAGTAATCCACCTGCTGTAGCCAACGACCCTGTGCTGAGTGGTTTAGGAACAACAGAAGCTTATTTCTCACGGATCTGGAAGCTGAGAAGCCCAGATTGAGGCACTGGTTAACAGATGGTGACTTGTCTCTGTCTCCTCATGTGGAGAAGGGGTGAGGGCAGCCCTCTTGGGGCTCTTTTGTAGCAGCACTAACCCCATTCATGAGGGCTGCACCCTTGATCCAGGCACCTCCCGAAATCCCACCTTCTAATACCAACTGTCACCAGTACTTAGGTCCCAACGTATGAAGGAGGGGCTAAAAATACTGAGACCATAGCGGATATTTCAATGAATAATTTTTATTTGATTTTATTTTGAAATGATACTTTTGATGTCAGATTCGATACATAACAGATTAAATATGTTATGAAAAGTAATGTGGCCAAGGAAAACATCAGATGATAAAAGTGACTCACAGTGTGTTTCTATGGATAGTGCTATCTTGACTCCACTGGCTTTAACTTTCCATCCCACAGCCAGGAATGGAGCTCGGTGTAGTGTGTGCTTAGCCTACACCAGGCCCGTCCTACAGAAACACACACACCGGCACCTGTGTTGTGGGTCAGTGTTTATAGTGTGATGAAAAAAAGCTGGAAACAACCTAAATGTTCAACAATAAGGGACTGGTTAATAAGTGACAGTCATTCAAGACTGGGGGTGTAACTCAGTGGCAGTGTGCTTGCCTAACATATAAAAGGCCCTGCGTTCCATCCCCAGCAACACATACACACATGTATACATACACACACAGTGCATCCATATATGGGACATTATAAAAATTTTTTCCCCAAGAATCATGAGACAATTAGAAAAAGTACCAAAATGAAAAGATTTCCTAGTCTGGTGCCTGAGAAACTCACTCAGTAGGTCTTGGCTAAGATCGGTCAATCCCTATGTTTAAAAAAATGCTCTCTGCCTCACAAGTGCAAGGGCCCAAGTTTGATCACCCGTACAAAAAAAAAAAAAAAAAAAAAAAAAAAAAAGATTAAGAGCTAGGAATGCCAATAATCGTGGCACTTGGGAGGCTGAGGCAGTTGGATCACTTCCAGTTAGAGGCCAGCAGGGGGCTACAGTGAGTTCATGACCAGTTTGAACTACATAGTGAGACCCTGTCTCAAGGAAAGAGATTTTGATTTCCAAGTAAGTTTGAGAGATACTAAAATAATTGATCAACATATGTAACTCCGTTGGAAAGCTATTCGGGATAGTAATAATGTCCACGACGCACTTTTGTTTATTAAACAAGATTACCTATTTACTCCTAGTAAGAAGTGTGGAAGGCTGGCTCCAACTTCAGGAGAGGTGGCTGCCTTTGGAAGTGCGAGGGGGAGAGATGGGCTTTCCCGTTTCACTAGTGCGCAACAGTGTCTGTACAACATTTTAAGGAAGGGACTCTATGAGTCCCCAAGTGTTCGTGGAGGGTGAGCAGCGGAGAAAGTCAGGGGTGGTGCTAACTGCCTCGCACACATCCTGGGACTAACAGCGCTGGGTGGGGCCGGATCCTTCCCGGGACACCTGGAGACCTGGAGACCGGAATGGCGCTGCCCTGCAGGCTCCTCCCTAGCGGGCAGAGCCGAGCCCTTCTCTCTCCTCCGCCTGCGCACAGCGGGAGCCTGACCTAGGAAGAAGGTTTCCCAGATCGCTGCCTGGCCCGCAGCAAGGCCGACGATGAGGTCACCCTGCACAGCTGCAAACTATTTCAAGGAAACAGGTGGCGGCTCAGGCCTCTTCCAGGCTGGGAGTTTTGCTTCGAGAGGCCTCGTTCAAGGGCGTTCGCCAAGCCCAGCCACAGAAACCTCTGCGGCAGGGAAAGGGGAGAGCAGGACAGCAAGATGCCCTCAGGAACCCGCAGACACCACCTCCCTCCACAACCCGAGGTCCCAGCCCTGGCTGCACATGCACCCTGAGAGCTTTGGAAATTCTGCGCCAGAGCTGCCCCAGACCAAGAAAGTCAGACTCTAGGACGGGGCCCAGCATCAGCATTCTGAGAGATCCTAGTGACTCAAAGGTGCGGGCCAGGTTGAGACTTAGCATCTAACCTTTGCAGCTGAGGTCCCTGCTCCAGCAGCACTGCCTGGAAACTTGGAAATGCAGGATCTCAGGCCTGGAGATCACAACCCTAGGGGATCAGAATCTGCAGTCCAACCATGTCTGTAAGAGGGTGGATGCGCTTCGGAATTTGGAAACCCTGTATCTATTCTCAGGGGGCTCGGGAATAAGGACACAGCTCCTAGAGCGCTCAGGAAGGGGAAGGACCAGCTAAATCCCTGTGTTTGCAGAGGTGCACCGGCTCATTGACATAACGGAAACGCAGGGCTCTTGTCTTGGCAGGTTGGCCATAATTAAGCATGGCAAGGCTGGAGGAACACCTGGTCCCTAGTAAGCGCGAGCTCCTGTTCTGTTGGGCATCGTTAATGTTTTCAATCCTGCTACGCAACAGGCTCAGTGGGCCAGCCTGGTGGGAGCACGTGCTGGCCAGCGTTCCGGTCCAGCTCAGCCCCATCCTGCAGCGACGGCTGTCTTTTCTTTACCGGGACTCTGTCGTGGGGACCGGGAAGCCCCTGGCTCAGTCCACTCGTTCTCCAGCAGAGTCGTTTTTTTCAGGCTGGAATCACGTGATTGCTCCATCCTTAGGAAAAGAAAAAGAATAAGAGGGTGTAGGAAGCTGCGAATTTGGGGCAACTGTGGCAGCTGGAGAGGAGAAGGGCTTGAGGGGAAAGGGTCTGCCAAACCCAAGTCCCCCGGCGTCCTGGTTTCCGTCTCAGCTCCCGATCATGAGCCGGGAGAGCCGCGTGGAAGCAGCCTGCGGTCCACAGTGAACAGTGGGCCTCACTAAGTGACAGCACACGCTCGAGGATATGGTAGCTTCTCCTATGGCGGTAACTTTTACTTATGTATTTTTATTTATTTTGTTTTTTGAGCCAGGGCCTTGCTATGTTCAGGCTGGCCTCGCACTATGTAGCCCAGGCTGGTTTCCAGCTAGTAGTGATCCTCCTGCCACTGTGTACCTCTCCGCCGGAATCAATAATGGTACTTTTTGGGTGGTACACACCTGTAATCCCAGCACTTGGAGGCTGAGGCAGGAGAAATCACTTTGAGTTCATTTTATAGGCAAGAAAATAAGTAAACAGGCCCAGAGATGTTCAGGTTTAGGGTTAAGCAACTATGGAATGACATTCACACAGAGGTTGCCCTAGGTCTGCTCTGGGCCGTAGCTGTAACTCCTCCCCTCAGCCCATAGAGCACCCGGACTGTAGGCCTTTCCGGGTGAAGACTGGATCGTACCTTTGTGTCTGTTCCTTTTTGTGTCCAGAGGGGACCCTCCTTCTCCGTTCCTGTGTCAATCCCTTCATACTTTGAGAGGGGGCACCACAGTCCACTGTGAACCAGTTTGGCTTTGTAAATCATTTCCCTTTTTCTTTCTCACCTTTCCATTCAGGAAACACGGATAAATCAAAAAGAGAGGTAGGTCTTATTTTGAGGGACAGGAGTGTGACAGAATGAATCCTGGATGCTGGGGTGGTGGGAGAGGAAGAACACTTGATGATTTTATGAATCAAAAAGAAATTTCAGGCAAAAAGGAATAGCAGAAGGAAAGGCTCAGAGACTGGGCATAGCTCTGTGCTCTTGGCTTTGTTTTTTATCACAAAAATGCAAGTCGCTTGAAAATACTTGATAGGGACAAATGACTTTGAATTTTAAGTCATTTAAAAATCTTGATAGTGTGTAAGAATTCCTGTCGCAATGCACCATCCAGCTGGCTCAATGCTGCCTGTCCTATGCGCTCCACGCCAGGCTCGGAGCTGCCCAACTCTTTCATTCTTCCTACCCACAGCACCTAGGAACATTCTGGCATGCATTCCCAGCTCCATAAATCCATAAATATTTACATAGCAAACAAACGTTGGTGTGGGGATGCCACATTATGAGGAACACTCAGTCACTGCACACTCCAGAACTGATGGCAAGTTCGTGGAAAGTTCACTGAAGAGAAAGAGCAGCATGAACCAGGAGATACATTGAAGGAGTTAAGGAGGTTCTGAGGCAGGGATGGAAACAAGAAGTCTAAATAAAGGTTGTTCAACACCACCTCAGCACCTTAACAGCCAGAGTTCCCACTTAGGAGAACGTTGGCTGGGAGGGTGGTGTTTAAGGGAAAGAGAGAAGGCACAAGGTCCTCATATGGGATTTCTTTTCCTCTGTCTTTTTCTCAACCTCAAGGCCAACCCTTTGGAATCGGCAGACAGGATCCATAATATTTCTTGTTCCCCGCACATTCCACAAAGTGACAAGGCCATACATATTGGTGTAACGGAAACATTTTATCGTAAAGACAAAACCAAACCTGTATTATGGACAGACACTGATTAAGAGTTCAGAGTGGCTGGGCATGGTGACTCATGCCTGTAATTCCACTACTCTGGGAAGACGGAGGCAGGAGGTTCATGAGTTCAAGCCCAGCCTGGACAATTTATCAATTTAGCAAGACCCTGCCTCAAAATAAAAAATTAGAAAAAGGCTGGGGATGTAACTCAATCTGAAAGCCCTGGGTTCAGTCACACTCAGTACTGGAAAAGAAAAAAGAGTTCATAGAAAAGAGACAAAAGTGTTGAGATCTTATGAAGAACTTTAATGGATACACATTTGAGCAGAGCTGTGCATATAAAGACACAAACTGTCCCACTCCTATGTCCCTTTGCATTTTTTCATATTGCCAATTCATGGTGGTAATCCCACTACTTGGGAGGCTGAGGCAGGAGGATTGCTATGAGTCTGAGGCCAGGCTGGGCTACATAGTGAGTTTAAAGCTAGCCTGAACTACATAGCAAGACCCTGTCTCAAACAAACAAAAAAACCAAACAAATCAAACTGCCAGTTAAAATGACTAGTCTTAAATCAGCTAAAGCTACTGTGTTGGTACCCATTAGCTACATGTGGCTATTCAAATTAAAATTCGATGTTGCAAGTTGCAGCTAAGCATATTTCAAGGGTCTAAGGTTGCATGCACATGGTGGCTGCTATACTGAATAGCTCAGCTAAAAAACATTTCCACCCTCATAAAATGTTCAACGGTACCACACGGAGCAAAGAAGTAACCCCCCACCCTGCTTGTTAAAGACGAGAGTATGAGGGTTAACGGAACCATATTTAACTACTTTTCACAGGCTCAGAAAAGTTCCTCCACATTTTTATACTTTTAGCTACTACACCTTAAGATTTAATGAACATTTTCCCTGTTAACAGTGTCTACACTCGGGATATCTGCTGTGTACTTTCGTTTTTACAATTCAGTGATTTTTGGTATGTTCACAAAGTTGTGTAACCATCGCCCCTATCTAATTACAGAGCATTTTCATCACCCCAAAAAGAAACCTCATTTTTCATCCAGGAGTCCTTCCCCCATTGCTCCTCCCAACCCTTGAAAACCACTATCTCTATGGATTTGCCTATTCTAGGTATTTCATAGAAATGAAATTATACATTGTGACCTTTTGTTTCTGGCTTCTTTTCCTTTGCATAATGTTTTGAAGATTCATCCATTGTATCATGTATAAGTTCTTTGTTTGTACAACGGAAAAATATTCCATTATATGGTTGGACTACATTTTGTTTATCATTTGGGTTTTTCTTTCTGCTGTTCTGCATAATGATGCTATGAATATTAATGTACAAGTTTTTGTATGGGCATATGTTTTCGATTTTCCTGGATTTACAACTAGGTGTGGAATTACTGGGTCATATGGTAATTCTGATTTTTGAGGAGCTGCCAAACTGTTTTCTAAATCAGTTGTACCATCTCATCTCGAGTGCCTTAAAAAAAATAAATCTCATTTTTTTTTCTCTTTCCTGAGAGTGCTAGATGTCCTGGAACTACCTATTCAAGGGGGACCGAATGGATGACAACTCTGGCTCTCACTGGATGTCCATCCAGCCTGGACCTAGACGATGGCCTTCTGAGTCCCAGGAGCGAGGCGTGGCTCTGGTCTCTCTAATACCACGTCAGCCTGTCAGTGATGCTAATCTGTTAACTCGTGTTTATTGAGCACCTACTGTTTTTCCCTTTCGAGGCAGACATGGGGACCCATGGCTAAGCAATGAGCAGTCCTCTTAGTTGAAAAAGGATGGTCAAGTAAACGGGTCATGAAGATGCTGTTCCTTGGAGCCTGGCAAAGTTAGTGCAGACCTCATATTTAGTTAAGACTTGAGGGCTACATAGAAGTCATCAGAACGGTGTGAGAGGAGAACCACGTAAGATATTTTTCCAGAAGAGACAGGAGAAGTTCCGACCAACAAGAAGAATCTACGGTGCTTGGGTTGGATCCAGATTCTCCTTTCTCTTATCATCCTTCCTTCGCTTGTCATACTTCCTTCACTTCACTTTTACATGGGCTGATCTTTCTTTGATGCAACCAAGATTTACCCAATTTGCTCTCCGCCTCGGATCATTCCTCATCAGGAAACTGCCATGAAATCACTCTCCTCAGACGGTGTCCACTGTTGTGCCTGCTATTTTAACCAGGAGATGTTCAACTCATGCCCGGGCCACCTTTTCAATATAGCTGAAGCCTGTTTGTCCATTAATATAAATCTAAGCCCTAATGAACTAGAGAAAACAGAGCTTATTTCCTTTTAGTGTCTTGGGCTCTTTGAAGTGCATGACATTAAACTCATCCTAGGATAGGAACAAATTCTTCAACAGATAATCAAGGTAGTTCCTCACTTGGCTCTTGAAGCCAGATTTCTTCCTCAAAGATTTGTCAGCATGGGAGAACAGAATAGGGGAGAAATGCCTGTAGAAAAATAGGTACCAATATGGTATTACTTACTTTTACTCACTGCCTATCTTGGTGTGTAGAGGGAGTTCTTTTAAGAGTGACGAAAGTCCAGTGGCACCCGGTTTTATAGCAGCTTTTATTTTTACTTATTTATTTATTTTTGGTTTTTTGAGTCAGGGTCTCACTATGTAGTTGAGACTGACCTGGAACTCACTATGTAGCCCAGGCTGGTCTCGGACTCACAGCGATCCTCCTAACTCAGCCTCCCGAGTGCTGGGATTACAGGCGTGAGCCACCACTCCCGGCTTATTTTTAATTTTTAGAGACTTAGTGCAAACCGGTGTGGTAGCACACGACAGTAATTCCAGCACTCTTGGAGGATGAGGAAGGAGAATCATAAATTGAGCCTACCCTGGTCAATGTAGAGGGAACCTGTTTCCAAACAAAACTAAACAAAACAAAAAACGCAGGTGTTGAAATGAGCAATTCTTATCCGTCCTTATCTCCCTAGCTTGGTATTTAGTTCCCTGGAAGTGAAGATCTCGACATGGTGCCTTTCCCAGGTAAATAGTTGTTGAGTGCGTGGGGCTTTGGACAAAGCGCTTCCGCTTCTTGACCACGTCCGGGTGTTCGAGCCCTCCAACCTGAATCCACGCTATTTGGCGCCTACTGCTCACAGGCTACTGCCCTGAGCCCAATGCCTCTTGCATAGCGAAAAGTGTAAAAATGAAGTCAGGAGACTGGAGGAAGAGAGGCCAGGGCGCGATGGTGCCGCCACCTCGGAGGTCGCCAGCCACCGGCCCTCGGGGTCCCCCTCTCCAAGGGGACCCACATTCTCCCCAACTCCGGCTTTCCTCGAAGCGACACTTTCTGCTCCGCTTGGTGCTGTCCCCGTCGTTGCGAAGGGGACAAGGGACAGCAGACTCCAGCCTCGGGTGCGGTAGGGACGCAGGCTGCAGCGCGCGAGGGTCCGGGCGCAGGT
>NW_022900933.1:22720396-22735728 GCF_012274545.1 Fukomys damarensis | reverse complement strand
ACACTGGGCCTCTCCAGCACCCCCGCCACCCCCGCTTGAAAACCCGGGGCCCGGGACTGGACCCTCGCCCTGCCTGGGGGAGCAGAGCCCCCTGGAGAGCGCTCAGGGGCGCCGGGTGGACCGCGCTGGGCACCGAGTTTCCTGCGCGCGTTGCCAAGCGATTTGCGGGACACAGCCTGTCGCTGCGATGAAGGGAGTTGGAACTGGGCCTCTCCAGCACCCCCGCCACCCCCGCTTGAAAACCCGGGGCCCGGGACTGGACCCTCGCCCTGCCTGGGGGAGCAGAGCCCCCTGGAGAGCGCTCAGGGGCGCCGGGTGGACCGCGCTGGGCACCGAGTTTCCTGCGCGCGTTGCCAAGCGATTTGCGGGACACAGCCTGTCGCTGCGATGAAGGGAGTTGGAGACGAGAGTGAGCGCGCGCTGGTGCATCCGCTGCTGAAAGGCGCTGCCTGAGGCAGCGAGTGAATCATTAACGTGGTCTCCTGCCGCCCCTGGCTCCCGCCCGCCTCCCTCCCCTGCACCCCCGCCGTCTCTCCCCTCTCGCCTCCTGATCTGTGAAGTGGCGATAACGACTGCCCTTGCTGTTTCCGATTGGATGAGCCAGTGTCTGAAAGACATCGAGCATACCTCCGAGCGCTCGGGAAGGCTGGGTCTTATTATTTATTGTATGAAGTGCACGGTCGCTTTTAAAGAGTGAGTCGAACGTGTCCAAACTGGCCCAACGAGCATTTGGAGCCTTGAACAGCTTTCTACACTTGAAGAGGGAAAATGCTATTATTAATGTTACTGATGGTATCATTTAAAGGCGATATAGCCTTTGGTGGAGAGTAAAAAAGTCTGCTGCTTTGGGAAGGTAAGAGAGAAAAATGGATTCTAGTTGGTAACCAGAGGTTGGTAGCCCTTGGAAAAATCAGTATGAATGCTATGTGAAACGAATGTGGTGGTACTTTGTTGAATGCTCACTAGTATGAGTAATCGGGATGTTTTTAGATTTCTAAACAAAACAGATTTAAAAGAGAGAGAAAAAACCCAACCATATCACAAAATGCCAAAAGCCTCTAGAAACTTAAAAATTTCAGTTGCTACCTTTAGGCACTTAGTTGTTTCTGATCTGGGTGGTCTAATTCGATCCTTTGCCGCTGTGTCATTTTCCTTTTGTTGTTTAATCTGAAGTCACATGAATATTTTGTCCCATGTACATTTTTAAAAAATTTAATTTATTGGTACATTCTAGGTAGACAGTACAGTTACATTCATTCGTGGGATCTTGTACCTTTACATGACAGGTCTTGGTTCTCATATTTTCCCCTTGTCCCCACCCTCCCTTCACCCTCCCCTCCCCTCCCCCCTTCAAACACTTTAATTCCATTTTTACATTTTCTTCATGTACATTTTTTTAAAACCTAGACTATCACGTGGAGCAGATTGCTCGGGGTCTGAGCCCTCTGCTACACTTGTCTCCTCTCCCGTGACAAACCTGTAAGGACCTTCCCAGGGGCTTAGCTTGTCACTCTACCCCTGTAGCCCTGGACCCTGGAAAGAGTGCAGACTGCTTCGGTTCTCCTAGGGTTTCCAGTGTCTTTTCCAGGTGCCTTACAATAAACAATGTTAAGTGAAATAAGTCAGACATAGAAAGTTAAATATCACAGCAACTTAGTAAGATCCTGTCTCAAAATAAAGGAGGGACTTCAAAGGCTTGGAGTCCAACGCCCTGTAAAAAAATCTAAATAAGTATTAAAAAGGCAGATGTTTTGGGGATGGAGAAGGGGACCTGAGGAGGGCAAAGGGACAACAAATTATCACGATATGTTAATATGTACCAGTTCCCCAATATAAATGTAGCTATTATGTATTGTGAACATACACTGATAATGTGAATGAAAGAAAGCATGCATCTCTCCATTTAGAAAGTGTCTTTATACGGCATCAGAAACACTTCCAGATGCAGATCTTGTAAGGGTCACCAGAAGATGTAAGTCCTTCAGTTGTGGATGAAGAGGAGTCCCCAGTCTCCATTGGGCAGGATATTGCTGCTGAGGAGGAGAGGCCTGTGGATCGGAGTGAGGACTCTGCGAGCCAAACCCCTACCTGTGACTGATTGAGGCAGGAAAACTGGACTAGCTGCTCTCCTCCAAGCCGAGGCCTCCTGCTCTGTAAGATGAGGGCTTATGTTTACTTTTGTTATGTTAGTGGGATTCTTAGAATTATGTTAAAGATTGGGAAGCCCCTAATACCTATGGTAGTTCCAGGGACGTAGTTACAGATCTGTAGCATCTAGAGGGGGTTGTAAAGGTGAGTATGATCAGATATACCTCGGAGAGATAAAGAGCTGATTGAGTGATAACACTTGAACTGATTGCAAAAGGCTGAGAGGTCTCTTGTGTGGCCAGAGGTAAGTTAGGATTTGGAAGAAAGGTAGAACAGAGGAGGGAAGATAAACCAGGGAGAGGAATGGTCAGAAGGGCTTTCATTGTCAGGTTAGGCTAACAACAACTAACCTCCAAATCTCAGTGGTTTATAGCAGCATAGGTTCCTTTCCCACTGATACTGCATGCCAGATAGGTCATATGTAGTCTGGCTCCTCATCCGTCTTCAGTCTGGGTCCCACTGAGCTTAAGAAAGAGCCTCTTTCTGGGACAAATCTAATCTCATTTATGGCAAAGGGAAAGAGAATTTGAGGAAATAAACCTATGACGTTTAAAGTTTGCTGGCAAATACCATCGATCCCTTCAGCTCTATCCTGTTGACCAAAGTCAGTCACGTGGCCAAACCTGATGCCAGAGGTATGGGGAAGTATAAACTTCCTGCAGATGCTCAGATGTGGCTGGGTAGGTTGAAAGGTACAGAAGGAAACGAGGTCTGGGAAGTGGCCCTGAGGCAGATGATGAAGGACCCTGGGTCATGTGCAGGAGCTTGGGACTCTGTTCTATGGCTAGGGAGCAGCCTGCTGGGGATTGATAGTGTCAGAAGCTAGTAGCAGTGTGGAGAGAAGACTGAAATAGCTGAGGTGAATGAACACAGTGGCCTTGACTCTCTCACTGTCTTCCACATACATGACTTGAAATTCCACTACTGGAAAATTATTCATTTGGCACTTGAGTGGATTGTCTTCTCTCTACGTCCTCTGCTGAAATGCACATGCTCTCTCATCTTAGTGCTTATCTTGGAATATCATCTGAAGCAGTGGTTCTTAAACTGTGGTGTGCATCAGAATCATCTGAGTAGTTGAGAAAACAGATTGCTGGCCCCACCCTGATCCCAGAATTTAAAAATCAGTCAGTCTGGAGTAGAGCCTGCGTATTAGTATTTCTGACCAATTTTCAAGAGATGTTGCTGGTCCAAAGACTGCACTTTGAAAACAACGGAACTAAAAGGGAGAAGTTAAGGTTGAGGGAAAGACTTGAATGCAAGAGGAAAGAGAGCAGAAGGTCTAGCATTCTCCACGTGGCTGACTCCGCCCACAAGCAGTCAGGTCTGTGAAGTGACTCTATCTTTAGTTTTATATTAGATTGTAGATGCAGTTCTTATGGTGAGGAAATGAAAACAGTTCAAATTCAGAGAAGTGAACAAGTGCTGCTTTGTCCCTCCCTTTGTAATTCTGCACAGCCTTCCCATCCTGTCATTGAGAGCACACCCTTTAGTCTGGCTCCAGACCTTTCACTAAGGCCTAGTGCAACTCTGGTCCCTCAAACTTCTTGTCATTCCATTGTAATTTCTTCGGGAACTGAGCTTGCCCACTGGGTGGACACTTGGCTGAATTTTAATATAGTCAGACCAAAAATATTGCTTGCTTCACTTGAGGTCAACTTAATGAATAAATGTCTGTACAATGTGGTCATGCAGATTACAGCCCATCCTCCCAACCTCCTACATAAATAACCCTTTGAGAACCCGGGATCAACCAACCCTAGATGGATTGGCTTACTCTAAGCGGTGGAGCAAGTCACAACAATTCCCCTAACTGACTCATCACTCTTACAGTGAGAGAGCATTTTAAAAATGGTTGAGAAGGAGGAAATACATTGGATTCTACATAACACAGGAAGTAAAATACACACATTGGATTCTACATAACACAGGAAGTAAAATACACTTTGTTTTTCTCTTTTACTATATTATTGTCAATTGTGGATATGGCAAAAGTTTGAACTCTACCTACGAGGCATATGAGGCAGTGGAATTCCTGCCTAACCAGACAGCACAAGAATGTCTAAAATACTTCCAGGGTCAACATTTCCAGTGTTAGCCAGCTGGTTAGAATACCTGTTTCAAGAAGATCACTGGCCACTGGGGTGATCACTCACGTAGATCACTGGGGTGTGGATAGAAAATTCTAGAAACTCTAGGTGTATTAATTTTGTATAAAAGAAGAAATAGCATGATGAGCCCAAGCTATAAAATGAAGTGAGGTTTGAAAGGACCCTTGTTCTCATAGAGAACCGACAGATAAGTCACACTTTGAAAATGTATATTTTGAGACAGAATTTCTCAGGATTCTGGGTACCTCCAGTGGTGGATGACAAAGCTTGGAACCATAACTTCTGTCCAGGAGGTCTGAGGCTCATTATTTTCCTTTCCGAGGAATTCTGAGAAGTAAACTCTTTCCTCTCTTGCAGAATTGGTCTCAGTACTGCCTTCCCTTAGTGACTTCTGCAAGGAGTAGAGCAGTGCCCTCAATGCTTTCCAGAAACTCCGCCTGAAGTTTCAAAAGATGTAGCAAAACTAAACTCTAGACTTAAGATTGCAAACCAGAAGAGAAACTAGCCAGGAAGGATTTAAAACATTAAGAAAGTGTTGCTGTCTGGATACCATTTATCCAGCAGTTGATATTTTTAAAAGGTATGCATGAAATCGGTAGATAAATAATATTCTCTGTTTATGTATATATTGAGCAAATACATGCGCATGGGTATGCACACACACACACACGCACGCACACACACACACACACATACAGTCCACCAAAAAAATGTATACACATTCAGGAAAAGAAAAATGGTATGATTTTTTTCAACAGATGATGCCATCCTCATAAGGGGGACCGTAGAGAATGTCGTATATGACAGAAAACCCACCAAACTGCTGGCCTGTAGAGAAGAAATTGAAAATGCATGTGAAGCAATCTCAATGACTAAGGTTACCCAAGCAGCAGTTTGCTGTACTAATAAATATCTGGAAGCTAATGGTCACCACTTTGAGCATCTCTTGTAATTGTAGAGGCCAAAGGCAATTATTAATCTCATGGTGTCTCATTAAATTTAGTATTAAATAGTTATACAAGTTTTTCTTTTCTCAAAGTATGTATATATTTTTCTGATGAACTCCCTAATGTCACTTTTATGAGGTAGGTTTATAGTGTTATTGTAGTCTTCCTAAAATGCAAGCACTAAGGTAAAAATAGTTGATCAAAATTCCATAGATAATAGGATTGAAAAGCCAGGGTTCCTTGAATTTTTTGTTCATTGTGTACACCTCTGTTACCTCAGCTGGCACTGTACTAACTAGGGCTTGTTACCTGTGGTGACCTCAGCCAGTGGAGCTGGATCAGAGTCGCTGTGATGGTTCGTCCCAGTGAGAGGTTTTGCCTATTGTTAATGGCCCAGTAAACCATTGGAAGGTGGCACATGTTAATGGCATTGACCAGCTTCTGGGTACAGGATTCTGAGGAAGGAGTTGAGAAGAATTCATAGAGGTGTAATGTTTAGCCTTCTGGCTGTTTATTGTGAGAGAGAAATTATGTAATATTTATACAAATTCATTAACAATTACACAACGAGAGTCTGGGGTTTAGTTTAGTGGTTCTGCCGCCTGCCTCGCAAGTGTAAGGACCCAAGTTTAATCCCTGGTACCAAATAATAATAATAATAATACAAAAAGACCAATATTAAGCACATAATGAAAGAGATCACTAAACTATACATTCCGACTGGGAGGCACAGAGGCTGAGCTGTGCAGAAGCCTAGGAAGGAGCGATTGCACTAGGCTGTATGCACTTGTGGGATTTCTCTGGATGGAAGCACTGGCTTTGTGGGGAGTGAACCTAAGTGGACTGTGTCTCTGTGTCGGTCATCAGTCCTGATTCAAGTTCACTGATGCTTTATCTGGGATGAAAGAGTAAAGTAAGAAAGAAGATGATGAGTCCAAGCTACATGACTTCATGAAGTCTTCCCTTTTTGATCACCATGAGACCATCTAATTTGAATGTTCTTGCATTTGACAGCTTTTATAACCTAACAAATGAACCCTACTCATTAATATATGAGTAATACTGGACTCTGACTTGAACTTTTTGTTTTCGTTTGCTTTTTTGAGACTGGGTCCTGATATGTATGTAACTCCAGCTAGCCTCGAACTTAGAGCAGTCCTCTCACCTCAACCTCCTGCTTGCTGGGATTAAGGCCTGCACCACCAGACCCAGCGTGAACTTCTTAAAAGTTCATTTTATTAATAGGAAAGTACTTCGGAGCTAAGGATGTCAAACCTCTTTATAAATATAATCTAATCCTACCATAAACTATGTCAAGCTGGCAGGTGATCGGTCCCCGTACACTTCCAAAATGACCTGGAAAGGTCAGGAGCCCTTTTTAACGTCATGTAGAAATGCTTTGGCACTTCCACATGAACTGAGCGCCCCCCCCACCCCAACATTCGGTGTTGTCTAGGTTAAATTGCTTCCCAGATCTCCGTAAGGATGGTGACAGTAAGAATTTAGGGCCCTGTCATCTCATTAGGATTTCTCCAGCTGGCGTTATACCCCACGGAGGAACTGTAACCCCAGAAGGTCCTCATTAATTGTAAACTGACAAGCGAGATAACGACATGCTCTTTGAGTCAACCCTGGCTCTCATTGAATGGAGGTACCATTTTAGTGCTGTTGGTCTGTACAAAGATGCAGTCGGAATGAACAGACATTACATAATTTTCATGCCATATGCTAAACAGTGTAGCAGGTCTGTCAGTTGCTTTCCGTCTGCTTGGACTTTGAAGTGAGACAGCAGACCCTTACGTACAGGCTCCATAGGATCACTGCACCAGCTCCCTTTTGAGGTTAGCTAATTGCTTCCAAAAAAATTAGTAAATAAAAAAAAGTGACATGCTTTAAATGAAAACAGGTTTTATTTCATTGTTTGCTTTGGAAACTGAGTATGTTTATCTGTCTTTTTAACTTAAGCTTTTAAAACAGAAGAGTTACAATGACGTGAGTAACTGGCTAAGACTAGGGTGATCCATGGAGAGTGAAATTTATTAGCTTATACATTGTTCAAATGTCAACTATTTGAAATCTGAGCTATCAAAGACTACAGCTTATTTGTGTGTTCCTCTACTCTTGCCAAACATAAATGTTAATTTCTTTTCTGTATCATTCCCACTCTCTACATTTTCCTCCACTTCAGGCTGAACAGTTGGAAGGTGTGAAGAACTGGTTATTAAAATTATCAAAGTAGGCTGGGGATTTAGCTCAGTGGTTCTGCCGCCTGCCTCACAAGCGCAAGGACCTGAGTTTGATCCCCGGTATCCAAAAAAGAAATTATCAAAGTCACTGTAAGTAACTGTCATTCATTAAGGTTTCCTAGATTCCAAGTCCTGCGCACCATATGATCTCAGTGTATTTGTACCTCAGTGATGTAAGGTGAGGAGGAAGAGGAGGATCTCACTTTACAAATGAGGCAGAGTCTGGGCTTAAGTCATTTGTCAGCAGTGGGGGTGGAGCTGGGCTTTGAATACATTTCTTTTAATCTCTATATCCGGAAGCTATGCCCTTAGCCACTATGATGTCTAGAAACAAAAGGAAAAGTACTCCAAAGAGTTAACAAGGGCTGTCTGCTTTTTTCACATCCTTAGATCCTGATGGGAGGTAAGCTGTCCTTCTTTTTGCACGTCAGTTCACAATTCAGCCATCAACAGAGCTGTTGAAGCACACTTGCACTTCTGTCTCTTCTTCCTTAATATTTTTGTTATCAAGTAACCTCTAAGATGGGGGTTAGTTATGGAGTGGGGATTAATTACAGCATTTCTCTCAGTAACTCATCGACCTAACTGGCATGTGCAGGAGGTACTGTCTGCAGCAGTGGCCGAGCCCTGTGTTTGCGGACTTCTCCAGGTGCCGACCATCACACTCAGGACCTGGAATTCACACGCTCTGCTCTGGATTGGTTTTAGGGGCCTGGTCCCTGACAAGGTCTTGGGGGTGCAGTACTAAGGAGTCGGATTGCCTGCTTTCACGTATCAGTCTCAGACAGGAGGACTTGGACACTTACCGTACAGTGCTCATGGTCCTAAGGCTTTGGCCTCTGGTCATTCGGTTACAGTTTTCCTATGAGGAGAACAGACAGTGGGCACCAAATCAGGCCAGGCACCTTGCAGAACTGTGCCCTGGCCATAAGGAAGCTGGATAACAGTGTATGCTCATTTATACTTAATGTCTCTACTTACAGGGAAAAGAAAAAAAAACTTAATACGAAAATAAGTTTGTCCTATGGGTAGAGCACAGTGAAGTGGTTGCGCACACAGATTTGGGAGCCAGGTGTCCAGGTTTGAACTGTGAGGTCTGGGGTAAGTTATTTAACTTCTGTGCATCCATTTCCATATTTCTATAAATAGGACAATAATAAAATTATTTCATAGGCTGGATATAAAAATGACATCAGTTATTTAACTAAATGAGTCACAAAGCACCTCGAGGTCAAGGAAGTATTCTGATACTGTTTATCAACTAGCACATAAAAATAAAAGGGAAGCTGAATATCACTGTATGGAGCGGACGAGCCATGATAGATGAAGCTCCTATGAAGTGTCAGTAAGGGTGTGCAGGGTGAGGTGTGCGCGCTTGAAATCTTGGTAGGTGCCCTAGGGGAACTGGGCACTTTAAAGACCCGTCTGAGACATGTTTGTAAACTGCCTTTTTGTAATATGAACCTGAGCGAAACAGTGTAAGAGGAAAAGAGGCAACAAGGATGGATGACTTCATGTTTTGGGCCTGGGCTACTAGACAGAGCTGCCATCTTCTTGTGTGGGAAAGGCTTCTGCTGCAATAGTTTTGGGGAAGAGAAGAGCTCGGACATAATAAATTTGAGAGACCTGTTTCACAGTGCTGCAAGATGGGAATCATGCAGTCAGGTGAGAATTCAAGGCTGGAAGTCCCAAGCTTATAGATGGAACCCAAAGCAGTGAAGGAATGCAGTGGTTGGGGGAGGGGATCCAGGACTGAACCCAGCGGCAGTCGAGCTCCAGTGGAAAGGTCAAGTTGGCTCTAGTTTTCTTGTTTGTTCTTTCCTCCCTTTGCTAGTGTAAAATGAGGTGTGGACCTCTTGGATATTGGCATTTCCTTTGGGTAATTTTTTATCATTTGAGCTCTTTAATGCTACTGTTAAGTATATAGACTTAAAGTAAATACACCCACATCGACTACTGCTTGATCTTCTACTGGCTTTGTCCCCTTGGGCAATATATTTAGTCTCTGGGACTCAGTTTCCTTATCAGTGAAATGAGAGCTGATAGCAACAAAAGCCTGTTTCATAGATTTGAGAAATGTGTAAACGCTGCACCAATACTAGGAACCTGTTCTTCCCTTTATCACTGTACAATTCTCCTGTGTGTGCCAGCATGTTAGAAGTGAGGAACACTTGATACCTCACACATTTAAAGCTCTTTCAATTATTTCTGAACTGAAAACCACATTTTAATTTAACTCATATTGCTATTATTTTCCTTCTTTTTATTAAAAAATAAAAAAAAAGAGGTCAGGGAGATATTGCAATAAATTCTACATACATGTGAGTTATGGATGTTTCCTCTGTAATTGAAAAATGCTATTCAAAGATGAAGTCTGTTCTGCATAGGTGACAATTGCTACCTGAAACACAGATAATCAGAGCTCTGAAAGCTGAAAAAACAAACAAAAAAAACAGGTTACTTCTGGCCATGACTGATTCAGTATTATGCATACTACCTGCATCCTTTTTCTTTATCGTTATGAGCCAGGTAAGAAGGTGCTCACTTTCTTCTAAAATAGTAGCTGATCTTCCCTGCTGTTTCAAGTTGAAGTTTCATGATTAGTTGGAAGGTGCGACTAAAACCACTTTATTTCATTCATCAAATAGTATTATTCTGAGTCTATTTTTTAAGATGTCTCACACTCTAGGATAAATAAGAACCCACAGATATGGAGAATCACATTCTGAAGTCTTGTCTCCATTTTCTCGTGTGTGTGCTGTATTTGCATTTATGGTTTATGTGCTTTGCATTTGTGGCTTTTCTGTTTTGCAAGAGTTACTGTCAGTGAGACGTCTACCAGAAGAAATACTATTATTAGTGGTGGCTGGACCAAGTCTGTGTAATGGCATGGTGTGAATCCCTACCAGAGTTTTTGAGAAAACTTTTCCAGATGGATGTGAGTGTTGTGAGGATTGAAAGGGGAAAAAAAATTAGAAACATCAAAGCAGAAAAATTAATAAGAGAGAGCTTCCAGTGATTAAATTTTTCTTTCTGGTCATGCAGATTGAGGAAGTAGAGAGAATAGGCATTAAATGGTGGGAAATTTCCATCAACTTGGAAAAACAATAGAAGAAATAATTCTTAGCCACTAAGGTGAAAGCTCACAAAGTCACAAGTTCAAAGAGTCTCACCCCATTTGTCTGTAGTGACAGCCTCCCTTTCCCCCAAGGAACATTTTACCCCAAACCAATAGAAGTGCCCCAGAGAAGTTGGAGTGCATCCAAACAGAGTTTTTATAAATATATCAATTTTTAATATTACTGTATTGTATACCTAAAATGTACCAATAAACTTAATGAGAAAAAGTAAAATGAATCATATCATTTTAGAAGTATACCAGTGGCTATACTTTTATATGTTTTCCAGACTTTTACTGGGTGCCTTCCTTTTATAATAAAAACATACAAAGTAGAAAAACAAAAGAAAGAAACTACAAGTGTGGAAATGCCTGGATCATCACTGTTGAAAGGCGCTCATTGCTCACATTTTATAATGTGAGAATTCTTTTGTCCTGTAAGTTGTGACACTTCTAACATGTCTGCTCTCTAAATTTAGTTTATATGGATGGGTGGGATGTTAATAATGCATTTCACATATCAAAACCCTAGACCCTGCTCTGCCAAGGCAGAGCTCGCCTTTAGTCCGCAGATCTCCTCCAGCTCTTATGCTGTGCCAAGCCCACCCAGTGTGTCCCAGTTCATTGTGTCTGTCCCTCGCAGTTGGAAACACCCATGTGTCCCTGCCGTCAGTCTGCAGATGTGAACTTGGGATGGTCTTGTTTGGGAGAGGTCTGGTTCACCAGGATAACACAGCAGTGACCCTACTGGGGCCTTTGTGCAGCTGTGGCCCAGCGGGGACCACGGCTGCAGCCTGAGAGGTTTAGTGTTTGGCTAGGTGGTTTTGGTCCTGTGCCTGTATATCTGGTTTTCTGGGGGAAGAGGGAGAGGATGGATTCTCAGAAAAATACCACTGTAATATTACTATGTTACTGAAAACGGAAATAAGGAATTATCAGTTCATGGTCAGCGGAAGCCGTAGTGCCTGACTTCCTTTTATGCTCCTTTTAAATTATTTGGTTTTGTTTCTCAAGGCCAGAAAGAAACTTGTGCTAGATAAGTTGTTCTGGGGCAGGAGCTTTAGGCGAGGAGTCCAGAAGTCCCTAGGGGATTCATGGGTGGATTTTGGGAAGCTATCAGTGAAGCACAAACAAATAATGTTGCGTGTATGTGTATCTTTCCAGAGACAAGAGTCTCTGAATGACCTTATAACTCAGAGAGATTCAGAGAGTCCTTACTTTTTTAAAAAAGGTCATGAGTCAGCTCTAGGAAGAGGTCTTCAGCTTTTGAGTTGTGTGTCTTGGCCTTGGCCGTGAGAACTCTTCCTGAGGGCAGACATGCATGTAGTGGAAATACAGGCACGGGTGTGTGAAACACCTCGGTGTACTCACTGAAGCCGGTCCTGTAGAAAGGTGTGAAGGTTTCATTTTTTCCAGGTCTGGAGAGGTGGAGATGCAGATACCTGTAACCCCAGTAGTTCTGTCCTTATTTATGCCTCCTGCTTGCTCCTCTCTCTGTAGTTCTTGAACCCTCACAAACCTCCTTTAACTCTGTATTACCTAGACATTGTGCTAATTGTGGTGAACACAGATACCTCTTTCTCTTGGTCTTCCCTGGGTTTCTAAGAGAAACAGCTTGATTTTCCCTGCAGTGAGAAGTTGAATTTGACCCAGGCCTCCGTGATGCTGAGAAGAAAAGACATTTGTAATGCACTCCCAAATGGCTGCTTATCCTAGGTCCACTACATAAACCTTAATCTTTCCCAGGGTCCCAGCCTTAGTTCACGTTACTCTGAGTCACCTCACCCAGATTCCCTCCCTCCGTCACTCATCTCTCAGTCTGCTTCAGCAGTTAAACAGGCCCTACAGACACCTTGGTGGTTGTCTTACAGGCCCATCAAACTCATTGCGTCTAACTCTGAGTTCGTCATATCCCCATCATCCCTTGACGGTTTTTCTCTCTGAAGTCCATCTTGGTGAACGGCACAGGAATTGATCTAGCCTTCTAAAGGTCTTTTTCATACACCTATCACATAACTGCTTCTTGATCTAAAGGAGCCCCCAGAACTGTATCCCATGTCTTAACTATGTTATACCCTAAATGGCTGTATAGACATCCTTCCTCTGTGTACCTAATCTTGCAGTGTCTGATCACTAATTACTAGCCCCTCTTCCCACCTTCCTGTCTGTCTTCCTCATTGCTTCCAGAATGATCTCTCTAGAATTCAAATTGAGTCATATTTACCCCTACTCAAATTGTTACTTATCTCTACTGCCTTTATGACAAATTCCAACCTTCTTGGCCTCGTCTCTAAGGCTGTAACTGACGCCTCCTAGTCATTCAGTCTCCTGTCTTACTACTCTCTTGACATACTGCTTTACCAAGCTGAATAACTTGCCAATCAGATAACAATATTCTTTCACTTATCTCCAAGTCTTTCTATGGGCATATTACATTTTTAGCGCAGTGGTTTTGAGTGGGGGCCTAATAAAAAAACTCACACTTCAAATTTCCAAACCATGTATATAATAAAACAGACATTTTCAAGCTGTCTCTGTGCACCACCACATCTCTGCCTAATGCCCCAATCCTAAAATTAACCCCAAGTCTCAGGGCCTCAAGAACTCTAGCCTCATTTCTGAGTCCCAGCTTCCCCTCACACTGTGTCCTACTCTTATTTCCAGATCCTACCCCATCTCTGATACCCCAGGGCTTAGTGTCAGGGCTGAGTGATGTTTAACTGTGGATTAGGCAGGGTGAGGTCAGGGATGGGTGTAAGAATCAGGGCTTTCTGTTGAACATACCTGGGGGCAGCAAACTGGCTTTGCATGTTATTGTCATCATTGCAACATGGCTGAGTAAAAACGATGTCCTCTAATTGACCATACTGTACTGTATTATCACCCTTTTCCCTGGTTGATGCCATACTCTGAGCTTGTAGTGCTCTTGTTTCCCCCCACTAATGTTTATTTAGGATGATAACAGAAGATTTCTGGGCATAGTTGAATGTTCCTGAAAATCTTATTTATGTTGGTGTCCACAGTCTTGTAGGGGGGTGAGATCATGTAGACTCAGAGCCAACCCACCTTATTTGAGACAGTTTACATATCTATTATGCAGGGCTTAGAGGGGTTTGACCCAGAATTGTAAGTAACAAAGGAAATAAAATGAAGGCCAACCTAGATATCTGGATATCCAAATTGGATATCTGAAGAGTCACTACTTTTTTTTATTTAGCAAAAACTACTTTTATATCTGCGATTGCCTCACACCCCCCCCATCATGCTTTTGATGAGTAACGGATTAAGGGTATAGGAGTTAGATTGTCCTCTGTCCCTGCAATAATCTCTGACAATGTCATTAGGCCATCTACACCATCTTTTGATGAGGTAAGATTTTTAAGATGTGATGAGTGTTTAATATTTCTTTAAAAATTTGTTAAATGTAAAAGACATGTTGCCATTAAATTACTCTCAGAGTACTCCCCTCACTTCAAACACACTTTGCGCCCCTCCCTTTCTGAAGCAGCTCTGGAAGTCCTCTTTCATCAGTGTCTTTTTGTGGCTACCTCTTATGTCCTGAATTGGTGTAAGATATTTGCAGCAGTTTTTGTCACATAAAAAATTACGGTGTGTCCTCATCAACCTTACTCACAGGAGATAGCACCTGAAGACTTTTGGCTCTTCCCTGAATCAAAATGACCATGAAAGGTAAGTGTTTTGAGTTGATTGAGGACATCAGAGCAGCCTCAACAGTGCAATTGAAGATACAAAGAAGACTTCCAGAACTGCTTCAGAAAATGGCAAAAGAGGTGAGATAAGTGTGTTCGAAGTGAGGAGTTAGTAACTGAAGGGATTAATGGCAATGTGTCCTTTTAGCATAATCAATTCTTTAGAAACTTAAACATTCATCGTTTTTAATCACACTGCATTGTGTGTGTGTGCATTTATCACACTGTGTTGTGGGATTGCCTACCGGTGTGTATTTCTATCTGGAATTAAGCTTCCATTGGCTGCTCCTTTGGCCCATCTCCAGCCCTCTCAGCCCCACCTGTCTCTGGGTTGCCATGGTAACCAATATTGCTGTTCGGAACCATTCAGCCAGCTGAGACTAATGCTGGGATTCTGGCCCCGACTTTTGGGTGCAGGCGAAGTAGCATACCGAAGGACGTGGAATCTTGCTTCTCCATCTGCTGCTGCAGGTACCAGAAGAAGGATCAAAACGTGGGGAACTGGGTCATACAGGGTAAACTCTGACCAATGAGAAACAATCGTGCCAAAACTGCCAGGTACATTGCTGTTCTAGCACCACCGACCCATCCTGTGGAAGTTTCGGGGACAAAGGAGCATCCCTGATACCTCTCCAAGCTGAGCAAGTAACAAGCTAAAATTCCTGTGAGGCTGTGGCCGCTTCCCCCACCCCCAGCTTGTATTTGCTTTCCCTGCCTCGTTTCTCTCCGTCCTTCTCTGGCTTCCCTGGCATTGCTGGCACACTTTGGCATAGAAACTTGGCCCTGGGCTCTGCTTTCCAAAGAACCCAACCTAAGACACATTCAGTGTACCTCCACTTCCCTGGAGAAACAAGGCCCGTGTAGGGAGCAGAGGGAGACCCCACAGATGAGGCGGTCTAGAGCACAGATCCAGGGGGACTTAGTTCCAGGCTTCAAGCCTGTGTCCCTGTCCTTCGTTGGCTGTGCTGCACTGAATAGCATTGGCCACTCATTTAGGGGCGGGAACTGAGCAGGTGGGTCCTTTGGTGGAAAAAGACAAGTCATTGGGAATC
>NW_022900933.1:22713739-22720201 GCF_012274545.1 Fukomys damarensis | reverse complement strand
CTTTTTTTTTTTTTTTTTTTTTTTTTTGATGCTGGGGATCAACCTTGTACTTGAGAGGCAGGTGTGGTGCCTGAATCCCCAGCTAAATCCCCATCTCAGAGTGTTTCTAATTAAAAAAAAAAATCAAATATGTAACTTTAAATGTCAGTGGTCCAATAGGACAATCATGAAAATGTGTCTTTATGAGATCTTTAATGTATTCTGGATTTAAATTTTAGCTCTTCCCACTGCTGTTTGTGTTATGTTGAGAAAGTTGGCCCATCCAAGTCTAGGTTTCCTTAGGTGGAATATAAATAGTAGCAATAGCACCTTATTACAAAGCAGTGGTAAGTATTAGATAACGCATAGTTATTGGCATCAGATTTTTAAAGTACAGATGGAGAATAATAGTGTTAATCCCTGTAACTATTTTAAAAAGTTTTAAGTGAGATTTTGTAGTCCTTAGAGGTTTTATTGGAATTTTAAGAGATATTTTCTTCTTCTGGGATTTCTTCGTAGGGAATGAAATCATAGGTCCAGTTTTAATCATCTAGAACAGGTGGGAAGGCAGGATAAAAGTTTTCATGGAAGCAGTGTTTACCTACTAGATATTTTGAGTCTATTTTCCTTCCTTTGCTAACAAGTCTATATCAACCTCAAATAAATAAATTAGAAAAGTTTTACAGCTTTTTTTTTTTTGTACCAGAGAATGAACTCAGGCTGAGCTAAATCCTCGGCCCTTGACACCTTTTTTGTGGTCATTCAGAGAAGTTGTAGCTGAGAAGATCCCAGAAAATACCCTCTTGCCTTTACACTCAGGTGGATTTCAGTATGTGCCAGGTAAATAAAAAAGTGCTTCTGTTAAAGGTTGTAATTAGGGTTAATGATGTATCTCTTAGTGTTTTTTTTTTCTTTCTTTCTTTTACAAAGCCGTGTTAAGGGTTGTTAAACTTTAAATGGTAATCATGGCTTATTATCAACTCTTTGCAATCCAGCTTCTAGTGCAGCTGTTGTACTTTATTTTTGCAATGTTTGTTGCTTTTCATCTGTGTGACCAGTGCTGAGCATTGTAAGGAACTGTAAAGCAGGGCGTCATCCACCCCTCACCAAGGTAAAACTCCAGCAAAACTTCATAAGGATCACGTCTCAGTCCCTTTATGTCCTTCCCTAGGACTTACTAGAAAAATCTACTTTCTTCTGGAAATTTCTCTCTTGCCTCAATGACTCTGGAAGCCTCTGATTTTTCTCTGTCTCTCTTTCCTCCTCACCTTTTCCTGCCCCACTCCCTTGTGTAGACATGCTCCAAGAGTTGGCCAGCTTCCTCTGCCTGGGCTTTACTTCTGTAATGATAACCTGTTTTCTCCTTGGCTTCCTGTATCATCTTTCTTGGATGACTGAAATAACTTTTTACCTCTAATTTTTCTCTAGATGCCAAATCTACGTATTCTCTAACCACTTTTTTGTTTCACAGACCTTGAACTCAGTATGTCCCAGATAAGACTCAGTTCTCACCTTCAGCTCAGATTAGCTGCATTCTTCACCAGGCCTCTCCCAATTTCCTTAGGATATGTGCTGGGACCTTCTCTGCCCTCAGTTCAGCTACTGATGGCACCGACATTCTCCTACTCAACCATGCTTTGTGGCTGCCTCTTATCATTCTTGTTCCTTTTATTCTGTTGAATAGAGAACAATCTAAGGATTCTTCTGGCTGTCGGTGTTTTTTCTGCTTTCATTTTCTTGCCGCATCAAGGTTTTTTACTGCACATTGACCATTTTCCTAATGTTCAGAGGTGTGGGAGGAGGGCCAGTGCCGCGTGTGGCTGTGGGGCTCTACATTTCTGGACAGTGTTCAGTGCATCGCATCTGTGCAGATGTTGCCTTCTAGAGTTGTGTGCCGGGGGGCAGAGTGTTGGTGAGGTCCTGGGCTATGGACACTTGAGTGGCGGGGTAAGGGTGTGGGGTGGTAGTCCAACCTAGGAGGAAGGTTTCGTTTCTATAAAAGGAGGAAGGTTGGGGAGTTTTTTCCCTGTCATTTGCCTGGGGGAATGAAGCTCTGTTTCTGCACTGGGCTTACTTAATTGTACAGTCAACCACCAAGCTTTCAAGTTATGGATAGGGCTCTGTTTTTCTCTAATGCTTGTTGTTCTTGATACAATTTTGCTTTTAAAAGGAGGGTTCCATGTTCTTGCAGCAGTACTGATAAAGGAGGATAATCCTCTTTTAAGTCACAACTGAACTTCTTTGCATATCATTTCCATCACCCTAAAGAAGTCGGTGATCCCTCTGGTCTCATTGCTGCATCCTGTTGACTGATACAGGTGTTAGGGACATGCCAGTCATGGGACACCTCGACTTATGCCTGCAGCTTCAGGGACCCTGGCAGCACCCATCCAGGCAGGTTGCCCCCGAGTCTGCACAGCTGTGGAGCACACACCCTGTGGGTACTGCTCACGTCGGTGACCGTGCCGATGGCCTCTGGAAGATCAGCAGGGTGGCCCTGACCCCTCTGTCTTCTCTCACTGCTTATTTCCAGGCTAGCCTGTGTGTTCCATTGGGTTGGCCTGGCTGCTTCCTGTCTCCAGATGAAGCTCACACCATTACTTCCTTTTTTCCCCAAATTTCTAAGGTCTCTCCTTCCCTTCCACTTTCACTTCGTGAATGCAATCACCACAGAAATGAAATCACCAAGTTTTTACTCTTTCCTTACCAAACTAACTCCTGCATATTCTTTTTTTTTATTTTTTCAATTTTTTGAGACGGGGTCTCACTATGTAGTTGAGACTGACCTGGAACTCACCATGTAGCCCAGACTGGTCTCGAACTCACAGTGATCCTCCTGCCTCAGCCTCCCGAGTGCTGGGATTACAGGAGTGCGCCACCACGCCCGCCTCCTGCATATTCTTTATTAGCAGAAGTAGCAGTGCTAATAGATCTCATTGATTAAACACTTCTTATTCGTTATGCTAAAAGTCTTCCATGCAACATAATTTGTCATCTTACAGGCATCTCCAAGATAGGTGCTATCAAATGAAACTCGGGTTTAGAGAATTTTAAGACATTCCCATGATTGCAGTTAATAGTGGGAGACTTGGCCAAAGAGCTTGTGCTCTGAGTCAGGATTTCCATGTCTTCCTAAGACCTGGTCACATCTGGAAGTCGTCTAGGAGGCTTCCCGGGGCTCCCCACAACCCGCACTGAGACCTCTGGTCATCTGCTGTTGTAACCTGCATTATAATTCAAGCTCAGGACTCATGAAGGTAGTGGGAAGACGCCTATGTTCCTTGCTTTTTTGGAGGTTTCCTATATATTAAAAACTGAAATCCAAGACTGGGTTTCCAATTCTGGAAAACTATTTTCTGTTTTAAAATTTTCATATAACCAAATTAAAACCACTAATGTATATTCACATATGCAGAAACCCACAGTGTATTCTAATCTTATTGGCACAAATAACTGTAGGAGTTACAGAAGATATCCATTGTACACTGTGCAGAGTGGTCTTGTATTGGAACATGAATTTAAGATTCTGGGAGGCTCTTCTTTCAGTCTTTTCATATTATTTGAAGTTCTTTGTGGTATGAAGCTATTGGCCCTTGGTCTTTCTGGAGCCTGTATTATTTGTTTCTTTATCACTAACATCTACTATAACATCAGAGCTTGGCACATTGGAGGCTCTTAATCCATGTCAGTTAAATGCATGAGTCCATTAATTGTCTGAATAATTTCAGAAGTCAAAAGATTTTTGGTTGGAATCGCAGAACTATCATTTCTTACATTCTGAACTTGAGCAAGTTTCTTAGCTTCCCTGCCTACCTCCCGTGGTTGATGAAAAGAGTAAAGGAGATAACGTACCTCATCTGTGGTATAGCACAGTGTTTAAGTAGTACTTGAGTCCTGGTTGAGAGTGGTGGGGGACAGGTCATGGGCATTATTGTTAATAAAAGCTCCCCTCCCCTGGGCCTCTGCTTCCTAGACAGCCACAGAGAAGGACTGGTGGTCCCAGGGGCCAAAACACCTGATTTTTTTTTCAGGGACAAAAGCCCCTATCTACAATCTGCCATTGGTGGACAACAATGTCAGGCCTTGCTTTTTAAATAATGCACTCGTCTGCCAAGTATTCTTACCCACATCATGTCATTTAATAATTACTCAGAATTTTAAAATTGCCTTTAGTTTGAAGAAATGTTATAACATGTCTGGCACCTGCCCCTCTTGTCATGGAAGAGTCAGCACCAAGAATATTTTCTTCTGTATTTATTGTGTTCTTTAGCAATGCTTTCATTTTTCTCAAATCTTGGATTCAAGTGATCTCATGGAGAAAAACCCCCTTTCAGTCACTTCTGTTTCTGTGTGGCCAAATAGAGAATGGTCTTGGGACCTCTGACTCCTGCACGCCCTTGTAATGAAGAGCAGGGCACAGCACACTCCCACTGGGGGCTTCCTTACCTCTCCGTCGATTTGTGGTGACAGAGTTCTAGGACTTGGGTGAAGCTCCCAGGGCCGCATCCACACTCTTCCCAGCATGTGAAAGCATTGGCCGCTTGTTTTGCTACAGCCTCTCCTTAGGTAACCTGATTCATTCTGTAAAGACTTCCTAACTCTTATCTCCAGCTCTGAGCTCCAAATTGAAACATCCCACCTGCCTGGTCACCATCTCCCTTGAATGTCTGATGATCCCAAATGCATCATTTTTTAAAAGAAATGCTTATTTCGCTTCTAAATCCTGACTCTTCCCCTCAACCCTAGTTGATCTTCCCAGATCTCAACCAGAATCTCAGAACCCCGCCCCTTGCTTTACAGCATTTATCAGTAAGTCCTTAGAGACCGCCATTAAACTGTGCCTGAGGTAGCATCGCTTCCTCTCCAACTTACTACCTTAACCATTTTTAAGAGCACAGCTCAGTGGCATTCAATATTTTCGGACAGATATGCAGCCATTGTCCCATCCTTCCCTAGATCTCTGTTTGTCTTGCAAAACAAACTTTCCACCTATGATGCACTACTCATTGTTCCTGCCTCCACTCTGACCCCTGATGGACTTCGCTCCTTCTAGGTAGAGGTAGCTACTGTAAATACTTCAGTATAATATCCTCATGGCATGTGTATCAGAATTTCCTTCTCTTGTAAGCATGGAAATAGTCTAGTCCATTGCACGTACACATCACATTTTGTTTATCCATTCATCCATTGACGAGCACGTAGATTATTTCAAGCCACCATCCTCTTTTGTCCCAACTATTCCAACAGCCACCTAATTATTCTCTCCACTAGTAGGCATCTCCCTTCTAGTCGCTTCTCTGCCTCGCTTCTAAAAGATCAAGTCAGATTTTGTAACTTCTCTTTAAAATCCTTCAGTGCCTTCTCATTGTGCTTAGAATAAAACCTAAACATCTTAATCTGTCTCATAAGACTTTGTATTTCTAAAATAAATTACCTTTACAGCCTTATGTCATGTCCCTCTCCTACTCTGTTCCTCATTCAGGTTTTTATCTTGTTTTTGCATTTCAGACTGTTGGTATCTCTGATCCTCTCTACTTGAAATATTTCTTCCTTTTTGTCCAGGCATCATTGGCTTCTCCTTATCTTTTGGGGACTAGTTAAGTATAACCTCTTCAGAGAAGTCTTTTCCTACCCACCCCATGTATCATAAAATCCCTTATTAGGCATCACCTTACTTCTTCAGTTGCAGTATTTTCTTTGCTTATAATTGACTTGTTTCATACCTGTTGTGAGCAAAATTCAATTCTTTGTGGTTGTAAAATTGTAATGTCTATTCAAAGGGCACTTTAATTAGATCAGATTTACCTACATCATTTCCCCTTCTTAAGGTCAACTAAGTACTTTAGTACTTAGACTTTAAGACTTTAAAACTTGACCTCCTGTCAGTGTCACTCACTGATGTGATACAGTTCAGGTACCTGGGATGTCATTCAAGGTGACTGCCTCAGACGCGCACCAAAGATCAGAGGCGATGTCTAATCTGTTTTTTTGGTTCGTGTTTTGGTACCAGGGATCGAACTCTGGACCTTGTCCTTGTGAGGCAGGCAGAAACACGGAGCTAAATCCCTGGCCTTTGTCTAACTTGTTTTTAAAGCCAAATGTGACTTTGTTCTTGATGATGAATGTAGTAGGGTAATTGAACTGTTGGATAGTATAACCAGAAGGATTATTTTGAAGAAAAATCGTACAATAGATTTATTGTAATCATAAGCCTGAGATGCACTTATATACGTATATGATTATGTATATATACACACACACACTCATATATAAAAATATTGTGAATTTAGAAAGAAAATAACACTATTAGACATTTTTTTTTTTATTGAGTTTATTGGTACATTTAGGGATACAGTGCAGTTACATTCATTGTTGGGATCATGTACCTTTACATGGCAAGTCTTGATTCTCATTTTTTCCCCTTACCTCTGCCCTCCCTTCACCCCCTCCTCCCCTCCCCATCTACAAACACTTTATTTTCAT
>NW_022900933.1:22660027-22709003 GCF_012274545.1 Fukomys damarensis | reverse complement strand
GTTTCAAGGGCGCCCGCGCGGCTACCTTCCTTCCTGGGTCTGTTGTCCCGTAGGCCGGGAGCTCGCATGCACGCCGCCGGGTGATCGCAGGCAGGCAGGCAGGCAGGCAGCTGAAAAAAAACCCCCTCTGGGGTCTTTGGGGCCTTCCTGGTCTGTTGTCGCGCAGGCTGGGGGCTCCCCTATTAGACATTTTGATACCTAAAATGTACCAGTAAACTTAATGAATTTTAAAAAAATAAAATAAAAAATAGAGAGGAACACTGATGGGTAGGGACTGTGGCATACGTGATTGAGGGGGTGAGGGTGATCTTTTGGAGGGTCATGCAGAGCTGCTGACTGGTACTGAAATGTGGCATCTGCCCCGTTGTGCTTCTCTTTTGGATGTGTTTCATTTGAGACTGAGGTGTTTACTCCCCAGTTTCCACTGGAAATCAGAAGAATGGTCAGTCTCCTTTTCAAATTTGTATTTTAAAGAATGATACATTTAGATAAAAGAATGAACGAAAAAAATATTGAAATACAAAGAGGAAACAAGGGTCCCTCAACTCCATTTCTGTTTTAGGAGCATCAAGATGCCTGTTAATGAAGGGGTGTGTGTGTGTGTGTGTGTGTGTGTGCCACGCGTGCATATTCTCCAGTGAACTTTGTTCCAGTTCTGTTAGTGAGGACTCTATTCCCTAATGAAGGAAAAGCATGTGAAAGGAGAGGGAAGAGAAGCCATGTTCCAAGTTCTCGCTCTGATTTGGGTCTTTCTCGTAAGGTCATGGCACCTTCCAGTCTTCTGTGTATTCTAAGAACTTATGAAGCAAGCAGCATGGTTACTTCAGTTTCCTGATTAAACTTTTGTGGTTGCTATGGCCCACTGTGACCCAGGTCTCAGAGTATAAAACTATGCTTGCTATGCTTTTGTATTACTGTACTGTGTGCAATTCTAAGTACATAGTAGATGCTCAATAAATTAATGGAATGTCCTCTAAAAAATATAATCCATAAGGTCTTATTTTCCCCATTTTTCTTTCTTCCTGATGTTCTTTTTGAACTTTCACTGTTTGAGCTATCAGGGAAAACAAAACAAAACTGAACCCTAACTTGAAGGGTTTAGAATTGTCACCAGGATCTAGTTTAAAACGTTTCTACATAAACTCTAAACAGATGGCTGAATAGTGTTTGCCAGTAGACTAAAATTTTAACAAGCAGATATGATTTTTCAGAAAAACCATCTAGTTTAATACATATGAAAAAGAGGTCCAAGGGGAAGATGGCCAAAGATACAAACAACTTCTTTGGATCACTAACCAGACAGGAATAATGTTTTTCTGTAATATATAGTATGGCTAACCTAATAAAAATAAAACATTGTCTCCATACTGGTAAGGGACAGTATTAATCCATATGGCTATATGAAATTCTAATTCTCATGATTTATAAAAGTTCTGTAAAACTTCTAATTAGTATCCAGGACATCAGTGTAAAATTTTCTTTATTTAAATGTTCTAAACTGGTCTCATTTTAAAAAAGTGAACTCAATTCAGTCTGCACTCCCACCAACAATGGAGAAGGGTTCCTTTCTCCCCACAATCCCGCCAACATTTGTTATTGTTTGATTTCTTGATAGCAGCCATTCTTTGTGGGGTGAGGTGGAATCTCAGTGTTGTTTTCATCTGCATCTCTTGAATGATCAGTGATGTGGAACATTTTTTCATATATTTACTTGCTGCAGACATTTCTAATTAAGACAAATGCCTGAGTTTATGGTCTCTAAGATTGACACTTTCACTAAACAAGAGCCATTGTATAAAATGTATTTAGGGATGTTTAATGGATATGTCTGAAGCCTTTGTTTCTTACTCATGTTACATCCTCATGTTTGTTTCTTATGTTAAATTCCTTAAGAATTTTCTGTCACACAATGAAATCAAATACGGGGAAAGCCTTACTGATGATCAATATCTCTGAAATGACTGCATATGATGACATTTAATATTTATAAATTATGATTGATTTTTGTGGAAATAATATATTTAGTTTTAAATATTAAAATACTTTGTTTAAAAGAAAAAAAAAAAGTGAACTCAAGTCAGAAAGAACCATTTCAGGGGAGGACTTCCAAGGTTGCCTGTAAACAACCACCAAGTGACAACATGTTGAGACAAACTGTTTTCAGGAATTGGTCAACAGGCTGCATAAGATTTCCAGCTGGAGAGAAAGAAAAGCCAGGAGATGAGCTGGGCAGCTTCATCTTGGCTCTCTTCCAGGGGAGTTTCCTGATTGCAGCTAGTCAGCAGGAGTCTAAGCTGAGCGCAGCAGTCCTGCTGAGCTGGGAAAGTAGAGATCAGGGTTTGGGGCAACTGAAGCAGCTAGAATCCACTGGATAGGGCATGTCTTACTCTGTTCGGCATTGCTATAGCAAAATTCCTCATTTAAGGTGTTGTGTAAAGAAGCAGCTTGACTCATAACGCTGGTGGCCAGAGTGTCCAATAGCACCGTGTTCATTGGTGTCCCTATGAGGGGTCTCTAGCTGTGTTACAACACGGCAGAAAAGCAAAAGGGAACCAGCGATGTGCACAGGGGTCGAATTGTGGGGTACCCTGACTTTTAAACAACTTGTTCTGTGAGATGACATTAATGCATTCATGAGCATGGAGCCCTTGTCACCTGTATTCCATTAGGATCCACCTCTTTTATTTTCAGCTGGGATTGAACCCAGAGCCCTCACACTCAGTTATATCACCAGCCCTTTTCTATTTTCTATTTTGTGTCAGGGCCTCTTTAAGTCACCCAGTTGGCCAGGCTGAACCTAAACTTGTGATTCTGCTGCCTTGGCCTCTGAGATTACAGGTCTGTGCCATCCCTCTAGGTGTATGGTTTACCTCTTGAAGGCTCTACCTCCTCAACATCACTGTTCTGGGTACCAGGCTTCCGGCACATGTTCCTTTAGGGACAAACCATGTCCAGATGATAGCAGGGCACCAGCAGGGAGAGAGCTGCCCGGAAGTGTCTGGGTGTACTCAGAGAATCCTAGGTTAGAGTAGAGTAAACATCCGTAGACTGAAGCTTCCTAAAGGTGGCTGTTTCAGGATTGAGATACTATAAGGCAGGCATTCCTATAGACATTGGTGGGCCAGCCCAGCCACAGTAGAAGGTCCTTGTTGACACCTTATTTACAACCTAAGCAGCCAGCCAGGATGAAGAAAGTCTATGTCTTCGAATTAAGGACCCCAACAGGGTTTGTAAATTTTTCTCTGAAGAAGCAGTAGTAATTACTTACTATTACTAACCAGTAACTGTTTTAGTCATTGTGAGCCATACATTTGTCATAATTGTTCAACTCTGTTACTGTACAGCAAAAGAAGCTACAGACTATATATATATATAAATTAATGTGGGTGTGTGTTAACATAAATTTATTTACAAAAAGTCAAAGGGCCAGACTTAGGCTGTTGCTGTAATTAGTCAACCACTGCTACAGTGGGGAGTAAGCCCCCCCACAACAAATCCTAGAATCAAATCCTGTCGAGAACTTCAGCGGTGGTAATTTAAGGTTGAGTCCCTACAGCAATTAGGGAGACTTAACACCCAACTTCATCCAGAAAAATAAAAGACCAAGTCTACACAAGCTCAAGCTTTAGGAGCCAGTAGTTAAATTGACTAATAGAATTGAAATCAGTATTCTGTAGAGGAAAAACTAATCCAGATCAGTATGTCAACAGCGATTATTAGGTATACAAAAAAATAAGAAAATATTATTCTGGGGCCGGGGATTTAGCTCAGCGGTTCGGTGGCCTGCCTTGCAAGCGCAAGGACCCAAGTTCAATCCCTGGTACCAAAAAAAAAAAAAGAAAATATTATTCTGATCCAGGAATGGACCTCAACAGAAACTAATCCTAAATGGCCTACATACTGAATTTAGCAGACTAAGCTTTAAAAGCAACTATTTCAAATATGTTCAGAGAACTAGCAGAAAACATTGTCATAATAAGTGAATATATAGGTCATCTCAGCAGAGAAATAGAAATTATAAAAACATTAAATGAAAATTCTAAAATGGAAAAAGTTGAATAAGATAAATTCATAAGATGAGTTTATAGGACAATGGAGATGACAGAAGAGTCAACAAAGAACAGAGATTAAAAAAAGGGCAAAAGCTCATATGAAGTAGTGACTGAATTTCTTCAAATTTAGTAAAAAAATTAATGTATAGATAAAGAAACTTCACAAACTTCAAGGAATATGTGTTCTACAAAAACCACATGTGGATTCCCTATAGTCAATTGTTGAGACCTAAAGATAAAAGAAAATCTTGAAAGGATTTAGAGAAAAGAAGAATATATCATATATATAGGGCATTACAACCAACTCCTCACTGAAAACATTCAGACAAAAAGACAAAATACTGAAGGAAAAATTGTATGTCTAGTGAAAAATAGTCTTCAAAATAAGGATGATATGAAGACTACCAATGTATCAGGGATTAGAAGGCAATGGGGAATGATGTTCTATATCAGAGTTCTTGGTTGTGAGCAACAGAAACTGACTTTGACTAATTTAAGAAGGAAGAGTTAGTGAAGGTATTGGTTAGCTCATTGGATTGGCAGGTGGCTTGGAAAATAGGTAAGAACCACAGGACTTAGCCAGCAGTGAAGAAGAAGCAGGATCACATCACAAGTCTGCTATTGCTACTGACCACTGAATTAGGATGTAGCTGCCTCTGGGCTTGCACCAAATTTCCATTGCTTGTATTATTCCACTCTTGCATGCATTCGAAGCCTGTACCATCTAAGATTCCTTAAGACCCTGACTTTCACTGATATAGCTTGGATCAATTGCCAGGAGATGGAAAGAGTGCTTTTTCCTCTCAAGAAAGAAAGGATTTTTGGATATTGAGCGACCAGAAAATAACAGATTATGCCCATTCTAAAGTTTTCACGGCAAGAGTCTGTCTTCTCTATCTCTGGATTCAGGGATTCCCTCTTGGTATAAATGCTTGTTGAACTAAACCAGAGAGTGTGCTGAGACCTGCAGATGAGTAGGAACTCATGAAATAGAAATGTAGGAGAAATATATCTCAAAGGAAAAATTTAATAGTACATTAAATTAACAAATATGTGAACAAATATTTGAATAAGACAAAGTATACACAAAAACAATTTCATAGAAAATTTTCAAAAAGTATATGGTTCATACAGGGAGATACTGGCAAATGAGATTAGAAATGTGGTTGCCAGAGTGCCTGTATCGATGCAGCAGTATTTATTGAGTACCTAACAAGTACTATTTCATGCTCTGCTCAGTGGTAAGGATATAACCATAGACAAAACTAATGCACCTTCTGCTCTCAGGGAACTTTTGTTCATTTTTCATATCTCACTTTATTCTGTTAGGAAGAATCTGAGGAGTTTTTAAGTAAAACCAGTGCCCAGCCATTTTCATTTAGGAAGACCACTCTCGCATAAGTTTGTATAACAGACTAGGGGAGTGATGTTTAAGGGATGCAGATGGAGAGGAAGCTAGTAACTGTTTGCATGAGGGATGAAGGGCCAAATGAAGGCATTCTCGGTGGGTATGGAGAGGAGAGTTTCCAGAGTTCTTCAAACTCATTTTGAAATTCAGAGCTATCACTGTTTCAGCCTCTCCTTTTCCAGTGTACTGGACACCACTCCAACTCTCTTCAGATACAGAGTGCAATTCACTGTTAGATAGTATGCCATTCCTGTGCCTTTTCCTAAACACCTTTGCCTCTCCATGCTTTTGCTCAGAGCTCTCTTTTCCAGTTGAAGATGCAGCCCAAGACCATCCCCAGCTCAAGTTCTTAGTAGTATCTGCAGTATCTGAATGTTCTTACTGTCTGCCATTGCAGTTTTAATAAATAACCTATCAACATGTTAGAGAATGGAGGTTATTGTTTTATGTCACTGTGGTACCTCCCTACGATGGACCATAAGCTGCTTAAGAGCAGAAATGCTTTCTTCCTTGTACCCTTACAATCTAGAAAGGGTCTTGGACCAAGTGCCCAGTGCATATTCCTGATGACAATAGTCCCTGCCTTTGTGGAACACATTAGCGATCTCACATGCCTTATAACTTCCCATCCCTTCTTAGTTTCTGCCCAGTGGAGACTGAGGAGTGTTAATCTCTGCTAAGTATGCCTTCTAAACTCACGTTACTCCCAAACCTTTAGCATCTTCTCATTTCCTATTGAGTCTTCTTAGCTTTTAAGGTTGGTCAGTCCTTTCCCCAGTAGGCAGTGCCATCCTCACCAGACTGATCCAGAAACAAGCCTTCTTAGGGTCTGGATGTTAATCTTCTCTCGTGTTGATCTTTGCCTCAAGGACATCTTTTCTCCCCTTCCTGCAGCCCAGTACCAACCATCTTCTAAACCTGAGAAGCCTGCTTAGCCCTGGGTTATTCCAGCCTCCAAAGGCCTCCCTGTGGCTAAACTGTCACAGCACTCACAGTGTGTCATTTAGCAGGACCTTTGTTGATTCTGTGTATCCAACCTCCCAGCTAGACTGTGAGCAACTGTGGGATCCCTACAGCAAAGGACACCTGGTACTTTTCCAGATGCATAGGGCTTATGTACACATATTAGAGGATTGATGTAAGACACATCTACTTCTGTGACTCCCATCACATTGGACACCTTCCCCCAATTTTAGGGTGTAAGGGACGCTGTGAAAATCTATCTAGTGATTTTTGGCTAGCCTTGCTGCTGATTCTGAGTCACCATTCACTTGTGGTGACTGTAAGCCTTACTTTATGATTCATATTCTAAAAATGGGGTGAGGTTTTCATCTAAGGAACTAATTCCAGTCTGAACTCAGCCTCACAATTATTGGTTTCCTTTGTAGGTTTCAGGCTTCTCAAGGTCTGGTATCTTATGGCTTATTGAATGTGGCTCTTCTATGACAAATACATAAAATCCATTTCACAAGATTATGATGGGAGAGGTTCCCTGTAATGAATATTCTACCAGCTTTTCTCAGGACTACTCATTATTTGCAACCAGCCTGTGTCTGATCTAGGATGAATAAGCTAAGGAGGGTATTATCACTCTCTTCCTTTCACTCTTTTTCTTTTTCTTTTCCTTCCATCCTTCCTACCTTCCCCCCACCCCTTCCTCCAACATTGGGGTTTAAACCCAGAGCCTTTGCACTGAGCTACCTCCTCAGCCCTTTTTTATTTATTTAATTGTTTTTAAATTGTGAGACAGTGTCTCACTAAGACACAAACTGCCCAGGCTAGGCTCAGATCTTCAGTCCTGCTACCTCCGTCCCCAGGAATGCTGAGATTATAGGTGTGCGCCAGCTTCTTCCGTACTTTCTGATGGGTCTCATTTCCTCATCTAGAATATGCCTATATCTGTAAATAGAGAGCATTTCTTTTTTTTGGTACTGGAGATTGAACTTAGGACCTTGTGCTAGTGAGGCAGGCTCAGTGCCACTAAGCTAAATCCCTGGCCCAAGAGAGGGTATTTCTGAATTGACCTTCCACATCCTGTAACTGAGCACGGCCTCACATCTAGGTTGTTGACACATTCTGGCTCAACAATGACTGAAAACCAGAATGTGTAAACAGCATAAATGGGGTGATTTCATGAAATCTGCATTGTAGCCCTAAGACTTCCACGAACAAGCTCTGCAGCCTTAGGTGAGACATTCAGCAAAGCAGCATGATGGCAATGGCTAGCACTTACAAGGAGTTTGGAAGAGAGCTGGTGTAACCTGAAGCTCCAGAAGCTCACCTACCATTATTATTATCGTTGTCATCGTCACACAGGGTTTATTATGCTCAACCCTGAGCACTTGGCCTACATTATCTCATTTAATCCTTCGAATTATAAGGTGAGTTTTATTCTTGTTGTACAGGGGTGAAGTGAGGCTTGCAGAGGCTGAATTATGAGTCCAAGAATGTGCAAGAGTCCAGCTGGACAGTTACTTGTGAGTCCGAGCCCAAGCTCTCAGGCTTGGTTGCTGTACTTGATTTCCTTGTGGTACTGGTTTATCATCAGTAAAGCTTAGGAGCTGTGCTATTCATCTATACGGTGCTCTTATCCTAAAATTTGTATGTTTTCTCATCCCCTTTGCAGTTCCCTTCTTTCTGCCCTCTCCTCCCCTACCCCTTTACTGTGGATTTCGCTGGCTTCCCCACAGGACCAGCAGGATGTTTTTCCCCAGTTGGGTTCTGATGCTGCATGTGTCAGCATGCGGCCTTTGCTGTGGCTTTCCTTTTGAGAGGGCGGGGAGTGTGGATTTATGCCCTGCTGCTGCTGCTGTTGAGGAAAGAAGTGTCTGACTCTTCAGTTTTGCTGTGTTATCTTGGCCTACAGCCGTAACCACACTGAGTGACATAGGGACAGGACTCAAGAAAGGCTCTGTAGGCAGAAGCGCATGGGAATTAGCTCTCAGTGCGTGTGGGCTCCAGGGTTGCTCTCTGGTGAGATCTGGGTTAGGACACCTGCACTCTCCAGGACATTTGAACATGTCCCGTCCTGTGTTGCTAAGGATCTCGGGGGAGGGCCTTGGAGGAGGGCTTTCTGGATGGTTCATCCTCTGTATAAATAGGGTTTCTGGCAGATTTCCACATAGGAAATTTTTTCCCAGGGCATTTTGTTGTAGTTTTGTTGTGATTGATGTTTATAAAGCATCTGTCTGTCCATCCACATCCTGTAGTACTTTTTTTTTTATCTGTGACCCAAAAGTTAGAATATTTTGGCATTGGCAGAGCTGGCTCCAGCAGTTAGATCTATCTCTTCCTAGCTTGGTGTATCTAGCACTTCTGCTTGTTGTGGCTTCTATTTGATCAATCTTTATTTGGGATTTTAAAGGGTCAGTGTGTTACTGCCCTGAGATTTGTGCATCCTTCCACTTAGAAGCCTGAAGGTAGCATTTTATTTAGCAATCTGAAGGCACCAAATAACCTTATGGCACCATTCATTTTCTCTCTGCCCAGATATTTTACACCTATTAAAGAATAATAGTACCACTTATACATCTCAGCTAAGATGGATATTAAACCAAGTGAAGGATGGTATGAAAATATTTCCTAAAATTACGAATTTTCTATAAACAGTTGTTTTTAGATACAACAAAAGCCTAGGTAAAACAAAAATAATTGCTTTAATCACCAAGAAGGGCAAAAGTTATTAAATGTTTACATGCTGATTTTCCCAGTGTATATTACGTATTGAAGATAATATTGTGTAGTAAAATATCCTATTTTTCTTGTTATTGTGTGTGAGGTGAAGGCTAAGAGTTAAGTTATTCTAGAAACTTATCTGAATATTGTGTGTATTCAGCTAGTGAGCAGTAGTATTGCTCAAGGCAGTTAGTAGCTCTTTTATGGAAACACATTAATTTTGCATTAATTCTGATTTTATTAATTTATCACAAGATCAAGAGCTAGGTTCAAGTTGTAAAAAAGACATTAATAGCATAAGCAAAATTATAAGCCAAACAATTCTTCTGTATACATAGAACATGATTACAATATAAGTAAAGGCTTGACATGCATATACTAATTCTAATTGGCCTAGATTGAGGATGTGTTTAATTCACATATCTCATTAAAGCAAATATTCCCCATCCACTTACAGTAGATGAACAAGATGACTCCACTTTTGTTTTTCTTGATTGGAATACCATGCTTGGAGAGACCATCTGGAAATTATTGGGTTTCTGCCAAAGATTCAAATCAGGCTTGCAGAAAGTTACCTGCCTAAGGCAAGAAACTGTACTGATTTAATGGAAAAGACCACACTTCTATTTCACCATCTGGTAAAAGAAAAAGAAAATACTTTGAAAAATTTTAATATTTGCTTCACAATTATGGTACTATATTATAGACAACAGTATTTCAAATATAATTATTGAGGAAATTAGGGAATCTAATTGTTGGAATTTGGGTGATTAATTACAAGTCTGGTAGGAAGGCTTATTATCCAGACATCTTGATGCTAGTGACAAATGTTTCTGTGTAAAAAGTAGAGACAAGACTGAAGCAGAGAGAAATATGGCAAGTTGTAAACCACTTCCTTGTGGGCAGAACTGAAAGCCTTAGACCTGTGTATGTTTGGTATAATGTGATGGTAATTCTTTTTAACTTTTTTTAAACAGATTTCTGTCCAGCAGAGTAATCAAATGCAAGAAGAACTGATCGTCTACATTCTGAGTGCTGTCCTTGGCAAGACCTCTGTAAGATACTGTATGCTTCCTCCACCCCAGACATTCTTCTGGGGTCCATCTGAGGTCAGCAGTGTGAAGATGACCGGTGCCTTCTTAGCATGACGACCTTGGACCATGTGATTGCTACCCGTCAGTCAGAGTGGGTCTCCTTCAATGAAGAGCCACTCTTTCCTGTCCCTTCTGAGGGTAAGGAGTGCTTTCATCTCCTAAAATGACACGGTTTGTGAAGAACACTCCCTGTTTGCTATGAATTCTACTTGATCATTCTTTGAATAGGATCTTAATAAAGGAAAAAGATCCAGTTTGGCCACTTTCCTGACATTTATGAATTTTTCCATTTAGAAACCCAGAGGAAGCATCTGACTAACCTTAGGGCCCTAAAAAGGGGTCTGAAAACACCAAAGTATTGGTTCTTTTCTTCCAAAGAATGTAACGATATTTATGAAGTACTTTACTGGAAACATTTCTTTTGGTTAGTCCTCCAGCAATTTAGGTTTTCTCTAGTTTTAACGTGTATTGTTACAGTGGCAGGCTCTGGAGCCATTTTGCTTGAGCTCAAGTCCCAACTTCATCACAGAAGAGTGGTGTACCCTTAGAAAAAATCACTTCTTTAATCTCTGTGCATAGTTTCATCATCTGTACAGTCATCACAGTACCTACCTCAGGAGTCTTTGTGAAGACTAAATGGATTAATATTTTATAAAGTACTGAGAACAGTGCCTGGCCATTGGAGGAAACTCAGTATTATCAACATTGATCACAATGAAGGTGGTTAGGGAACTAGGGTTCCCGGAGGTACGGAGAGGATCCAGGAGATACCTGCAAAACTGTGTCATTTTGTTCTGTTCTGCGTCAGCTGCCGGTACCATGTGAAATCATTGCATCTTCATTTGCAGTACTTGAAAAGTATAAATCTATGGGTGTGCCATCCGTAGATGGTGTCTGTGTGACTACTGATCCCTTGAATATGGCAAATCTGAATTAAGAAATGCTAAAAGTGTAACATACCTATCCTGAATTTCAAAGACCTACCTAGTTAAAAGAAAAAGATTATCTTAACAATTTTTTATTTCTATTTCATTTTGAAATTATAAATTATACATACTGGGTTGAAATGCATATTATTAGAAATAGTTTCTGAGCCTAGAGATATAGCTCAGTGGTAGAGTACATAAGCTAGGCCCTAGGTCCCATCCTCCTGCTGTTCACAAAAGTGCCAGGTGCAGAGATGCATACCTCTGATCCTCGCTATTCTAGAGGCTGAGACAGGAGAACCACGTTTTCATAGCAGCTTGGACTACATAGCAAGATCCCGTCTCAAAATTAAAAGAAAAAGGATGGGGATGTAGCTCAGTAGTAAAGCACTTGCCTAGCATGTGCAAGGCCCTGGGTTCAGTCTCAAGTACCACCCCCAAAAAATCTCCTGATTCTTTCCACTTTTTCAAATGTGGCTACTAGAAAATATAAAATTATAAATGTGATTCAATTTTTATTTTTACTGTGCAGTGCTAGTCTAAAGGCTGTGATTACATCAGGTCAATAATGTTTTTGGCTAGTGGTAGGAAAAAGTTGTTTGCTTTTTAAAAATTCTCAGGTAGCAAAATTTATTTTGTGTAGTACACCTGTCATGAATTTTAGCACACTTATAGATTTATATATCTACCTCTGTGTCCCCCGCCTTTTACTTTCAAAAAAAAATTTTGAGGGTATGAAATATACCAGGAAGAGCCTTTATGTCACACTGAGCTGGTCATTAGTGCAGAATTTGCACCTGGTGCCTACAGACTCTAGTGCAGATTGGATGGCAGAGTTTTAAATTTGAATTCAGTGTGTTTAGTCCAGAGAGAAGCTCAGCCACAGTCTCCACAGTCCCTGTTGCCTTTATTTGTCCCACTCAATTCAGATTTATCTCTTGTTGGAGCTCTACAGGCATTCGCATTTGTGATGTCCAAGCACTGGAGTAGATGCTGAGATGAAGAGTGACCAAGTGGGGTGTAGTGGCACGCAACTGTAACCCCAGTACTCTGGGATGCTGAGGCAGAAGGATTACAAGTTTGAGTCTAACCTAGGCAATGTAGCAACTTAATGAGACTCTGTCTCAAAATGTAAAAAGCTCAGTATGAAATTAACACATTTGATCCCCAGTACCATCCAAAAGTTTTTTTTTAAGTGACCAGAACTCTTCTCAGCCTGCCCAGATACTGACTGGGGACATGTTGAGGGAAAGTTCTTGAGCAGAGAGACAGCTCAGGATAGCTGTTTCCCTTCCCCTCCCTTGATAGTGGCAAGTCCCAAAGTCGCCCCTTGACTTTGCCTCTCAGAGACAGTTTGATGAACGTCCTTCCTCATGTAACAGTGGCATTTGGTCTCTGTTTCAGGGGGAGCTGAGGAACAACTCCCGGGACTGTCATCTTCCTCAGACCAGTCTGAGAGCTCCTCTGCGGAAAACCAGGCAGTGGATGGAGGCTCTCGGGACCTTTCCCACTCAGAGCAAGATGATTCCTCTGAAAAGATGGGCCTCATCTCTGAAGCAGCTTCTCCTTCTGGGAGCCCTGGACAGCCCCCACCTGACCTGGCCTCGGCCATCAGCAACTGGGTTCAATTTGAAGATGACACACCCTGGGCCAGCACCTCACCACTGCATCAGGAAACAGGTGGGACAGGTAGAGGCTGGCCCCGTGCCCAGCGGGGTACTTTCCATGAGAGGTCTAAGGCAGCCAGGGTTCTGTTTACCTGTTCCAGAGCTGGAAAGCACCTGCTACATAGGAAAGAGCAGACAGAGACATCATCTGCTTTTCACTAATTCTGTAACTTGGGCTGGGCTTTAGCTCAGTGGTTCCACCACCTGCCTCACAATTGCAGGGACCTGAGTTCGATCCCCAGTACAAAAAAAAAAAAAAATTCTGTGACTAGTTTTTGTTGACATAAGCATACAAAAGATTTTACATGTTCTGGTATTTTCAACCTCTACCTTTGTCTTGGCTATTGATGTGTCTTTGGAAGGTTACCTACATTTTTATCTATTAGAAATTGGAACTATGTTTACCTAGCATCTAAATTGTAAGCTCCTTATACACAGAAACAAATGTTTCTCAAAGTGTGGCTTACTGGGCATCTCTAATAAAGTTCCCAGTGAAACTAGTTAAATGTGGGCATTGTCATGCCCCAACCTCAGGAGTCCAAGTCTTCAGGGATAGAGATGGTCATAAATGATAAAGCTCTTATGTTATGGCCCTAAAACGGCCAGCAGTTGCTCTAGGAAGCTCAGAGAAGGCAGGGAATCACTAGAGCCCACCCTTGTGACCTGGCTACTTAACTGTGTTAGGCACTAAAGCATGCCAAGGGTGATGGGGGATGACCTTTGGGACTGTATTAGTTTTCTACTTGCTGCTGTAATGAATTACCAGAAAAATTAGTGGCTTAAATAACACAATTTTATCATCTTACAAGTCTCCTTTTCAGTAGTCCATATGGGTGTGATTGGGCCTAAGTCAAGGTGTTACAGGGTTGCATTCCTTTCTGGAGACTATAGTGAATCTTCCATGCCTCTCACAGCTTACACAGGCTGCCTATGTTCTTTAACATGTGATCTTTTTTGTGTCATCAAAGCCGAGAGTGCAGCATATTCTTGAAGTGACATCATTCTCTAACTTCTGTCCCCCACCTTCCATTTTTAAGGACCTCTGTGTTACATTGGGTCCATGAGGTCCTCACCTCAGGTCTTTTACATTATCATGTAGACAAAGTCCCTTCTGCCATGTAAAGTACCATGTTCACAGGTTCTGGGGATTAGAATGTGGATGTCGTGCAGAGATCTATTAGCAAAAAGCAGAGGTGGTATTTTTTTTCTGTTGGTTGTTTAAATGTTTTGCTAGTTTTAAGTCATTACAAATTATTAGTTTCAAAATATGTTTTTAACAACAATAAAAATTGATTTAAGTAAATAGAAAGTATGATGTTACATAATAAACATTTCAGTTTTTTCATAATTCTATATTTAGATATGCTTTTTTCATTTAAGCATCAGATTTTCAGTGAATTGTTGGTAGGAGAACTACAACAAAGCAACCTGAATGAGTGACAGGTCCAGACAAGCTTCCAGTGTTGCTGGAAAGGGCGGAAGTAATCCTTGCTGACACCTAACACTGCCATGACTTCAGGATAAGCATTATACATGGAGGGAAAAGTCACAAATGCAGCTGCTATGGCTTGAATGTCTCTCTAAAGTTCATGTTGAAATCTAATCTTAAATGTGGGGGTAGTAAGAAGTAGGGTTTTCGGGAGGTCACCAGAGCGTGAGCGTAGAGCTTTTGTGAGTAGGATTAGTGTCCTTAAAGAGACTTAAGGGAAATGTTCCTCCGTTTGATAACACAGTGTCTGTCCCTTTTGCCATGTGAGGACATGATTAGAAGGTGCCACTCATAAAGAATAGACCTGACCACATAACCTACTGTTGCCTGGCTCTTGGGCTTCCCAGCCTCCAGAACTGTAAGCAACAAATTCCTATTGTTTATAAGTTATCATGTCTAAGATAACAGTGGACCCAGGTAGACCACTCTATTTTATTATAGCAGCAGGGACAGACTAAGAAAACAACAGTGAATTTGTATAAAAGTATGTTTTATGCCTGCGAGGCAGGAACCACTGAGCTAAATTCCTGGCCCTGTTTTTTTATTTTTAATAGGATAGATTTATTGAATATTAACTCTGGCACTATTATCTCATGTACTCTTTATTATAATCACATGAAGAAGGTATTAATAGTCTATTTATCTTTCCATGAGAGATCAGTATTGGTTTAGGAATTTGCCCAGGAATTGCCATAGGAATTTCTACCCTATGCTAGAAAGTGCCAAGAGAGAGCTTCTACGGCTGGCTCCGGGGGCTTGGATGGCCTGGAGCATGCTATCCTCGCGTGGCTGTTAGGCTGCAGATGCTGCTCCATGCCATCTGCTCCCTATTGCTTCGGAGGTGAGGGAGGTGTAAGGGCTGGGAGGTAAGGAGTGAGTGGAATTGTGTTTCTCCCCCAATTTGCCCTAAAATGGCTGTGCTTTCAGCTCATTGTTATATTCCTGGCCTTCTGATTCTTTCACACCCTGCTTAAATCTTACTGGTAGCCTAAAAGACTTAGGACAGGTAGTTCAATTTCCTTTAACTCTTCACTACTTATTTTTGCAAAACTAATTTTGGGGTTAGGTTCTAATCGTGTTTCCTCCATCTGAGATTGTCCTGTTATTGACCATATTTTGATATATTGTTGAGTCTTTGGCAATGATTATCTCATCTTGGTCTCTATACTCCTGGGCTTCCCCAAGGCATCTGTGGGGTAAAAATTGTTTTCATAATAATTCTGAGATGTTTTTGCTTTTTTCATTTCACTGGAATTTGTATCAATGGAGCAGAAGTAATGACAAGTTAAATTTCTGTCCATTATGTGCTCATAGTTTAAAAAAAAACAAAGCTTCAGTTTCACTTAGCAGTAGTTTTGACAAAAGAGCAGAAAATATTAATTTTATTAAATCCAAATTCTTGAGTATGTCTTTTTAAATATTCTCTGGGACAGTCTGGAAATTTAGCAAAAAAGAACTTTTGTATCTTACCAAGAGCATAATATTTGTTTTTTTAGGAAAAAGGTTATATTGAAAAATTGGGTTTAAAGTAGTTTTTAATTAAAAAAATCAATTTATAAATCAAAATAATGCAAAAAAATCTTTGATGAACACGAAATGTTTTAAAGACATGATCCAGCTATCACACGACTCTTCCACACTACCATGGCCCAAATTCTGGCTCTAGTTCCAATAAAACTTTATTTATCAGGTAGTAAACCTATTGGCCATAGTGTTTGCTGCTTTGATTTGACATTTTCAGAATATTCATTGAAATGTTACTTTGATAACTGAATTTTTGGGCATTCCCTAAATTTTGTACCCAAGGCAAGTGTATCATTTGCTATACCCACATTCCAGCCCTGTGTTTTTTTGAAGATAGATTCATTGGTATTACTAGAAAACAAGTCATCACATGTGCAAAAACCTAATTTTGGCTTGAAAATTGCTCAGACATTAGTAACCCCGTCTGTTGCCATGTACGAAAATTTCACTTACTGTGGGGCTGGTACTGTGGGGCTGGTACTGTCTGCCTCAGAGGTGATTTACCAGCAGACTTGATAACTAATGGGTGAGGAAGAAGCCAAATAAACCATGCATGCAGCTCGCACCCTTCTCACGTAGTGTTGCTGATATAGGAACCTGTTAGCCATGGAGGACTCTGCAGAGCATTTGGGTGATTTAAAAATTTATTTTTAAATAAAAAAATTGAAAAGCAATAAACCTAAAGACCAAATCCCAAGCCTGCTGATAGCCAACTCAACCCTTCAGTGAAATTACCGAATAATAGGTGACATAGCGCGTTCTCATTACCCAGACTAACCTGTCCCACATAGGCCAACTCCTTGGATTTCTTCCCTTGGACTGTATTTAACAATGAGGAAGAGTGGTTTGTAGCCCACTCAGCATGGACAGTGCAGACATTCCTCAGTGTGGACATTTCTGTCCTGGAGGCTGTTGGGCGGCTCAGGTTTTAATTGGACTCCAGAATGTTCGGACACATGTCCTGTGTTACTGTCACCACACATGCATTTGCAAGCCTTACACAGAAATAACAGATATGTGCAACAAGTTTCCTCGCAGTGTCAGAGACATTGTGAGACTTGTACTCACTACTGCCTGCTCAGTTCTTTTGGTAATGCTAAGTATATCTTTAGTAGTGCTAGGCATAGTAGGCTGCATAATGGCACTCCAAGACCTCGGACTCTTAAGGGCTTAGTCTTTGAAGCCTGTAAATGTTATCTTATTTGGACAAGGGGTCCTTGCAGATGTAATTCAGTTAAGGATTTTGAGATGGGGAAGTAATCCTGGGTTATCTGTGTGGGCCAGAAATGCAATCACCTGCCATGGTAAAAAAGTGGCAGAGAAGGATCTTGCCCACACAGAGGGGAAGTCAAAGCCTTGATGATGCTGACCTTAACGATTGGGGAGATAAAGCTATAGCCAGACAGTGCAGGGAGCTGCCAAAAACCAGCAGAGGCGAGGAACAGATTCTTTCCCTCAAGCCTGTGGAGGGAGTGTGGTCCTGCTGACTTCTTGATTTCAGCAAGGGATTTTGATTTCAGACTTCTGCCCTCAGGAACCATGAGAGAGTAAGTTATGATTCATTTAAGCTCCCGAGTTTGTGGTCATTTGTTATAGCAGCCACAGGAAACCAAGGCACTAAAAGTCTAGTTTATTAAAATGGGACCATTTCCTTAAGGTTGAGAATGAGTTGGCCTGGTCCAAGGAGCATCTGTAATAACACAGGCTGTTTGGAAGCACATGTGGGCTCACGACTGTGCCTTACATGCAAGCCCTACAGCCCTTTATAATTTATTCATTGTGTAACTGGATATTCATTAAGCACTTTTTCTCTTTAGTTCTGCTAGGTATGGATATTCAGAGGCATAGTAGAGTGATCAGAATTTAACAGATCATTGAGCTTCTTTGGGGGCGCTGTAGCAAGAAACCAGAGCCTTCTTCTTCCAGTTGATTGTCAACTGCATGTCTTCTGCTGCATGTCTTTCAACTAATGTTTCTGTGTTGTTGTTTTTGTTAATGGTTTTCATTTCCTGGTAGCTGAAAATTTGGAACTGAGTCTAAGGAAGCAGTAAGTATTACAAGTATTGGCTTCAAAGGTTTATATTATAGCCTGGTTGATTTACTGTCTCTTTCTGTGAAGGATTAAGTCAGAATTCCCAGTGCCCTCATATGCTAGTCATCAGTTACTTCCAGGGCCTCCCCAGAGCTCTCAATTTTTCCCTAGACCAGTGGTGCATACTTGGCGGAAGTTCACAGCTAGGTGGTCTTGTATGTAAAAGGAGTAATCTGGTGATTTTTTAGTCTGATCTGACAATCTGGAAATTAATTGTTCGTCAATACTAACTTCTCCACTCTAAAAAAGTTTATTTTTTAGTTTCTTAATTTCCATCAGCCAGATCTTCCATCTGTTTTGGGCCCTAGCTTCATCTACGTACATCAAGTAGACTTCTTTTAGTATGGATAACACATTAAAAAAATGGAATTGGGAAAAAATGAGAATCAAGACTTGTCATGTAGAGGTACAAGATCCCAACAATGAATGTAACTGTACTGTATCCCTAAAATGTACCAATAAACTCAATTAAAGCTGGAAAAAAAAATGGAATTGGTCAAAGAGATGGCTGACATGCTGTGTATAATGTACAGAAATTCAAAATCTTTGTTGTAAGTCTAGAGTATGTAGGTTCCTCTATCTGTGCTTGCAAGTGGTGAGGTTTAATCAGAGAAAGTAATTCTTTTTTTTTTTGGTACTGGGGATTGAACTCGGGTCCTTGTGCTTGCAAGGCAGTCCACCGAACCACTGAGCTAAATCCCTGGCCTGAGAAAGTAATTCTTTACTTTTGCCATCCTCCCAGGCACATCCCCTGAGCAAATGGACTCTCTCCTGTAGTGTATAGTTGCAATGTTAAGTTTGTCCCATTTTGCTCTCCATGTCTCATTTGCTTCTATTAAATGTCCAGACTTTTAAATTAGATATTCTTGAATCAGGTGAAAGGGAAGAATGATTATCCTGGTACCTGTACCATTCAACTTCTCTGGATTTCCTTTTAGGAGGTCTTTGCTTAAGAGAAATAGAGGAGAAAATGACCAGAAGTAGGACTCAGTGCATTTTTTTCTATCTTGATTTCTGGAAGGACAAGAAGCTTTATTTAGCCAGCTGTCCCATACCTGAACATCCTAACTTACAAAGAAAAGCTAGAAAATAAAAGAATAGCACACATACATGCACAAGGAGTAGCTACGGGGAGAAACTGATCTAGGATATTCCTTCCCCTCCCAGTTTCCTTTCTTCCTCTCTTTGAAGTCTTTCTGGCAGAGAGCAAAAAACAAAAGAATTTATCTTTTAAACTGTTCCACCTAAGAATAATGCCAGGGGAGCATTGGATTTTAGCCTGGAATGAGAATGTACTATTTTCCCTAATTAAAATGCAAGGAGGCTGTAAGCCCAGTGGAGTTAGGGACAAAGGGACTGTCATTAATGGTCGATCTCTTATTTTTATAGTATTTAAATGGCCAGAAGCTGCACTAGGGAGCTTAAGCAAGCCAAGGGGTTGTTAGTCCTCACCCTGGTGGCCTGGCTACTTATTTTATGTGCACTGACGCACATAAAATAAAACATTTTAAAATCCAAGGGTGATTGGATAACCAGGAGCAACAGTTGGTGGGCAAAACAACTTTAGAAATGCCCAAGTCCACCAAGGGAAGAGCTTTCTTCTGGACTTTAACTAGGTCAAGATTTGAAGTGAATAAGTACCATCATGGTTGGTCTGAGAAAAGGCAATATGTGATTTCCTTCAGAAAAATATGATTAAAATAAAACGAGAACAACTAAAGTATTTTTATAACTTTATGGAAAAAGGAGTAGGTGTCAATTCTTAGGGCCTGAGGATGCTGGGAATAAGGAAGCAGATAAAATCATTCCTCTTGAATCTTTCATGAAAATTGGTTACTCTATGAAATAAACTCCCGAAATGTGGTAGAGGCCAAACGTGAGGCTCATCTCTGAATTGATAGGTTTGAACTATGTTGGTAAATGTTATCTTCAGGAAGACTTTTATTAAAGAATCATAAATGTCAAATACTTAAGACTTGTATTTTAGCCACAAGAACACTGTTCACGTCTCAGTATGATGGTGCCACAGGATCTAAGGTTCTGTGATTAAAAAGTATAAACAGATTTAATGGGAGATGTGTTTGCTAATCTAGATGCATAGATACTCTGCTCAATCATGAGTAGAACCAAAGTGCAAGAACAAACAACAACAATGAAAACCCACAAATAATTTGTGGCAAATCTGTTCAAATATAAGTCGAATTTTCATATTGTTCTGTAAAGAAATATTTTTGATAATGAATCTCATCCCAGCTGGAGTTTTATCCATACTTAGTCCATGAGCAGTACTGTTCTTGACTTTTCCTTGCTGCAAAGTTTAACTAACATAAATAAGATCTCCTCGTGCTTTAAAATTCCACCTCAGTGGGGCATAGTGGCACACGCCTTTCATCCCAGCACTTGGGAGGCAGAGACAGGAGGATCACTGTGAGGTTCCAGGTCAGTCTCAACTACATAGTGAGACCCTGTCTCCAAAAAAATAATTAAATGAATGAATGAATGAATGAATGAATGAATGAAATAAAATTCTCCCTTGTGCCAGGAAGAATATAGCAGGTCAGCTTATCTCTCACCTCAAATCTTTAGGAAGGTGCTCTCCACTGACATTGACATTGTCAAATAACATTGACATTGAGCATGTGCATTTTACAAGTGTGCATATACTTAGTGTTTGCTGGTGCTTACTTACACATTGACTAAAAGAGCAGAATTCATTCCAAAAATTTTTAAAAACCCAACAACAAATTAAAGCACTGTTATCAGCGTAGGCTTCCTGTTCATTGTCATTTTATGCTCTGACCTTCCTTCACGGAGGTGACAGTTTTTAGCAAGGCCAGGGTTGAATTGGACCCATTATGCAGATACTGCAGGAAGTGCATAATTACAAACAAACAAAAAAAACCCTTTCATTTCCGGAACATTTGTCCCATAGCTAGCCCAAGCGAAACAGTAATATTCTCTTGTGCTTCAAATATCTTCCCTGAAATCTTGGTCTGAAGCTTTCCCATTATGTCTGGGGTTGCTAATTATCTGGGCCCAGAGAAAGAAGCGCTTGTTTGGGGAAGGACCAGCGATGAGGCCAGCCATGGAAAAGGGAGGCAAGGGGTGGCAGCTGAGGGATGTCATCAAGACCAGCGCAGTGGTTCCTTCTGCCCTGCAGTTCATTCTGGCTGTGGGGGTGGGGGTGGTGGAAGATCCCAGCCCTTGGGTGAATGTGTAGACAAGGCCCCTGCATTAGCATGCATATGTATTTCCCTTCTCAACAGAGCCAGTCTTATTTTCTTTTAATACCTTGAATTGTTCTTCTCAGCTTCTAAATGTAATTTATGACCTTTCTGGAGCACGTACCCAACCGAGCCCTTCCTCTCTGCTGGCCTCCTCTCTGCTTTTACCATCCATCACGCCTGCTGCTCCAGACAAGTTCATTGCTGCTCTTTCTGTTTGTTCTGCCCCGAGGGCTGTTCCTGCACATTTTTACTCAGAATTCTGCTCAAGCTTGGCCTCCTCAGGGAGGCTCAGAACACTCCATGCCCACCTCTAGCTTTGCCTGCCTTAAACTTCTTCACAGCTTGTGTCTTTTCCTGAATAAGGTCATATGCTTACTAGTTTGCTTGTTTATTACTTCCCTTCCCCTTGGAGGGAAGACCTTTGCCCGTCTAATGTAGTCTCTATCGAAGAACATGGTGCTTAGGAATTTAGTAGGTGCTTACTTAGTACCTGTTGGGTTACTTCGTGAAAGTGAACATGAAACCTAGTGCAGACATCTCAGGGGCTCCCGCTGATGTGATATTGGGCAGGCACACTGTGAGGGATGGCTGCTTAATGAAGTCAGCATTGGTTTTTTTTTTTATTTTGTTTTTGGTACCGGGGATTGAACTCGGGTCCTTGCGGCTTGCAAGGCAGGCCACCGAACCGCTGAGCTAAATCCCCGGCCCTGTTTGTTTTTTTTTAATAAAATAAGCAAGGAAACTAGATCAGGCTGTTACCCATCACAACTTTTTCTTATTAACTGTTACTATGAGTTCATAATTTCCCATTGTCCTGTTCTCCATACATATGTACCCATATACATTTGCATACACATTGGGACATGCACATACGTACACACAGCATATATAGTTACACTGTACATGATCACATGCATAACATGACATACAAGGGAGATCACCATATTTGGTGAATATTTAAATTTGAAAAATGTATTATGGTCAAAGATACATTGCTGTAGTGGCACTGCACCTGCCCTGAAAGCACAAAGTCCTGAGTTCGATTCCCAGAACTGGGAAAAAAGATACATTGCCATTAATCCCCCTAAGAAATCCCATCTCATTTTGAACATACTTATCCTGTCTTTGTTACCACTTTCTGAAGTGTTTCTGTAAGTCCTCTTTTGTATCTTTATGAGATGTGATCAAAAATACCGTGAATGCCGCTGCCTAGTACCATCCACTGGAAAGACAGGATTTTAAGAACATTATGGTGTGTCTTCATCCACCTTCTTCACAGCTCTGGCACTGTGCCAAAATAAAAATGACTATGAAATGTTTTGCATCAAGTGAGGACATGGAGACAGCCACAACTGCACAACTAAAGATACAAAAGATGACTTCCAGAACGGCTTCAGAAAGTGCCGAGTGATGGGATAAATGTGTTTGAAGTGAAGAGGAATTTCCCAAGGGGGATTAATGGCAACATGCCTTTTACAATAATGATTTTTCTAAAATCTCACATTCTTCAGATTTTTTTTCTATTTTCATTTTATGAAAAAATTTTAGGGCTGGGGATTTGGCTCAGTAGTTCCAGTCCCTGCCTCACAAGTACAAGGACCCCAGTTTGATCCCGGGTACCAAAAACAAAACAAAACAAAAATTTTAAAATAGGAGATTAGCAATACTTAAAACACTATATATTGTTATCTTCAAAGTAGTTACTCCTAGTACAAGATAAGGACAAAAAAGCACCAGGAATCTGGCTTAGTGGTTCTGCCACCAGCCTTCCCAGCACAAGGATCTGAGTTCGATCTCTGGTACCAAACAAAAAAGACCAAAGGACAAAAAAGATTCTCATTGTATTTTTTATCATACCTCATACACATGTATGCATACACATGTAAATACATAGCCACAAACATATATATTTTCCCCTTGGCCTGCTTCTATAAAGTACATCTGAAAGTGTCTGCTATAGTTTTGTTGTATTTAAAGTATTGTCATGCCATGGGGGAGGGTGGGGAGAGTTCTCAAAGATGAGTTTTTCCAGCTCTGTAAGAAGAACCTTAAAATATTAACTCTAGTCTCCTCCTCTTCCTCCAGAGAATGCACTAGCTCATCCAAATCTTATCCTCAATGTGCAGCACAGAACACAATAAGCCACCCAAGCATTCATCAGTTAACTCGTGCATTCATGCAAAAAAATATTTAGGCCCTGGAAATATAATTATGAGGAAGCTGGACACAGTTCCTGCTCTCCCGGAGTTGAGGTCAGCTAACAGTTGGCAGCCTGTGGGAGTTGAAACCCTGTGGGAGCAAACAAGAACTCTTTTGAACCAGTCCTGGTGATAGCTGCAGGAGAACCACAAATGAAGAGTTGAGTGAGATCTCTTTTGTGTTCACCAATGGATACCTTTACAACACTGAGAATAAACCACACAGCATAAGTGATTAGATATCAGAGTCTCAAAACATGTAAGTATTTAACATTTTAATCTATCCAGGATCCCAGAGGAGAAAAAACACTTGTGTTAGCTGAGTTCGCTGTATTAGCTGACAATTTAATACATCCTCACGGTGTTGCTTTACGCGCCCACTAAACACCAATCACTGCTCAAAGTAGGGTGGATAGAGCTGAATATTCCAGCCCCTGGAACACACATTCTGCTGGGGAACTGCTCTAGGAACACGATAAAGAAGTCCATACAGAGCGTGTCAGGAAATATGCTAAGTATGAGGTGAAAGAAGAGAGTATGCTGAGGAGGCTATAAGATTTTTATAAAGTCGGGGTTACTTTTCAAGAAGTAAATAAAAGTGAAGACCTGAGAGAAGTGAAAGAGTGAGCCTGCCTGAAACTGGGAGGAACTTCCAAGCAGACAGGACGGAGGTGAAAAACCCCAAGGGCAGCCTTGGTCATGCTGGTGACTGGAGCAGAGTGAATGTAAGGCAAAGCTTATGGCGCCTTAGTGGGCAGAGGGTGCAGTAAGGATTTTGACTTCGAATAGTGGTGAAGTAGACGCCACGGCAGGGTTCTGAACAGAGGCATCCGTGATCCCGTGGCAGTTTTTATAGAGCAACTATATTGAACTGTGTAGCTTGCTGTCAGGTAGCCATTGAGAGAGGCATGACAGAGGATAGACAGGAAGAAGCCAGATTCAGGCCAGGGAGGCAAGATAGGTCCAGGTAAGAGATGATGAGGACTTGGTCCCAGGTGGTAGCTTGGAGGGGGCTGGGAGTGAGCAGATTCCAGATGGGTTTTGAAAGTACCACTAACAGACCTTGTGATGGACCAAGTGTGAGAAAAGCTGAGGATAACATGATGGTTTCCTTCTAAGCAGCTGAAAGGATGAAGGAGCTGGTGTGGACTGGGTAACAGCAACTTAGTTTTGGACAAGTGAAGTTTGAGATCAGAGTGGAGGTTTATGGCAGATTGGGACATACGGATATATCTGGAGGTGATGATGCCATCACTTGGCAGACTCAGTACTTCCTCTTTGCCGAGCACTTTTCCCAAGTGCTTTACAAGTATCAACCTAATCCCCTAGTGGGGTTTGCACTCTCTTAAGTTCCATTGTATAGATGAAGTCATTTGCCCCAGGCAACAGCTAGATCCAGCCAGTGCACCGAGCAGGGTGGATTTCGGGCCTTTGTTTTTGACCTTGAGGAAGGAAGAGTGGTGGATTTTTATCTTTCTTTCACTTTTTTTACTGAGGGGATGTGACTGTGATGGCAGCGACCCACTTCTGTCTTGCTCAGGCCTCAAAGGTCTGGCCCCCGAGAGATGAGCAGCTGCAGGCTCAGCACTGTTCTTCCTCCCTCGTTTCAGCCGAGTGTGTGGCCTGAGGACACTCAACCAAGAACGTAAATAGAACAACTCACCTGGGATTTGGAAGCTGATAAATAGTATGGATTAGACCACATGAGAGCAGTTTAGCAGCCACGGGGACTGTGCCTCTCCCAGCTGTGTTACTCTTCATTTCTTTTAGGAGAAATATCGTTGTGTTATCTAACTAATGTGAAAATACAAATGATTAAACTGTTTCCTTTCGGAGTCTTTTTTGATATGTGGTTTTAATAAGTTCACCACTGAATACATACAAAAGGATCGTTATTAAAATATATGAACATATAAAGGAGAGCAGTATGACCCATCACTCAGTTTAATGAGTAGAATATCGTCGTCATCTTGGGCCCCCGCTATGCCTTGCAGATCACCTCCTCCTCCTCCTGTCCCCACACCCCTTTCCCCCTTCCCTACACCATCACCTCCCTGAGCCTCGTAATAATAACTTGATTACTTCTCTGATGCTTTTCTTGACAGCTTTTCTACCTACACATGCATCAGGAATGATATAATTCAGTTTTTCCTGGTTCTGAACTTTGTATCAGTGGAACAATCCTGGAGTTACTACTTTGTTACTCTTTTGACACAACATTATTTGCGGGATTTGACCAAGTTGTTACCTGTAGTTATAATTCCTTCAGTTCTCATTGCTTTCTGTTTGTATCCCACGGTAGTTCAGTGATACACCACCATTTATTTACCCATTCTGGTCCTGACAGGCATTTGGCACTGAGGGGTGTTCTTGGATGAGCCACCCCTAGCTGCCGCCACCGCCGCCGCCTCCTCTTCCTCTTTATTCTTCTTCTTCCCTCTTTCCCCATCCCTCCCTCCTCCCTTCTTCTTTCTGTGTATGTCCTTAACTTGTATCCAGGTGAACATGTCCAAGTGGCGTCTCGTATCAGAGTAGGAGTAGAGTGGCTGTACCGCAGAGAAGTGTTCATTCTCAAGTCGATGAGGTAACGCCACGCTGTTTTCTAGAGTGGTTCCTGTTCGTTCTCCCTCCGTTACATGTGACAGATGCTGTGGCCCCACTTCCCCGACTACTTTGGAATTGTGACATTGTTTTATTTTGGTCATAGGTGGGATGAGAGAAGAGGGGGAAGGAGGAAGAATAATAGAATCTGATGTAGTTTTAATTGGCACTTCCTGGATTACCGGGATGAGCATGTGTCTGTGTGTGTGTGTGTGTGTGTGTGTGTGTGTGTGTATACGGTTTAGATTTTTTCTTTTCAGAAAATTCCTATTTGAGGGTGTATGCCTTTGAGTTCTCTGCAGTTCTCTTGTAATTTTCTCAGAGGTCCTGGTTGATATGTGTGGTAGATGTCTTCTGCCCTTTGGATAGACCTTTCATCCCTTTTATGTTGCCTTTTGGTGGAAAAGGCATTCTTTTTTTTCATGATATGAAATTTGATATTTTTTTCTTTTATACTAAGTGCTTTCTCTGTCTTGGTAAAGAAAATCTAATCTTTCCTTACTCCAAAATCATAAGCATATTTTTCTTCTGTAATATTTCTTCCGTAGTCTTTCACACATTGATGCTCAGTCCACCTGGAATTAATTTTTCTGTACATGAAGTACAAGTTTAATTTTTCCCACATAGATATCCAATTTTCCCTATAGTATTCAATTATGTTATTTACTTAAAGATATATATTTATATCATTAAAATCTCCACTTTATTCTTGTTTAAGTAGTGTGGTTCTTCTTAATATGAGGAAAAATGTGCTAAGATTTTGAGATTGCAGTTAACCTTTAAACCAACTTGGGGAAACTGATGTCTTTATAACATTTATTCTTTCAGTCCGTGTGTGTGTGTGTGTGTGTGTGTGTGTGTGTGTGTTCTTTATTTAGGCCTTCTTTATGTTCTGCTAATAAACTTTAAGAATATTTCCTCTGAGATTGTTACAATCTTTTGCTATGTTTATTACCACATATGCTTTATATATTTGTTACTATTTTAAATGTTACCTTGCTTTCAGTTTTTGTTTTCTGTATGTATCTTGCTGGTTTCAGAAACACAGTTCACTTTTATGTTGGTTTTTCTTAAATCAAAATTACCTTGCTGAAATTATGAATTTGTTGATTTATCAATTGGGTTTTGTAATTTTGCATATATAAAAATATTATCCAAAAATTGTGAGAATTTTCTTTTACTTCTTTTTGTTTGCTGCTTTACCATACAGGCTGTGACCATAAATATAGTGCAGATTGTGTGTGTGTGTGTGTGTGTGTGTGTGTGTGTGTGTGTGTGTTCTTTATTTAGGCCTTCTTTATGTTCTGCTAATAAACTTTAAGAATATTTCCTCTGAGATTGTTACAATCTTTTGCTATGTTTATTACCACATATGCTTTATATATTTGTTACTATTTTAAATGTTACCTTGCTTTCAGTTTTTGTTTTCTGTATGTATCTTGCTGGTTTCAGAAACACAGTTCACTTTTATGTTGGTTTTTCTTAAATCAAAATTACCTTGCTGAAATTATGAATTTGTTGATTTATCAATTGGGTTTTGTAATTTTGCATATATAAAAATATTATCCAAAAATTGTGAGAATTTTCTTTTACTTCTTTTTGTTTGCTGCTTTACCATACAGGCTGTGACCATAAATATAGTGCAGAATAGGAGTTAATAGATACCACCTTTTTGATATGAATCTTCAAGGGAAAGCCTTCTAACTTTGCATGATGTCTCCTGTGGTGTTTGGGGGTTATCACTACTAGGTTTGGGAAATCTCTTCTTTCTAGTTTGCCAAAAAATTACTTGCCTAGATACTAATATTTGTTTAGTGCCTTTTCTGTATCTATTATGACAACAGTATAATTTTTCTCCTTTAATATGTTACATTGAACTGACTTACATTAATTATGGGGGGTGTCGGGGGTTAAATTCAGGGGCACTGTATCATTGAGTTACCTCTCCAGCCTTTTTATCTTTTGAGATAGCATGTCACTAAGTTGTTCAGGTGGGACTCTAAACTTGTGATCTTCCTGCCTCAGCCTCCCAGAGCTCTGTTTTATAGGCATGAGACACTGTGCCCAGCTTAATCGGTTTTAAAATGTTAACCATTGTATTCATAACAGGACAATGATGTCCCTAAAATGGCTAAAAATAGTTCTTGAATCACAGCAAAAATCCCTTAAATCTTTTTCTGTATGTACAGCATAGCCATACATAAAATACACAAATATACATATAGTTTACCTAGCATTAAAATTTCAAGAATTGATAAATTGGATTTCATTAAAATTAAAAGCTTTTGCTTTGCAAAAGACACTGCTAAAAGAAAAAGGAGACAAGTTACTAAGGTAAAATACCTGTAAACCACATAGCCAACTAGTGATAGATAGTCTAATACTTAGAATATATAAAGAATCTCAATCAACAGTAAAGAATTCTATTCAAAATAGACAAAGGACAGCTGGGCATGGTGGTGCATCCCTGTAATCTCAGCACTCGGGAGGCTCTTGCAGGAGGTTAACTTCATGTTCAAGGCCAGTCTTACCTACGTAGTGAGTTCAGGGTCAGCCCAAACTACATAGCAGGCCCCATCTCAACCCTCTCTTTCCCACGTAGGCAAAAGACATGAATTTGTCTCAACAAGGAGGATATGCAAATAGCAAATAAGCACTTCAAAATATGTTCAGTATCATTAGCTATTAGAGCAAGGCAGTTTAACATGATCAGTCACTACCTATCCGTTAGACTAAAATAAAAAATTGTGGTAGCATCGAATGGTAGATACAGAGAATATGGATCATGAGTATGCATTACTGATAGGATTCTAAAGTGGTGCAACCTCTTGGGAAAACTAAGTTTGGCCTTAGTAATAAAATAAACATGCAAGTACCTGGATGGCCCAGCAGTTGCACTCATGACCATTTATCCCACAGAAGGGGAGACCTATGCTCATACAAAACCCCAAGTACAAATGCTCATAGCAGCTTTGTTTATAATAGCTCAGAATGGGAAGCAACTCTAATGCCCTTTGATGGATAGGAGTCCTTTGATGCTGGGTGAATGGCTAAGCCAGCTGGTGTATCATTACTATGGGATTCTACTCCACACCGAATAGGTGCGAACTATTGATACCTGCAACAACTTGGATGAATCTCAAAGGAATTGTGCTAAATAATAAAAGCTGATCCTAAAATGCTACTGACTGTATGATACTATTTACATGGTACTTTTTTCCCCTGGTACTGGGGATCAAACTCAGGACCTTGAGCTTGCCAGGCAGGCACAGTGCCACTGAGCTAAATTCCCAGCCCCCATTTACATACCATTCTTAAAATGACCAAACTGTGAAAATGAAAAACAGAGGCAAAGTGGTAGGAAAATAGGTGGCTATAAAAGGGCATGAGGCTCTTTCTAGTGTTGGCCCTGTTCTGTATTTTGACCATGGTAGTGGTAGTGGAAGCATGAGCCTACACATGATAATACTTCACAGAACTACATGTGAACACACACGTGTGTCCATGTGAACTGGGGGAATCTGAGTGACACTGAGGGATTATGTCAGTGTCCTTTCCTAGTTGTGATATTCTGTTTTTGCATTAATAATCTTGAGACTGTTATGTATATACAAATTCAGAATTATTTATTTCTGATGAATGGAACTTTTGTTATTTTGTGGTAAAGTCTATAGTTTCTGATATAACCGTATCATTTTGTTTTCATTTTTTGTTTCAGTGTGTCTTTCTCATCACTCCATCACTGATGATTCTTTATAGTTTAGACATATTACGCACAGCATACTGAATTTCATCTGTCACTCAGCCTGACAGTCTTTCTCTTTTAACTAGAAGAATTTACTTATGTTTATTATTAAATAATGATAAGTTTTATGTGTTTCATCTTATGTTTTTCTCATCTTTCTTTCCTACTTTTAGTTTGTCATCTTTGTTTGTCTAACTTGTCTTTATTTTCCCTTATTCTGTGATGATATTTTCTCTGGATATGCAGTCCTAACTTGATGGTTATTTCTATTTACACACTGAAGTACACCCTGGCTTCTGTTTCTGTTGAAGAGCTGAAGTCAGTCTAATCATCCTGTTGAGAGCAAGCTATATTCTTTCTTTAATGGCTTTTAAGCTTTTTCCTTTGTCTTGGTTTTACAAAATTTTGATGTCTACTTGTGATTTTCTTTTTAGTTTCTCTGCTTGACATGCCTTGGGGTTTCTAATCTGACAAGTAATATCTTTCACAAAATCTAGGAAATTATCAGTTGGCATTTAAAAACTAGTGCCATTTTTTCTGTTCTTTTTAGGAGCTCAGATATAAACAAGACTTTCTTATTATGTCTTCTATTTGTTTTTATCTCCCTGTTTTCACTTTTTTGTCTCTGCTGTCCCTTCAATTTTATATTTAGGATAGTATATTTTTTCTTTTCCAGAAATGTAGTCTTCTTTCAGTTCCACCTGTTTCTTCCTCATATTCCCAATTTTTAAATTTTCTTAAATAAATATTTTCTGTTGAATAGTTTTAGAGCCTGAATTCTTTGAAGTTCTGATTTTTAGCTCTTTATTCTGAATACCTTGCTTGTTCTTGTTTATGGTAACTTGGCGTCAGTATTTTCTGATTTTATCATTATCATTGCTTTGTACACATCAGTATAGGAGCTGTCTGCCTGAAGGGCTGGTTTGAAGCTATCCTCCAGAAAGGATTATTTGCTTTTCCCAGGTATCAAAGGCCACTGTCAACCTGGAAATACTTTAAAATCTCAGGCTGCAGGTTTTTCAGATTGCGCAAGTGTTGGCCACGCAAACCCCTTCATGAGACAGTTTGTCAGGTGATACACTATTTCCTTCGACCCTACACCCAAACAGGAGGCAGATCGTTTTCTTTGCTCTCTGATCTTAAGGGTGGGGGCTTTTCCTAATTTACTCAGTCAGCCTTTTTGGAATTCTCATTTGTGTTTCAGATTTATGTTAGCTCCCTCATCCTGTGACCACAGGTTTTCTTCTCCTTTGTCTTCTTTACACAAGGCTTAAAATACCGGGACTCAAGAGTTTCTCTGGTTTGTTCACAGTCTGGAGCGTGGACAATCAGGTGGTATGCTTTGCTTATGTTTCTGGGTTCCTGCTTTCACCTGGCCTTGGTAACATTTTACTTTCTTGCTAGTCTTGTAATGTATTTAAAATAATGTGGCTACATCTTATCTACAATTTTATTTCCATAGTACTTCAAAATTCTAATCCACTATACAATAGGAAATGGCAGTGCTATAATAAATTCTTACAAATTCAGTGTTGCTTTTTTAAAAATTATTTATTTATTTATTTATATTTTTATTTTTCTAGATGGGGTGAGAAAGTAGAAGTTGCAGTATGTATATGGGTCAGTTCCCTAAAGTGAATGTAATTAGTATGTGTTAAAAACATATGCCAATAAATTTTTTCTCTTTTAGTATTTCAGTTTTATCTGTGCTTGTATAGGGGTTTTATTTATTTCATTTATTTATTTTTGAAACAGGGTCTTGCTATGTCGTTCCGGATGGCCTCAAACTCACTGTATAGCCCAGGTCAGCCTTGAACTCACGGCAATCCTCCTGCCTCAGCCTCCAGATTGCTGGGGTTACAGGCATGTGTATAAGGGTTTTATACCTGCCAGTTTAGTTTTAACAATCTGTATTTTAATATAGATCATTGTAGAATGATTTGTGATGCTTCTGAATACATAACCAACAAACCAAACACTCACTCGTACTGGGCAGTATCCTAGGAATGAGAGAGGTAACAAATATATGAGAAGCCCTGTCCATAAGGATTGTCGACTCTAGTATAGATGACACAGCTATCTAGGACATCAGATAATGAAGCTAAGAAAAAACAGAGGGAATAACTCAGGAATAATTTACAAATAGACTGACATTTTTAAAGAAAAGTAGGTACAAGCTATGAGCCCATCAGAAAAAAGACCTAAGTGTTTTATAAATGCCTAACAAAATAAGGACTAGAATTTTCTTTAGTTTTATATTTGCACTTTGTCACAGATATTGCCATTTATCCTTTCTTCTCCATTAAATCTCAATTTTCTCTTCTTAAAAGACTAATGTCTACAATATATAAAGAATTCAAAAAATTAGACACCCTCAAATTTAAAGTTTAAAAATGTCCAGTTAAAATATGGACATCTGAAATGAATAGATACTTCTCAGATGAAGAAATACAAATGGCCAATAAATACATGAAAAAATGTTCAACTGGCCATTCAAGAAATGCAAATTAAAACAACACTGAGATTCCATCTCACACCAGAAAGAATGGCTGCCATCAAAAACTCAACCAATAACAAATGCTGGTGAGGCTGCGGGGGAAAGGAACCCTTCTCCATTGTTGGTAGGACTGTAAACTGATACAATCACTATGGAAATTAGTATGAAGATTCCTCAAAAAACTAAAAGAGATTATATATGACCCAGCTATTCCTCTTCTAAGTATCTTCCCAAAAGAGTTAAAGACAACATATTACAGTGATGTATGCATACTTGTGTTTATAGCAGCACATTTCTTAATATGAAAACTTGGAAACAGCCTATATGTCTGTCAACAGCTGAATGAATTAAAAAATGTAGTATATATACTCAATGGAGTACTACTCTGCCACAAAGAAGGCTAAACGCGAGTCACTTACAGGAAGATGAATGTGCTTTGAGACCATAATTTTAAGTTAAGGAACTCAAGCTTAAACATTGCATGATTTCTCTTATATGAAAAACTCAATATTGTATATATGTAGTAGGAAAAAAGGTATTGTAACCCAACACTGACAATGTATCTAAAAGTGTATATTGTACTGGGTACGCCTGTAATCCCAGCACTTGGGAGGCTGAGACTGGAGGATTACAGCAAGGTCAAGGCCAGCCTAGGCTACATAGTGTGTTCGAGGCGAGTATGAACTACATAGTGAAACCCTATCAAAAAATAAAAAGTATACCTTGACTTAATACAATTGTCTTAGGTGCTTTGTGTTCTTTGGCCCATTGGTTTTCAAGCTATATATGTAATTAACTTTATAAGGTTTTATAAAATAAATAAGTAAACCTGATGCTAGAAAAATAAAAAGGGGGTAGAGAAAGAGGGGAAAAAGAAGGGAATTAAAATGTATTATGTATGTGTACCAATTCCCTACAGTGAGTGTAATCATTATATACTGCAAACGTCTACTAATAAAAGTTTTAAAAAATCGCAGTAGCAAAAAGAACTTTCAATCTCCTGTATTTTTTAACCCAAATACAATTTCATTCTCCAGCCAAGAATGACTATAATCTTGGCAAGTTTCTTACCCTCTAAGATTGTTTCCCCTCTCTAAAATAAGACCACTACCTATTTCTCTGGATTGAAGGATAAAACAAAGTAACTATTGTAATAGTGCTTGACCTTTGAATGGACATTCAATGTAGAGTGATTTCTTTCATTTTTAGTCCTTCGCTGTCCACACTCTTCAGTGCTTGATGGTAATTGTAGTGATAGGATATTTATACAGCACTGTGGAGAAAGCATATGGTATACAATTAGGGACAAACGGAAGAGAATTAGAAATTCTGACTTACAAAGAAAAAAAAAAACACTTTGTGAAGTGCTTTTAAAAGGAGATGAAGCCAAGGCCTGTGCATTTTCCCCTTAAGGATATTTTTTCATTGTATTGCACGAGGTCCAGCTGCCCCAGCAAACTCCATTTGTATTTGTAATGTTTTGCAGAGTCTTCGGTTCCTGTCAAACTCAGCCATGCAGAGGCCCAATTGTGTGTCTGCCACACTGGCTCTAATTCTGCAGTGTCACTTGGTGAATTGTCTTGGGTTATTAGTGCAGCTCCGAAAGTGAAGGAAATAGAAGGGTATTTCTATTTCCATGCAAGATGCATGTACTTTGGGCTTGAATTAAGTTGAAATGCCAAATTCAGAAATAAAATTATACCCTAAAGAAACTCATATTCCCTTTGTGAGATTTTCTTGGAATTGAGGGTCCTGGGATGTGAGTTTCAGTGCTGGTTCTGACAGTGACTTGCTGTGTGGGAGCTCCATCAGATTTCCCTGTTTATATCATAAGTGATTCTTCTGTATTTCTTTGCCTTGTATGGCTGTTGTGATTCTGTAAGATCTGAGTGACATCAAAGTAAAACAAGAACTCCAGATAAAAGACAGCGTTTACATTACACTATCTTGGATTTCTGTCTGTTACCAGCCCTCACACTGGCCATGCCCTGCTGGACGTGCCCGTCCTTTGACTCCCTGAGGAGATGCCCTCTGACCTCCGAGAGCAGCTGGACCACCCGTTCTGAAGACACCAGCAGTCCTAGCATTGGGCCTTCGTACACAGACCTGCAGCTCATCCATGCAGAGGAGCAGATAAGCAGCAGGGCTTCCGGGGCTGACTCAACTGGTAAGCCAAGCTCTGAGCCCTTTCCGCTGTTGGTATTTCAAGGTCCTTCTCAATCCCTATCATCAGCTTACTTTGCAGAATGAATTCAGGGGTAGTTACTCAGTCAAAAAGCCAGCATCCAGAGTGGCTTGAAATCACATCCGGAAAAAGGTTTAAATAGAATGGCTGATTGGCTGGCTGTTTATTCAGACTGGGAAAACATTTGACAGTATGTCTTAATGTGCTGCTTTCTGACTGTTCGGTACACGCATCATTCCCTGCCCATTTATTTTCTTCTTGGATTACTGAACTGTGTAATATGCACAAGGCTGGCTCGTTCATCCTCCCACCCACACATTTTGCCTCTTTGGCAGGAGGGAGGTGGATTTAAGCAGAGAGAAAGTAAATGTTACGCGAAGCAGAATGAGAATCAGGACTCAGCCCCTGTGTCCAGGCTACAGATCATTTTGCAGTTAAATACTTGTTCAGTTGTTCCTTGATTGAGCTATACACTGGTCTCTCGTGTCCCAACTGTCCTTTATTAAACTTCCCAGTGCTGGCTTGCTTTGCAGTGGAATGTGAGTCTCCCAGTAGGCATGTGTTTGGGGAGAGACTTGGCATGTCATTGGAAAGAAGTATTTGGATTGGTATCTGAAAGTGTTGCAGGGCATCATTTCTTTGTTTCTACGTTTGTTTGTTTGTTTTTAGAAACAAAGTCTCTCTTTGTAGTTCATGCTGGCCTTGATCTGTATGTAGTCCAAGCTGACCTCCAAACTTGGGGCGGTCTTCCTGCCTCAGCTTCCAAAATGCTGGGGTGGTGGTATATATGCCCACAAGCCCATTTCACACAGGGATCAGCAGGAGTGGGGAGGCACCCATAGCAGCTGAGGCTCTTAAAAGAGAGGCTGCACTGGCCTCTTCACCTCCCATACCTTCATTTGCAGGCCTTCTGGGCAGAGGCATACACTGTATGTACTGGTTAAGAATGCCCTGACCCTGGAGTCAGACTGCTTAGGTTCAAATCCAAGTTCTGCCAAATCTTAGCTGTGTAACATTAGGCAAGATCCTTCCTTACTGGTTTGTTTGGTTTGTTTTGTGGTGCTGGGGACTGCTGAGCCATTCCCCTATCTACATCCCTGTGTTACTTACTTTCCTCTCATTGCTAAGACAAAATACTTGACACCCACAGTTGGAGGGGAAGAGGTTTATTTGGCTTACAGTCCATAATCGGCTGGCTCCATAGCAGAGTGGTTGGCAGAGAGGCATCACAGCAGAGAAACAACATGGCATACACAAGGTAGCAGAGGTAACAAGAAAATTTAACAGCATCTTTCTGTCCCTTTTATCATATTCAGATACTGGGTTGAGGGCAGTGCCAAATTAATTGTTCATGTGTAGTGGTTTAGTAATCGCATGCCCTTAACCCCAGCATCACACCTTCCAGAGTCAACTATGAAAAAGCAAGTCCCACCTCATCCACATGAGGCTTTGGGGGACATCTAAACACAAACCACAACGATCCCCACCCCAAAATCCCTTTTAAGCTGAACTGGGGCTTTAACTCAGGGTTTTCACACTGTGCTACAACTCCAGCCCTTTTTATTTTGTATTTTCAGATTCTTACTAAGTTGCCAGGATGCCCAGGCTAGGTTCAAACTTTCTATCCTCCTGGCACAACTGAACAAGCAAGACTGGGGATGACTGACATGCACCACCGTGCCCAACTGATCTTTACTAGCTCATGCCTCAGTTTCCTTATCTGACAAAGGGGGATAATATTAGTATGTTGTCTTGTTAAGTTGTTTTCAGCTCCAAGCGAGTTGACTTGTGAAGAACAGTTTTACACGGTACCTGACACAGCACAAGTGACATCAGGGTTCTTACTGCTTAGGGAGATAGAAATTGGGTCTGCACTGAAGGAAAAGCGAGGCTGTTAATTTAGTGTCCTCCAGACATCTTCGTTAGGGGGATCTGGCATTAATTCTTCCAGGTTGTAATGAAAATTAGAGCCCTAGCCTAAACTAGACATAATCATTGTTATTTTGTTTTGTTTTTTGCACACTGCCAGGAAGCAAACCAAAGGCCTTGTTGTGCTAGCCAAGCTGTCTACCACTAAAGCTACATCCCTGGCTCCTGAGCGGGACATTATTAATCTGTCTGCAAAGTTTCTAATTCTTTTTAGTATCCCTTTTCTAAAGTCATTCTAACAGTGTCCCACTTCACACCAACAAGACCTTCCTGGTTGCTTTGGCCAGGATCCTGACAGAAAGTACATGATGCCCTAGAAAGGCTTTACTTGGAGAGAGTTTAAGGAAAGCACTGGTTACAGAGGGAGCAAGAGCTCGAGTCCTAGAAGAGCTGACCTGGCTGTCCCTGGCCAGACAGTGTGTGAGGGTAACATCTGGGCAGGCACTCTGTGCTTGTCTCTGTGAGGAGAGGGTCAGGGGTGCCCAGGTCTGGCCCATCTCCCTCAGCCACCCTGCTTGGTGCTGGGCCTGGCCACAGCCTCCCCCCTGTCCTCTGTGCAGGAGTTCTGCAGGGACCTGGCAGCCCCCAGGACAGTCTGCTTCCCAGCTTAACTGAGCAGGGAAAGGCTATGATTAGCCTACACTTTCTTCTCATTTTCTTACCAAGGACATAATTAGAGGAGGAAAGCAAACAAATCCCCTCACCTTGGTTAGATTACAGGGTGTTTGGCAGAGCTGGAGAGTAGTGTTGTTTGCTGTGGGATTCAGCTCTCCAGAGTAAATGGCAACAAAGTTAGGAATGGGGAAGATCCCAAATAACGCTTTTCCTCCATCTCCACAGGGGCCTGCTTTGCCTAAACTAGATTCATAGCCTTCACCAGGCAGAGTAGCTGTGGAATGTCACTGACTTTATGTGAGTTTTTTGTAAACAATAAGAGGACTGAGGGAGCAAAAGCAAGCCTCTGCCTTTGAAGTCCCTTCCAGCCCTGGAAATGGAGACATCAGTGTCTGCAGTAGCACACTGCTGCTACATGGTGGGCCTCAGTTTTGGTTTTCTTCTCCTTGCAAAAAATAAAAAAAAGTGTCGATTTCAGTGTGGAATTAGAATGCTCAGGTATGTGCAAAGTGAGGAGTGTCCAGATGGGATGAAGTGTGTATGAACTACGTGCAGATGTTTCATAATTGTTGAAGGGCTCCTCATATGAATGGTGTGGGAGTGCAGGTAGCAAAATCATCTGTGGCTCAGACCTTGTGCCCATTGATTCGAGTCCATTATTTCCCAAAGTGTCGCCTGCAGCAGCCCAAGAAAACCAGATGCAGGGCCCTGTGCATTAGACCACACTGTGCTACCTATAACATGTATTAGCTTGCAAGACTTGAAGAGTCCTGAAATTATATGTACCATGGGTATATTTCCATATGCCTTTCATATATATATATATATTTATACAGCTATATAAAAATAAATCATATTTCCATTAACCCATATACCTACTTGGGCAGATCTCAGTGTGTGGAAACCTAAACACATGTAAGTTTGCCAGTTTATTTGAAAGTATATGCCTTCAGTAAAAAGTTGGAAAACCAGAGAACCCAGAAAGAAATATTTTGATGATCTTGCCTGGATTAGTTTTCTTTATAAAGTTAGCATTACTTTGTCCCATTTTCACTTAAGCTTCTTGGCTGGCCTTTTAAATTTTATTTTTTAAAATAATTCTAGAACCAGGAAATAAAAATGATTAAGATATGATATGTATATGTACCAATACAAAATAAGCGTAATTCCATATTATGTATCACAAACATATACTAATAAAAAATAAAATGAGAGGCCAGGGATTTAGCTGAATGGTTCCACCACCTGCCTCACAAGTGCAAGGACCTAAGTTTGATCCCCAGTACCAAAAAAGAAAAAAAGAAAAAGAAAAAGAAAAAGAAAGAAAGAATGAATTTAGGAAGAAAATTCTAGATTCATAAAACCTAACACTGCATTTTGCCGAAACTTGCTTTGTGTGTCAAATCTCATGGGCTTAAAACAAATTTAGACAAAATATTCTGATTTTTTGCATTTAAGTGATCACAGTGGAATTCTGTCATTGAAGCAGCATAGCCCTAGGGATTTTGTACTAGATTTTTTTTTTCAGAAATAGCATTTATGCCAGGTAGAAAGTTATAGATTGGAAACTTTGATATTTTTTGTGGCAATAAAATTTTAAATACTCAGGCAGTTTCTCTTAGCATTTTGTGTTAAGATGGTATGAGAACATCACCTACCCTTAGGTAGGGCTGTGTGTCTCTTTATAAGGTAGGCCATACTTCTCTGTTGCCTCTTTTGTCTGAATTTTACTGCAGTTGGTAGAGTATCATCAGATTCATAGGTAAACAGTGATTATCATGTACAGGATGAGATCATGAGGAATTTTTGTTACTCTTAAGACAAATTTGTATTCTCTATTTTTAAAAAACCTTGAATATACTTTGCTTATAAAACAATAGTAAGTTAACTTTTAAAAATTCTCCCTTCAGCCTGGGCTACATAGTGAGTTCCAGGTCAGTCTCAACTGCTAGTGAGACCCTATCTCAAAAAACAAAAAACAAAAAAAAAAAAATTTTTTTTCTCCCTTCAGGTTAGGGATATAGCTCCGGTATAGCACCTGCTTGGCAAGCTTGAGGTCCTAGGTCATTTTCCAGGACCATCCTACAATTCTTCCTTCTAGCTATAAACTTCCAGGATATTCATATTTTTCCCATACAGTAGTTTCTTGCTTATCAAAATGAAAGAACAACAGGGTATTTTTTGTTTGTTTGTTTGTTTGTTTTGAGACAGGGTCTCACTGTGTAGTTCAGGCTGGTCTTGAACTTACGGTATAGCCCAGGTTGGCTTTGAACTCACAGTGATCCTCCTGCCTCAGCCTCCTGAATGCTGGGATTACAGGCATGTCCCACAATGCCCAGCACAGCAGAGTAGTTTTAAAAATAAATTACATCTTTTTCTCTTTCATAAACAGATACAGAGTTGACCTTGTTTCTGTTCCTGTTTCTTCTTGTGTCTAATAATTGTGCACTTAGGATTTTAATTAGTATTTAAAAACAAGAAAACTCTAATCGTTGCTTTCTTTGAAAGTTTCTCCAGAGAAGTTCAAAAGCTTCTTAGAACACAAATGTTTATTGAGTTTACTGTCACTACAAATATGGAGAAAGGAGTTATGTGATATTTTCTCATAAAGAACTAATTATCTACAAACAGGTGCCACTAAAAGATTTTTATCTGTTTCTGTTTATAGAACATTTGTTAATGTGCCACGAATATGCATTATCTTATTATACATGCATTATCTTATTTAAACTTCACTTTTTTTTCTTATTTTTGGTGGCATTGGCGATGGAACCTAGAGTTGCTCTGCCGCTGAGCTACATTCCCAGCCCTTTGCATTTTTTATTCTGAGACAAGGTCTTGCTAAACTGCCCAGGCTGGCCTTGAATTTGAGATCCTCCTCACTCAACCTCCCAGGTAGCTGAGATCATGGGTGTGGGCAGCCACAGTCTCTTAAAGTATATTACTGTCCTATCTTACAGATGCAGAAAGAACAACTAAAACCCTTAGGTGACTTGGCCAGTCACACAGTTAAAGAGGGTGGAGTTGGGATTCAAGTTGAGTAGTTGCCTCAGGTCTCCCTGCTTGCTGTGCTGTTGACAGCAGAGTTCATGGCCGTTGTGGTGTGTGGGACAGAGTAGAGAATCTTCCTCAGGCCTGTGCCTGCTTAGCATTTCCAGGAGCTGTGTACGTATCTCCTGTGGGCACTTACTTCACTGAGGACTCCCGCCTGGTTCTGAGTCCCCCCAAGACCAAGGCCTTTTTAGGCCAGTCCATTCTGCAGCCCCAGCACACTGCCTGGCAGATTGAAGTTTCACAGTGGATATTTGTGTGATAAACTGACTCTTCTGAGAGCCCCTATGCCCAAATCTCTTCTCTAAGGACCCGGGGGCTTACATATGTTTGCCATTGAAATGTAATTTTAGGACTGCAAGAATTATGGAACAAGTAGATAGGACTAGTATGGAAATAAGACTGTTTTCCCATGTTTTTCATCTTTACCATTTTAGGCTGTTACTCAGTGGTCTCCCTTCATTTTATTTTTCCTGTTCTCATTTGGATTTTACCATAATCTTTTAAATACTTTTTTTTTTTTTTTTTGGTACCTGGGATCAATCCAGGACCTTGAGTTTGCCAGGCAGGTGTGACACCACTGAGATGAATCCCCAGCCCTTTTAAATACCGGTTTTAAAAGGTTGTTATATATGTAGTGTGGGTATACTGGGGAGAAGCTGTCTGAATTTGGATATCTCAGAATCTCATTGTCCTGTATATATATTCTTTGACCAAAGCAGCCACATTTTCTTTCTCTATTTATTTACCTCAGAAGGTGCAAAGAAGGTGAGTTGGGGAAAGCTTTTTTGTGGTACTCAAATTGATCGTTGTGGTTATTGAACCATCTGTGTGGAACAAAATCTGGAAAGAGTGCCAGAGTTTAAAATGTTGTACTGCAAACAGATGATCTAAATGAGATATTTTGGAATTCCTTAATAAAAAATGTGTGGTCTCCAACCAGAGTCCCTTTTAGAACTGTACGTGTATTAATTCTGAAGAGAAGTGGAGGACTGTTATGTGACTGATTGGTTACCTTCTGTGGTGTTCTTTATGCTGCAGTTCTCCTGTTATAGATGAAGATATCAATCACCAGAGTCTCATATTAGTTAAGAAACAAATTATACCTGTGCATACACTTACAATCCCAGCTACTGGGAAGCTGAGGGAGGAGGATCACAAGTTCTAGGCCTGCCTGGGCAAATTAAGGAGATCCTGTCTCAAAATAAGTTTAAAAGGGGCTGGGCTGGGGATTTAGCTCAGTGGTTCTGCTGCCTGCTTTACAAGCATAAGGTCCTTAGTTCTATCCCCGGTACCAAAAATAAACGGGGCTAAAGGGTAGCTCAATGGGAGAGTGCTTGCCTAGCATGTGTGAGGTCTTGGATTAAGACCGATGTAAATGCAGCCTGCCACTCCTGGGGCTGGGCCCTCTGCCCTCAACTCTGGCCCATTCCCAAAGGGCCAAGTTTCAGATGCTGTGATATTTTAGTTCCAAGAAAGTAATCGGAACTAGTTATTTGGAACCACTTAAAATGCAGAAGGCCTCTGGACTTGGAAGATTGACACCTTAATTGTCTTCAACCTCTAGCAAGGTTAATGAAGTGAGAATTTCCCTGAATTATGTATGTGGGCAATAAACCAGAGTGTATTATCAGTACCTCCCCTTAGTGACCAACAAGAAATCACAGCTGTCTCTATAGCACATTGTGGTAGTGACAGTTATCTCAGAATAGCACCTCTCTCTCTCTCTCTCTCTCTCTCTCTCTCTCTCTCTCTCTCTCTCTCTCTATCTATCTATGTCTATCTCTCTCTCTGTCTCTCTTGGATTGAACCCAAACCCAGGGACTGGCACATGCTAGGCAAGTGCTCTACCACTGAGCTGCACCCTGGCCCCCCAAAATATTTTAATTTGGCTTTGTTTTTGAGACAAGTTCTCACTCAATCACCTAGGATGGCCTTGAATTTGCAGTTCTATTGCCTGGGATTCAAAATATCATTTATCTTTCATTATTTGTCATTCCAATTTCGAATGATGGTTGTCACTGACTCTGTTAATGGTTGTATTAATGGTTTTAACAGTGTATTTCTAATGTGTTCATAAAGAAGTACAGATATTACTATAGCAAAATTCAAGAAATTGTTTTCCAAGGTTGGATAAGTATTTCAGTATAAACAGTTTCTATGTCCTTGTTCATGTACTCAAAACAGTGTTCTGAGGAGGAGTCCATAGGTTTTATTACACTGACAGAGTCTATGACACCAAATACAGTTAAGAAGCCCTGCGTTTGCGACTCTCCGGTGCCTGTACAACGAAGCACAGACTGATTTTATACTCGCTGACTTACTTGTGCCACAAATGAGGATCTGCGTGTGCCAGGCACTAGGCCAGGACCTAACAAGTGATGAGCAAGAGGGTCAAGACTGGCCTCAAGCGGGGCGATGGTTATATTTGATTGTAAGTAAAGGCAGCCAGGATATGGAGAAAGAAGTTTCTTGCTAGGGCAGGTTGAGAGAGTTAGAGGGAAATGGCAGAAGGAAGCTGCTTGCAAACCTGTGGGCGGGTGGGGAAGGTTCTCTAGAGAATTGATTCCAAAGGTGAGAACTGCTAGCTGAGTTTGGAGCAATATTTGCAAAGGCCTTAAAGCATAGTGAGTTCAGTGAATTGATGGTACCTCAGTTTGACTAAAACATGTTGTTCATCCACCAATGATGGGAGATTTATTCAGCTAGAACTGTCCAGTTGAACCTTCTCAATGATGGAGATGTCTTGTACAGGTGGTGTCCAGTACAGTAGCCATTAGCCACGTGTAGCTAATGAGCACTGGAAATGTGGCTAGTGGGAAGAATTTACTTATTAATTAATTTATTTTGCGATACTGGGGAGTGAACCCAGGGCCTTCACACTTGGCTACCACCCCAGCCCTTTTAATTTTTTTTTTTAATTTTGAAACTTGTTAATCACTAAGTTTGTCAGGCTGTGCTTAAGCTTGCAATTCTCTTGTTTCAGCTTTCTGCAGTGCTGGGATTGTGTGGCTGTGGGCAACATGCCCAGCCAAGAATCTCAGTTCCCAATTTCAATTAATTTAAATTTAAATAGCCACATGTTGGTAGTGGCTGTGTGCTGGATACTGTAAAACTGCAGACTCTAGGTAGGGACAGAACATATGAGACCTTGCAGACTCACCTGAAAGGATCTGAAATCATTCCTCAGAGCAGTAGAGAGCCAAGAAAGGTTTCAAGACGTTCACACTGGTGAGGCGCTGGGAAGGTATCCAGGCAACATTCTGATCGATGGTGGCCCAGATCAGGGAGCTGGAATAGATTAGAGAAAACCGAACAGACAGTACATAGACTCCCAGTCGAACTGTGTCCCCGTAGGTTTCCCTGTATGCTTCAAAACGTTCCATATGTGTGCCTCTACTCTTGCCCTTCAGTTAAGATAAATTTAGGGTGATGTTTTCTCACATGGGACAAGATATGGTTTCCAGGGTCACACCCTCAAGACCCACTCCCTTCAAGTAGGCCCTGCTTTCTAAGTTTCCATCACCTCTTAATAATGGCATGAAATTATTAATCCATGAATGTATTAAGCCCATTGATAAAGTTAGAGTCCTCACAATCCAATCACCTTTGAAAAGCACCACCTCTGAGCATTGCTACCTCAGGGACCAAGCCTTTCAGGCAATTTTGTGGGATATTTCAGATCCAACTCATATCCCTAAGGCTCTTGGGCAAACTGTTCAACTCCCAGAAATTCAGTCTTCAAAGAGAATTGTGTACTGTGGTGTTTTCAGATAATAAAGTATTAACTTAAACTCAGCAGAATATCTGCGGACATAAGTACTCGAGCCATAGTGGCTGGTGCAGACTACCTGCTGAAGTGTTTATTAGTGCTTGATTAGCTCACAGCCTCTCCAAATACATTAATGTCTTATTTGGTTTTACGATCATAGCAATTGGAGGCTTCTTCTCTCTTGCCTGTTCTTTTCCTGGTGCTGGAGACTGAATCCAGGGCCTCACACATGACAAGCATGTGCTATACCACTGAGTTGCACTCCCACCCCTCTTTAGTTTCCTCAAGTATCACAGGCCTTTAATTAAGGGTAAAAGAAACTTTTTTTCAAACTTTCTGGGTGAGAAAGCCAAGATCTAAGAGCAGAACTTGGCTTTGTAATTTCTTGTCCCCATTTATTATGTGGAGCATATAAAAGCCTTAGAGATTGACCAAGCACAACTCTTTATTTTTTCGTTTCATTCTCTCTTCTTTTTTTAATTTTCCCGAATTAAACAGTAGGCCACCTTCCTTAAACGTTTCAGTTCACACAGGAGAAAGTTGAAAGCAGACAACAGAAATTGAAGCCTTCAGATCCCAGAAAACGTTTTTTTAACTTAACAGCAACCTTGACACTATAATGAGATTTATCTGTAGAGAGTTTTTCAACTCCTAGGTTAGTGTGTTTTGTTGTTGTTCTGTTTAGTTTTGAGACAGAATTTAGGGAGCGTAGGCTGGCCTGAGACTTGCGCAGCACCCTGCTAGGCTAATGTGTTTTAGACCCTGCATCTCCATCTCTGGCCCCAAAGAGGGCAAGGTCTGGTCTTTGTAGTTCTTTTTGGAGTCTCTTTTGTAGTGCTGTATTCTCATTGTATATGTGCTAAAGTCCTGTACTTTAGAGAGCCATTCTCACTGGTTTTACCACAGAGGCAGCTCCTCTTTCCATTCTCAAATGACTCAGGTCTTAAAAATAAATAAAATGCAAAGACGTCTCATAGCTGGGTACTATGGCACATGCTGGTGATCCCAAGCATGGTGGGAGGCTGAGGCAGGAAGATCTCCAGCTCAAACCCAGCCAGGGAAACTTCGCAACTTAGTGAGACCCTGTTTGAAAATTTTTAAAAAGTGTCTGGGAATGTAGTTCAGTGAAAAAGTCCTGGGTTCAATCCCCAATATTGAGGGGGAAAAAACACTTACAGATATTATATTTTATATAGTTTTTCCTATGTTAATGAGTTGATATTTTTCATGATTGTTCCCAAAGAGATTGTAAATTTATAGCTTCATCTTGCATCGAGGAGGGAAACATTCCTTGGGTCAGGAGGCTGAGCTGCTGGATAAGAGCGGGTGTCTTTGTTACAATTCCCTGATGGTCCAGTCCATCCAGCGTGAGACTCAAGAACAAATCTGTGGGTGTCTTCACCTATGGTACACAGACAAGTGTGTAAACAGGGCCACAAACACAAAAGAGCGCCCTGTCCAGTGGCAGTGCTGTGAGGCGTGACTTCCAAACAAGAGAAGGGAAATGGTACAACTTCCAACCTTCTGAGTGTCTGATATGCTGAGTCGTGTTTTCTAAAATCAAGAATGGATTCAGAATGGATTCTAGGAACAGTGGAAATGTTTATTCCTAGAGTAGAAAGTGTTTATTGAGGAAAGATAGCTTTTGTCTAAGAGAGACAAAAGGGTCCCAGAAAGTGGGTAGCCCACGGACTCCTGCTTCTCAAGGGAATTTTATAGAGCAAAACCACGAGGTGGGCAGGCAGGTTATAAGTTGAGACAAACTATCGTCATCTAATAAGGTTCCGATACATAAGATCCTAATGAGATAACTGACAATGTGAAATAGGAAGAAAAGGACTAAAGGTGTAGGGGAAGCAGGAAGGGTAGGGGAAAGGGAATAAGGGAAAAGAAAAAAATATGAGAAAATGAAAAAATGGAAATAAAATGTTTGTAAATGGGGAGGGGAGGAGGAGGTGAAGGGAGGGCAGGGACAAGGGGAAAAAATGAGAACCAAGACCTGTCATGTAGAGGTACAAGATCCCAATGATGAATGTAACAGTACTGTATCCCTAAAATGTACCAATGAACTCAATTAAAAATATAGTTAAAAAAAGATTCCAGTATGGTCACTTAGGTAATACTGATCCAGTGGAGGAGCTCAAGGTGGGTATGAGGTGGGACAAAACCATGGTCTACCAATAAGAGCACGAGTGTAGTCGCCTAGGTAATATTGATTACGTGGGGATCAACGTGGAGAGCGAGTCATATAGCAAGCATGAGTGGAAGGAACAAGGGTTTCCAGGAAGGAATGGGCTAGGGAGCTGTGGGTCCCCCCACAAGGTGATTGGTGTCTCTTTAGAACATCAGTCTCTGCTGTTTATCCCTGGGGGCAGCATGTGGGTATGGTCGGTTCTCCTGGTCTTGAAGCCTGACCTTCAGCTAATGTGCCTGTACCCACAGCTGTAATATGTCCACGTCTTCTGCGCTGACTCTGGGTGGGAGGAGCCCTGCCTGACTGTTATAATATTTTAACTAATTTAGCTGTCTAGAATAAGAGCACCACAAATCCCCATTGTTTTTGTTGCAGTTTTTTTCTTCTTCATAACATGGTATTCACAGCTGGCTCTGACTCTCCTTAGTCTTACCTGGAATACATTATGTATCAGTTCGCTAGGGCTTCTGCAACAACGAATTACTCACTTTGTAACTGAGGGGAAAATAGATTGTTTAGTTAGGAGTTTTTCTTTCAGAGATGGGCTGTTTCTGCGACACCCTCATGTTGAGAGTGTGAACCATCACCACCCGCCCCCATTCACAGGAATGGACAGAAAGTACCAGCTCCGGAAAGAATGTGAAGGTTCTGCCCAGGAGGTCAGAGTCCAGATTCCTTCTCACAGGGAAGGAAGGAAGCCAGCAACAGCCAGGGGATGCAGCAGCTGTGGAAACTTCATTTTCTATTGTCTCATTGTCTTTCTCCTTTCTCTTTCTCTCCCTCACACACCTGAACACTGGCGATGTGACTGGAGACAACAGGCCCCTCCATCTCCTTTGGAGCTCGCTGTGAATGAAGCCTTCTTCCTTTTTCTCTAAAGATTGTTCTTAGACAGCATCAGGCATACAAGCTTGAGAAACTGGTAGCAGTTTACTAGGGCTGGGGGGCTCATACTACAGAAAGCTATTTTCTCACATTTCTGTGCCTACAAGTTGAAGGTCAAGGTGTCAGAGGGTGGTTTTTTCTGAGGCAATCACACTTTGAGATATGAGGGATTAGAACTTCAACATAAGAATTCGGAAGGACACAGTCCAGCCCATAGCACTTTGTGCACACCGCTTAGAAGTCCCTGCTTGGGAACAGATTAAAGCAGGATGCCCATCCGTGTAGTCTGGAGTTAGCACAGCCAGTGCCACTCAGTATAAAAACTGGATCTGGGATTTGATGGTCCATTTACAGCCTACTTCCACCAGTATCGTGAGGAGAAAAGATTTGCCTACACCTAACAAACCCCTCAGCCGTCCTTTTCACCTGCTTATTTACAGAACAACTTGGTGACTAACCAAAGGATTGCCGCCAGACAGTCCCAGGCGGTTCCCCAAAGCAGAGATGGGGAGCCTTGGCTCACCCACCCACGGGGCAGGTTGTGGATTTGCTGATCTCCATCCCAGAAAAAGAATTTACAGGATGCATCAGTAAGAGGCATAAAGAGGTTTGTTAGGTAGATTTTGTGTGTCTGTGGGGGGGGAGTCAGGGTCTCACTGCGTAGTTCAGGCTGGCCTTGAACTCATTATGGAACCCAGGCTGGCCTCAAACTCCTGGTGGTCCTCCTGCCTCAGCCTCTGGAGTGCTGGGATTACAAGCGTGCACCACCACACCTGGCAGTCATTAGGTAGAATTTTAAAAAGCAAACACTTAAAGAGAATAAAGTATGGGCTAGAGAGGCAGACAGACATTGTGGACTCGGCAAGAGGGCATCGTTGTGTGATTTTGGGTGGTTGGAATCTGTGGACACAGGGAGTTTTGATTTTTAGGTGAAAGGAGATGATCCTTTTTACTGGTGAAAGTTGATGACCTCATCACCATCAGAGTGTGGCTCATTCGTAAGGGAAAGGCCCATTTTACAGGTGAAAATGGATGGTTTCCTATTAATAGCTGAAAAGGGGATGGGTCATCAAGGGGTGGAAAGGTAATGGCCCATTCTACTGGTGAAAAGCACAGGGCTAGGCTTATTGTGTCTTCAAGGCCCTTATGATATTTTTGTGTGTATTTGTGAGTTTCCTAGAATAGAAAATGAATTAGAGGGCGGGAGGATTAGCTCAGTGGCTCTGCTGCCTGCCCCGAAAGTGCAAGTTCCCAAGTTCAATCCCTGGTTCAAAAAAAAAAAAAAAATTAGACAACATTTATGTTATAAAGGTGCAGTTTTTCCTAAAAGTGCAATTTTCCTCTTCTCCTTTCTGCCTATCTTTATTTCTTCTATAGGGCTGGGGATTTAGCTCAGTGGTTCTGCTACCAGCCTTGCAAGCACAAGGACCGGAGTTCAATCCCTAGTACCAAAAACAAAAACAAAATTTCTTCTATCCCTCAGGACTAGTTTGTTTTGCAGGAACATGCCAACTAAAATGTATTAGTTCACACACAAAAAAAATGCAGAAATTATATGAAAAGGTGACGATTTCTAATATCAGGTAAGCTGGTCACACAGTAATGCTATTGTCTGGGTAAAGTTTAAGTGATTGAAAATACCCTGTGTTGAGAGTGGAGAGGTGGGAATTCGCATGCAAGGATTATGCAGAGACCTTTCTGGAGGACATTTAGCAATCTTTACCAGTTTAAATTTAATATGCTTGAACTATTATTTTATCCCAAGAAAATAATTAGACATGTGGTCCATGTGTGCAATAAAGTACGGTTTATATCAGTAAAAGCAAACAAAACCCACATATCCAAACAAATACCAAATAAAGCATGATGCAGTCATACAGTGGACTGCTATGTAGTTATGGAAACTATCCCAATTACATTGTTCTTGAACAGGTAATTTACTGAATAGAGTATATAATAATTTTGCTATATTGGCCTGTATAATTTTGTTGTATTGGTGTGTGTGTGTGTTTCTGATTTGTAGAAAAAAAGTCTCAAGGATATCTCTCAAGCTACTAATAGTGATTTTCTTGAAGGTATAGAGTAGAACCTTTATTTGTTAGTGCTTTTATTTCTATAGGATATGATTTTTTTTTTTTTTTTTTTTTTTT
>NW_022900933.1:22636664-22659762 GCF_012274545.1 Fukomys damarensis | reverse complement strand
TTTTTTTTTTTTTTTTTTGGTACCAGGGATTAAATCAGGTCCCTGTGCTTGGCAAGGCAAGCAGTGGAACCACTGAGCTAAATCCCTGGCCCTGAATTGTTTATAATAAGCATAGATTAAAAATCAGAAAATACAATAACAAAAATAGTTTGCTTTAGAATTAAAATATGAGCCTGGGTTTGGAAGGGTGAGTGAGGCAGGAAGATCACAAGTTGGAGCTCTGCCTGGGCAATTTAGTGACTAGTGAGACCCTGTCTCAAAATAAAAACTAAACATGAACTAGGGATGTAGCTCAGTATGAAGGCCCTGGATTCAATCTTCAGTACCAAAAAGCAGGGGGGAGGGTGGATAAAATATGTAATGGGCTATTTAAAAATTTCTTTTATAGTGGCTATTTTGTGTGTGTTTAGGGCTAGCCTATTTGCTTGGAGGCTGGATGCCACTTTGGGAGAAGTAATCTTTCATATATTTCTGTCTCTTCTGTGGAACAGAGCCATGTACTTGTTTAAACTTTTCATTTGCATAATGATAACTGTGTATCCTTTTGGTAGTTAGGCTCAGTGCAGTGGAAAGCTGTCATCTACCGACCAGGGTTTAATACCAGCTCTGCCACTTCCCTGCTCGTGATATTGGGCAAATCATTTTGTCTTGATGACCTTTGCTTTCCAAAACTGTAGACTGTCATAGAGAAGCCAGGTCCTGACACAATGAGGAACCAGCCTCTCACTTCCTTGGTTCTCGGTCCTTGATGGAAGAATTCAGTTAAGACACAAAGGCCGTGCAGAAGTGTAGGTAAAATGCATTGCAAAGTAGACATAGCAAGAAAGTGGGAAGTGCCAGGAAAACATGTGCACCCAGTTAAATTTTTGATACATTTTTATGCACCCAAGAGTTACTCTTGGGGACTAGGGAACTGGGGTAATTATGATGTGTATCAACATTTTACTTAAAAATTACTTTGGAATTGCAAATGTGTTCCTGTCATTTTTAATTTGTTCATTTGTTTATTTATTTATTTATTGAGACAGGCAGGGTCTTGCTGTGCAATTCAGGGTGGCTTTGAACACACTGTGTAGCTTAGGCTGGCCTTGTACTTCTGGGTGATTCTCTTGCCTCACCCTACCATGTGCAAAGATAAAAGTGTGTACCACCTCACCCATTTCCTGCCCTTATGATCACTGTTTCCTCAGGGGTTTTCATCATGTAAGAAACTTATGAAAGACAAATTCTTAATTTAAACCAGGTCCAAGCCTAAGGCAGAAAGGTCTTTAAAAAACCTTTTCTGGTATTCCTGGGCTGTAGGCTAGGACAGCCACAAATGTTGTATGCCATGTTTTAGAACTGGATAGCCAGGTGGCCAGGAATCAGAAGAACGGTGCACGGTATGGAACCATGGAATGTCACTGTGCTCTGTGGAATCACCTTAGGTCTGATGTCTTATGAATTGATGTCATTTCTTTACTTACTTGGCATCACATGCTATTCTGGATTACCCCACCTCCATTTTCCCTCAGACCCACCTAAATCTAACTGATATAAGGGAAAATGTAATTGGTAGATGTCAGATATGTCGAGTTCATGTCCCCCGAGATAGAAGAATGAATTCTAAGAAACAACGGAGGTCAAAAGTAGGAAAGTTTATTGAGAGATATAGCTCCTGAGAGACAGAAGGGGCCCCAAAAGTGGGTGGCCACTGAGGGCCTTTGTCGGGGTAATTTATACAGCAGAGTCACAGTGTGGGTATAACGTGGGTCAGACTATAATCAACCCATAGGATTACAAATAGAGCTCCTTAGCTAATACTGGTTGAATAGGGAAGTGGTTCACGTAGCAAGGGTGCATAGAAAGAACAAAGGCATCTGTGGGATGGGATGAGTCTGGAGGTTCTGGTCACCCTGGATGACTGATGCCTGTCTGGACTTTACTGTACCAAGTGCTAACCAGTTACAGTATAATCTCAAGTAATTGCTTATCCCTTAGGGAGGCATGTAGACCTGGTCATTGCATCTTTATCTTGAGGCTAAATCTTCTTTAGATGTGCCTCCAGTCACAATTCTGATATCTTTATTTTTCTGCTGACTCCCTTGAGAGTCCAGTCCCTCTCTGACTATATTAATTTCTATCTAACTTAGCTGCCTATCGTATAACAATAATATAACAGCTGGGAATTTAGCTCAGTGGTTCCGCCGCCTGCCTCACAAGTACAAAGAAGGACCCAAGGTTCGATCCCCGGTACCCCCCCACAAAAAAGAACAGTAATATAACAAATGGAAATAGTAATGAAAACAAGTAATAGTAATGAGCTTGTAGTATTGTTCTGAAGATTAAGTGAAATCAAGCACATGAAATTCCTGGAGCATAGTAAGGAGTGGATTTTATAATGATAGCAATATGCTGTACTTTTTAGAAGTTTGTATATTTTTGAAGCTAAATTTTAGTGAGTGGGTAGAAAATTTTTGAAAGTTGTAGAAAAGCAGCTGTATCTACCCCCCCAAAAAAGAAAGAAAGAATAAGAAAAGAGTCTCACTGACTGTCCTTGACTCATTTTTTATAAACTGCCTTTACAGAAGGGCGGTTTCTTTTATTCTTTCCGTTCTCATGGTTGAAGGATGGCCCACCCAACATGTGTGAGGAGCAGCTGGTGTCTGTGACATTCTGCTTCGGGCTGCAGTCCCAAGGCTTTCTGAGAGAGGAGGGTGGGGTGGGGGAGAGCTGTACCAGGTCCTCTTGCAGGAATGGCCCTTTCTCCCCTCCTCAGCATGGGCTGGAGACTTACTGTTCTCACTTTTGCCAAGTTATTGGTCCCGTGTGTCCCCCGCACAGGTTGCTATAATTGTAGGGACATTTTGCACTTGGGTGTATTTCAGCTCAGGTCCCACCTCTCTGACTGAGAGTCAGCCTTGCGCAGGGCACTGACTGGATTTGCAGCATTTGGAAAGCCACCAGTGTGTGCCCTTCATCTTTATTTTCCACTTTTGTACTTTGTCCTCCCTCCTTTTCCCTGGGTGACTAAGGAAAAGGATTATGTTTCTGATGAAAACATTCCCTGTCCCTCCCTATGATGCAGACCCCTTTTCAAACAGGATGTTACTCCTGCCCGAGTGACATGTGTCTTTGCCATGTGACTTGCTTTAGGGCCACTGAAATCCAGGTGGAAGTGTCACCTCCAGGATAGACTTCCGCGTGCTTCCACCACAGCTCACATTTTCCCTGCCAGTCATTGTCACTGCCCTGTGGGCCTGCCACCATCAGATCCAGGCTGAACTCTGTTCTGGATCCCCCAGCCCGGCTTCTCATGACCCATGCCCACCTTGTACACCAAGGTTCATGAGCCAGGACTCCAGAATGTGCTGCCTGTACAGCCTCAGGCCTGGGATCGGTGGGCTCACGTGTGACCTCACTACTGATTGTCACCCTTAGACTTGGGGGGCTGCGAATAGACACAGCTATGTGGTTGGGGACACCACGTGCAAGCACACAGGACCTGCACAATGCAGGAGGGCAAGAGCCACCTCTCCTTACACGGTTGTGTTTCCGTGGGGACTCTCAGGAGTCCAAGAAATCAAGATTTCATTTTGGCCTTCTGAGTTGTTAACATTTAGTGATCAAGGGTAGGACATACTTTATTTAGCAGCTTTTAGCTTGGTTTATGTTTTCACAAACTGAGACAAGCTGGACAGGGTGGTGCACACCTGTAATTCTTGCAGTTGGTAGGCTGAGGCAGGAGGACTACAGCAAATTTGAGGCCATCCTGGGCTACATAGTGAGTTTAAGGCCAGTCTGAACTATATCGCAAGACCCTGTCTCAAAAATCTTCCCCAAAATGAAAATTAAGATAAATACTGAGACTTATCTCCTGTGAGTCTTCATCTGGATAGTGCCTGGGAAAGCCAGGGACAAGTTTGATAGTCTGGAGAGGGCTGTTCTCTGGGTTGAGCCCTGAAATGAAGACATAGAACTGAGCTGCGGCTTTCACCCTCCAGGGGTGTGGGTGTGAAATAAACCTTTGTGACTGTAAACTCCTGAGATTCTACAATGGTCTCTTCCTGAGACATAAAATGACTGGTTCCAAAATGAAGCAGTGACCTTCACTGTCTAACTTGGCCAGATGTAAGCGTGATATTGGCAGGGCTTTTTGTGGTACTGTGCTGTGCACAGTTGTACTATCCAGAAGAGTCTGGAAGAAATCCCAGGAGTGTTTTGGAGTTCTGTGCATGAGCAAGTATGTGCTCGGTACACACCCAGCGCTCTCTTTGTTGCTTCTCATTTACTAGCCCTTGAATACACTTTGAAGCCCCCTTTTTAATAGAAATGGTTAAAAATAAAATTCATACTGGGTGTCTCCCTGATTAGTAGGCCTTGTTTAAGCTCTGTGGAGCCATTGTGCTTTTCCCCAGCTTTAGAGTATAAAGTTTGATGATGTTTGTTTGTTTGAGGCAGGGTCTTGCTTTGTAGTTCATTTCTGGCTGGTCTTGAACTATTTAACCCAGGCAAGCCTTGAATTCATGGTGCTCCTGTCTTAGCTCCCAAAATTTGATGAGTTTTGACACTTGTACACTTGTGGAGTCTTTTCCATAATCAAGATGTTGAATATTTTCCCTCCCCGTGGTTCTGGTGTCTATTCATGATCCCCTCTGCTTCCTCTGTCCCTAATGCCTCCCCGAGTATCCACTGCTCTGTTTCCCATCACTACAAACTAGAGTGCATTTTCAAGAATTTTATATAAATGGAATCATAACGTAGTTTCTCTAATTTGTCCAGTCATAGGAAAAGCACTAGCTTGTGCAAGTGCTGTGTGCTTTTTGGCTGTTTGAAATTGGGTAGACCGTTAATAAAGCACTGACTCGCTGGTACAGACCTAACATCCTATCCCAGGGCCTGAGAATACAGAAGAAACAGGGTGGTTCACTGCCAGTTCCACAGATCCACGCTCTCTGTCCTTTGCTGGTCCCCCTACCTCTGGCGATGTGCTCCTTTCTGTGTGCAAGGCTAATCCTGACTATGTCCCTTCTGTGTTTTCTGGATTTCCTCTGCCTCAGCTCTCACCTTCCTCCCTGACAGCCACAACACTCTTTGGGGCTTGAACTTTCCTAGCCTGTTTGTCATCTTTCAAATGGAACGCAAGGGGGTAGATTTTTTTATGTGTTGTTTTGTTTTTGGTACTGGGGTTCAAACTCAGGACCTTGTGCTTGCAAGGCAGGCAGGGGCACCACTGAGCTAAATCCCCAGGCCTGTAGCTGTGTTTATTAAATGAGATAATTCAAACCACACAACACAGTGCTGGGTGAATAATACATATTCAGACTCTAAGCTTCCCTTTCTTTCTGCACCCCCCTGCCCCCCGCCTGATTTTCATACATTTCCTTCTATGGAAAGTGCTCTCCATGCATGTCAAACTCTGTTCCCCACACACAACACTGGCCTTCCTCCCTTTGGGCCTTGGTTTGTACCTTTCCTTTCTTCTGACCCCAAATGCTGCGCCTCTGTTCAAGCCTAACTCAAAGCCAGCATCTCCAGGAAGTCTATTGAGATCCCTCATCCTGCCCTCTAAGGGATCAGAAAAACCAAGGTATTTTTCCCACTCTTATCTCAATACACAGTGCCCCACCTCTGGTCACCAAAATGTGGGAGGATTTCTTCCCAGCAACAACCAGTTATCCAGCAGACTCTTAACTGGATGTTCATGTTCTGTAACTTAACTGATTTTGGACACTATCTACTTGGAGATAGTGTCAGATCCCACAGACTGTCCTTCCCTTCTGTATCAAAATCACAAGTAGTAGGTCACGTGAATATGTGTGTAAACTGGGACTCCGTGAGCCCAATCCTCAGTTTGGATCAATTGATCCTCCTGATCACAGAACTTAGAGAAACACTTTGCTTAAAGTTTACTGTGAAGGATAATGACCAGCTGGGAAACATGTGTATGAAAAAGTATCTGGGAAGGGTACAGCGCTGTCATTCCACCTTTGGCCCTGCCGCCTTCTAGGACACTCCTTGTGTTCAGTTACCTGGAAACTGAATGCTTTCAGGTTTCTTGGAGCCTTCGTAAGGTAGGCTTGATAGGTTATCATTGGCCTTGCTAACCCAGCCCAACTTCAGATCTCTCCTCTCTGGAGTTCAGTAGGTGGGACTGGAAATTCCTCCCTCCTAATTATACACAGCTGGTTTCCTGGCAACCAGCCCCATCCTGAGGCTGCCTGGGAGTCCACCAAGCTATTTCTTCAGAAAAAAATGTCACTTCTGTCACCCAGGAATTTCCAAGGGGATTAGTAGCTCTGTGTCAAGAACTGGGGTAAAAGACCAAATATTAGAACAAAAGATTCTCCTACATCCCTTTCTGCGAGGGCTTTAGCACTCTGTCTTGGAGATTGAGGCAAAGACAAAATATGTGTTTTTCTACCACACTATGCTTGCACACAGACACCTGTGTCCATGGTGGGACCCACTTCTGTCACAACAGCTGCACTGTGTCTGTTGCTCACCACTTTCTGCATTCACATGCTCACACTTACTATTCTTACTCTTTAGGGCTCTTTCTCTTGCTGTTCTCTCTGTCTGGGAGGTTGTATCTTTTTACCCCCAGTACCGAGGATCAAACTCAGGACCTTGTGCTTGTGAGGCAGATGCAGCACCAAGGAGCTAAATGACCCCTGGCCCTGGAGCGCTGTATCTTAAGACTGATACACATCACTCCCTCACTCCATTTCTCTCCTCAGTGGTCGCCTCCTGCTAGAGGCCTTCCCAGACCGCTTTATCTAAAACAGGCTCTTTTAAACTGAGCTGGTGGCCCACCCACACCCTGTAATCCCAGCACTTGGAGGCTGAGGCAGGATAATCACAAGTTCAGAACCAGCCCGGACAAGAGTAAGTTCAAGACCTGCTCCAACTAAATAGTAAGATCTTATCTCCAAAAACAAAGCAAACAAAAATAAAACAAAACAGAGCCTCCTATGCCTATTTATTTTTCATCTGTTTATTTATTTTCTTTTGTTTTTCCCCATTGCACTCCACCCCCTTGAAATTAATTTGTTTTTTTTCTGATTGTTCTGTCTTATAAACTCCATGTATGCTAGGACTTCCTGCTGTCTCTGGCCCATAGCTAGTGCCTGATGCAGGAGGTGCACAATAATTATTTGTAGAACAAGTGAATATTCAGTAGCAAGTTATACTGTTACTTGTAGGAGATGTGTATTTGGAGCATAAAAGCAGTGTCACCTCAGACACATTTCCATAGTAGTTTAGAGTAAGTATTGGCTGCATGACAAAGGCCAACATGGGGGAGCAAATCTTCCAGGACCCCCAAGATTGAACCTAATTTTCAGGCACCATCACGTACTTTCATAGACATTGTCTTCCATGAAGCTTATGACAATTTTCAAATCCTCAACCCAATACTTCAGTTAGAACCTTAGAACTACATCTAGGAGCCTTGGGAAATTTCCACAACTTTTCCTACCTGCTTCTGAACCGGTGTTCTTCATTCCTGCTGCTGCTCCTGTCCTTCATCTAACATCAGAGCCCCTCTGCTTTGACTGTCATTCATTTACCTGCTAATTCACGCCCTCCGATGTGCGCCATCTCGTGTCTTGGGAGCCCTTGCTGACAATAAGGACATGGTTATACATATTCTCCTTATGCAGAATCTACTCCTTGTAATTCCTCCTCCTAGTTTTTCCCCCCTTTTCTACCAGTGGCCCTAATTTCTTCTCCTTAGAAGGATTGGTGTAACTTTTCCTCAGATTATTTTCATGCCATTGATGAGCTGCCGTCAGTTCACATTAGTGCACAGTATCTATTTCCACCAACCCCTGCTGTGACTTGCTCCTGTTAGCCCTTCATTTGAGAGTTCTCCAAACCCATCTACCTCTTGATGGTATTTCCACTACTCTACAGTCATGGCACAGTGGAATGAGCACTGGACTGTGACACCTCCCTCTCCCTCTTAGTAGCCAGAAGTCCTTGGGAAGCCACCCTGCCTGGTTGAGTCTCTTTCCTCCCCTGAAATGTGGTGATAATGGTCCCCACTCTACCCAACTACATCATGGGGTTTATTGGGAAAAGAGATATGAAATGTCAAGTTACCTTTTAAACCATGACTGCTACACCAACATCAAGTTTTATTTGAAACTACCCTCTGCACTCTTCTGCACAGTGCCAAGCTCTGGATCTCAGTTTCACAGAGCATGTTTGTCTCAGTAATCTCCCTTCATTTGCCTTTTGACTCAGCCTGGACCTCAAGGGCGGATTCTCCTTCCATGCTTGTACCAACAACCTTATAATTATTCTTTTTACTGAAACCGGGTCTTACGTAGTTCAGGCTGGTCTTGAACTCACTATATAGCCCAGGCTGGCCTCAAACTCATGAGTGGTGGTTTAACATGCGTGGATTTTGTTGCTGTTGTTTTTTGAGACAAGGTCTTGCTAAGTAGTTCAGGCTGGCTTTGAAAGAATTCTTTGATTTCCTGACCTACTGCCATACTCCTTTGGTCAGTTTTTAATACCAAAGTACCAAACACCCACAACCTATGTGCTGCTAAGTGCTACCGAGGACCAAAAAGTCTTGAACGAATTAATCCTGTTGTTTCTTCAAGAGCCTTGCTTCTTCCAGTGCCTTCCCCATCTAAATTCTCTAAATGCTCCATTAGTAATATTTTTCACAAAATGGTTTTAGAGAAGGTCCTACTCCCTCTCATGTTGATGTGTTGGATTGACGTTTCCCAGGTTTCAAGGCCTGTATAAGCATGGACAGGTTTAGATACACGCAGGTCTGACTCCGTAATAAATTCAAGAATATTATTTATAAACCTTGTGGGGCCCATAGCCATAGTCTGAAACCTTGATCTTCCTTCACATTTGCTCTTTCTCTCTCCCTTCAGGTCTCTCTTTTGTCTTCCTGTAGCTGTGGAATCTCCATGTTAATGTAGCCAATAGTCCAGCTGTGTCCCTAGAATTAGAGGTGAGGAAGACTTCTGCAGTAGCTTCCTCTTCTGTTGTGACTCTCCCTAGACCACCCCTGCACATCTCATTAGATGGAAGACACTAGGAGTGTTTGGGGTGCAGCAGGATGTACTTGGACAGTTGTGTTTTGGTGTTTATTTATTTCTTTTTGCACCGGATGTTGAACCCAGGGCCTTTACATTGAGCTACATCTCCGGTCTGCTGTTATTTTTTATTTTAAGGGTCTTGCTAAGTTGCTTGAACTTGTAATTCTCTTGCCCCTGCTTCCTGAAGTGCTGGGATCACAGATGGGCACCCTACTCCTGGGAGTTGGTTAGTTTTGAGAGTGTCATGATTAATTCTTCTACTGAGCTGCATCCCCAGCCCTTTTTTACTTTCTATTTTGATACAAGGTCTTCCAAAGTTGCTGGCACTGGGTTTGAACTTGTAATTGTCCTGCTTCAGCCTCCCAGAGTACCTGATCTGTGTTTATATGATGATGAGTCACTATTTATAAAGTTGTAATTAAAAGTCACAGAAAGCTTTTGCTCAAAACAGTAGTCTGGCTAAGTGTGATGGCACCCTGACTACCATAAGACATTTTTTCCCCTCTTGTCTTGCCCTTTCTGCCCTTTTTCTGACCTGTGGCTGTCAGTGGTTCCTTGCTAAGATTCATTTGTGGAAGTAACAACAGCCAAATGTACAGATCTTACTAAAGGACAAGTTCCTCTTTCCTTTCTGGTGCCCAGAAAACAAGGTCTTGCTGTGCACTTCAGGCTGGCCTTGAAGTCACTATGTAGCCCAAGCTGGCCTGGAACTCACAGCGATCCTCCTGCCCCAGCTTCCCGAGTGCTGAGATTACAGGCTTGCACTCTTATGCCTGGCTGTTTCTGGAAACTTGGTTAAGATTCTCCTCTCTTAATGATTCAGGAGGGGAAAAGTCATTAAGACAAAATGAGCAGTCTTTCAGCAAAACTGATTTCACTTCTTCGGGGATGCTTCCAGGACTTAGCATGTCCAGCAGAGAGGAAGTGGGTATCAGATTTGACCACCACCAAGGCTCTGGTGGTGGCACAGGGACTAGAGAAGGCTGTTTAGTGGATTCTCACCTGGTTGTTCAGTGTCAGGCACCTCTGGCCTCATTGCCCCACTTGATCCTTGACACCATTCTAAGTGGGGTTTGCTTAAGAATCCTAGCAGCTGCAGGTGCTGTGTAGCATCTGTCTCACTGATAAGCTTCTTGGCTTCAAATCATAAACTTTGGCAAACACATGCTCTTTTTTTTTTGAGACAAGATCTCACTATGTCTTCCAGGCTGACTTTGAACTCACTATGCAGCCCCGGCTGGCCTTGAACTCACAGCAGTTGGTGAGATTATAGGCATGCACCACCATGCTCAGTCAGCAAAGACATTTCTAATCATCTGCTCCTAAGAAGAAAAAAGGGAGGGGTAGTTTCAGAACAGGTGGAGATCTGTATATCAATTATAATGACAGAAGGACCCCTGTTCTACTGTTTGAATGATATATTAACAGCTTCCTGACAAAGATGAAAAATAAACAGCGAGTCTGTTAGAAAATTATGTTGCTGAACTCATTACCATAGAATTTGAACTCAGCATCAGCACAGATATGAAGGGTGACTTGCCAGTGTCCCATGTGATGCTTCAGTTGTCACTGTGGTGCTTGGTGTCTCTTGATTTGAAGGACTTTTCTCTAGAGAAGCTGCCATTCCAAGTTCACACAGTGTTGCCATGAACTAAGATTATTCTGCCATTTAACTTCAGCCACTAACTGCCTGGTTCCCCTGCTGGATTCCCTTCTTTCCGGCTGTGTAAGACACTTAGTTTTTATGAGCATTAGCTTCCTCATTTATAAAATTAGAACAGTAAGAATAATGATTTCATGGGGGTTGTTGTGAAGATTGAATGAAAAGAATTATTTAGAGCTGTTAGAAAAATGATTGATTTAATAATGTGCTAATGGATATAAACTCTTCCAGTAGAAAAATATTATAATTATTATTCCTAATAATTATTAAATTCATTGTTATTATTATCACCATGTCTTGGATCCATAAAGAACAAATCTGATTTTTATATGGTAATTACTTCTCTATTTGAAAATAGCTAAATATCCTTGGTGCCACAGTCTGTTTGTCAAGTTAATTCTACAGAGAATGCAAAATTGTGCACCAGATAATAAAGTTTAAGGAACTAAACTAAGTTGTAGTTTGAAGAACTCAACAGAAAATATTTTAAATATCTGAGTAATAATGAGTTTTTTCTTGGAATTTCTATTCCCAAAAGAAAAAAATTTAAAGCATAATAAAGTCTAATAAAAATTATAAAGTCTGATAAAAATGCTTTTCCCCCTTTTTTGTCATTCTTTATCTTTGCCCTCTTTCCTTTCCCCACGCCTTCCCTCCCTAGTTCCCCTCTACCTGTGAACATTTTCTTCCTGTTTCACAATATCTATTATACATTTTGGTCCTCATTTACACTTTCAGTTTCTCACAGCAGAGAAATAATTCATTATTTACCCATGTATGTCCTGTTTATTTCACTTAAGAGTATGGCCTCAAGGTGCAGCCATGGGGAATGGGAGAAAATAAGAACCAAATTCCCTATAATGAATGTGATCATAAGGTATACCTAAAATATACCAATAAACTTAATGAATAAAAAAATGGCTAAGGTCTTTTTAAATGTTAATTTTCACATTTTTGCTGCATTTAAAGCTAGTACTGGCTTGTGATGTATATACAGATGCTCCTGGTTTATTACTGAGTTTTGTTCCTGGGATAGATCATTAAATGAACTGGTTGTTGAATGAGGGATTGTATACTGTATTATATTATACTATTTAGAACAACGAGATGGTCAAAGGAAACTCCAACTTGATGACTTTGCTTTTATTTGCATAACTCTTGCATACAATGTATAACAGAACATAAACTACAGTACTGTATAATACAAGCAGAGAAAATTGCGGTACTGTATAAACTAGGTGTACTGTACAAAAAGAGACATTGAGGTTCTATCAATAAGATGTACAGAACTGTACAAAAAAAAAGAAAAGAAAAAAAGGGTTGTAAGTCTAAACACTGTGCTTCGTTAAATGGGCAGGTTGTAAAATGAGGCACATCTGTATTACTCTTCTTTAAAATGTTTTGGTCCCCAGCCTTGCACTTGCCAGGTAAGTGCTGTCTACCACTGAACTAAATCCCCAATCCCTACTTAAAACTTTGAATGTCATTTATATGATAGAATCTTGGACATTTTAGACTGGGAATGTGACTTTTCTCAGAATCATCCCAAACCTGCAAAGCAAGCTGGGTATCCTCATGTGTTAATAAATGATACTGGGAGAATGTGGCCATCCCTTCCAGAGACCAGGGAGCAGGTCGTCACCTAAGGAACAACCGTGAAGGCAGCAACACATGAGATCTCCACAAACCGTAATACACACACACACACACACACACACACACACACACACACACACACCCCTGGTGATGACGAAACTTCCTCAGGAGCTAGGATTTGGCAGGCCCAGGCCTGCGAGAAATCCAATTGCCTAATCTAAAGGAGTTATAATCCCATAAATACGTATGTTTATGACCCATTTTATTGCTGACTTCTGGCCTTGAGGGAAGATCTACTGTTTTGTTAGAGAATAAAAATCAATCTCTCTCAGACAGCCATGGAATTTGTTTCTGGGGAAGATGACAGGACAAATCTTCACCAAACTGTTGAAGAGTGGCAGGGGGCACTTGCTCTTCCCACAGTGGCTGACAGCAGTTAGGCCAGGATGTGTGGGCTCCTCAGGGCCTTTTGTGTGTGTGGTTTCTATGGCCCTAACCCCAATTAGCGGCTCTGCGTGGAGAGAATGCAGCTTGTAACTCTAGTTCAGCAGTTTCAATGCAGTTCTCTTTCCCCACTTGCATTCAAGATGGTCTTTTGAATAGAAGCCATCTTTGTGAAGTGATCTGAAGTCTCTGGTCAATCTTCACTGCTTATATTGGTGGGCAGTGAATGAGGGTATAGGACAAGCATGGCTGGATACTGATGGTCTTGCTGATACTGGTTCTGTCATGCCCTCCTTCCTCCCTGTAGTGTGGGGCCTGGTCATGTAGAGAGGCTATGCCGGGGTGACTCAGGCCTGTGACCTTCTCCTGCCTCTTGCTTTTCTAGATGGCTTTCCAGCCAGTGAGTGGAACAGAGTTGGTGCTATTTTGTACTAAATGAAAGATCAACCATAAAGAACTTAACACAGAGCTGGCATGTAATACCTCTGTCACATTCCCAAAGATTCAGGGGGCTGAAGTGTCCTTGTTGGAGCCAGCAAGTACCCAGACCTGTGATGGTCATGAAGCAACAACTTCTAGGAATCACTGAGGAAGGCTGGTTTTGAATCACTTCACAAAAAAAGATGTACTTGCTTTAACCTTGAGGTGTCAAATACATCCCAGTGTGCACACATGTGTATACACACACACACACGTGTTCCAGCTGCCTTAGACTCACAGCTAGATCTCTGAATCCCACCTGTGTGTTCTGCCCTATGGTCTTGGTGATGCCGTTTCAGGGAGAGTATAGGACAGAATTTAGCAGACCCCAGTGGGAAGCCTAAATCTTATTCATCATCTCTTCCACTTCCTTCCCTGCCCTAACATAGTTACACAGCAGCTTATAGTGGTCCACTTTCCAGAAAGGCAGAGGGAAGGAAATCCATTGCAGCATCCTGAATGTGAGGCCAGCTAATTGTGGGACTTTGGTGGGTTTTGGAGTAGGTATTAAAAGATCACATGAAAGGAAGTAGTTTCTGCCCTGGGGAATCTTAAACTAGGAAAACACAACTGGCACACCTGAAATAATTAGCTGCCAATTAAATGCTAACTAAATCATGACGTTCTGACACAGGGTTAGAGTTCAGTGTGGGTGAGGGTGAATTTGAGTGTGGACACTGTTACCCTCAGTACTCAGTGCTGTGTGCCGTGACTTGCTGAATGATTGAGCAATAGGGCAAAAATTATATTTTAATAAAGGCATGTGGCAGCACTTTTCCGCACTTTTAAAAAATTAAACCAATTTTAATTTGAAGCTGTTTCATTTAAAACCTTATTATAACATTAAAAGAGATGGGGGAGGGAGAGAGGTAATCACTGAACACACAGCCCCAACACATTTCCTTTATAAAAGACTGAAACTCATTCTTAGTCTCTCCAGGGTCCTGCTCAGTGCCTGGCACACAAAGGGTATTCAGCGAAGATGAATGCCCACCAGCGCCACTTGCTGTTACACATATCCGGACTGTGGCTTTGTGAAGGCTGCCACACCAGCTCTGCCTCCGTGCCAGGTTCCCTACTGTATTACCCAGTTGAATTTTTCTCACAAGTGCTGAGTGGGGGTGGGAGCGTGCTGAGGCTCAGCGTGGTTAGGTAAAGAGAGGAGGGCTCGGGAGCATCTTGCTCCAGGGTGTGTAGTGGTTTCATTAGCCCACAGAGCCTTCCTGAGGTAATGAAAGTAGAGCAGCAGTGCTCAGAATAGAGTGCTTCTCCCACCATGCCTGGACAATGTTAAAGTACCCTCTCCCCGCTGTGGAAGAAGATGAAGGCTGCTTACCTCTACAGAGAGAATTATCATCTCCAAGGTATCGGTGCTAGCAAGTTCTGTGGCTTCTGGTCACCTGCTTTTCAGGTAAAGCAGGCTTACCTGTTGGTACTTGTGCAGCTTGAACAGTCAGCCTTGGGCCCAGTTGAGGTAAGAGAAGTTAAAGCTGATTCAGGTTTTTCTGTCTAGGATTCCCCTCTACCCCATCTCTCTTTCCCGCTAAAGAGTTTAAGCTACAAGTGGTCTGATGGAGCCATACTTTCAGTTTGACTTCACTGGATGTTTTCATTTCCTAGAGCTGCTGTAGCAGATTGCCACAAACTGTGTGGCTGAAAACAACAGAAATTTATTCTGTCACAGTTGTAGAGGCTAGAAGCCCCAAATCAACTTGTCAATAGGGTATCTGGTGGTTGCTGTCAATCTTTGGCTTTTGGCAAGACAGCAGCAATCTCTGCCTCCGTATTCACATGGCTTTCTTCCCTTTTATCTTTGTGTGTGTCCTTAGGATTCCATGAGTAGATTTAGGGCCTGCCCTCATCCTGTATGACCTTATCTTGATTATATCTGCAAAGACCCCTTTTCCAAATAAGGACACATTCACAGGTTCTGGAAGTTAGAACTTCAACCTGTTTTTTGAAGGACACAGTTCAATCTATTATACTAGGTGTGTTAGCTGTCAGTTACCATTATGAAATAGCTCAGCTTATGAGAAGATTTATTTTGACTCTCAGTTCTAGAGGTTCTAGTCCACAGTCAGTTGACGCTGCTGCTTTGAGCCTATAATGAGGCAGTACATCATGGTAAGTGAGCCTGATGAAGCAAAACTGTTTACCTCATGGCCAGGAAGCAAAGAAGAAGAGGAGAAGCCCAGGACCTTTGAGGGTATCTTCTACACTCTCTACAACTCCCACTAGGCCCCACCCCATAGAGGCTTTATCACCTCCCAGTAGCACTACCCTGAGGGCCTTACATACACAAACCTTAATGGGTATCTGAACCATAGCACTAGGTGAGACCTTCACGTACCTCAGGCCAAGTGAAAGGTCACACAGCATTACTGATACATCTTTATTTTAGAAAAAAATGGTGTCTTTTCACATCTCTATCAGTATAGTTAACTTGATTCTGCTCCTCTATCTCGCCCTGACCCTGTGAGTTACCAACATTACTTGTCTTCAAATTAGCCAACTGCAATAGTTGAACCTGGGAGCAAATGATGTCTTTTTCCATTCCTCCATCCAATTAAATATAAATTCACGAGTAGAGATGTTGTCATCCACGAGCCCACTCATAGAACGAGGTTCGGGAGCTCGGACTGTGAGGGTAAGGCACAGAATCACCCAGCAGACTCTGGGGAGGTTTCTGGGACACTTCTGCTGTATTCAGGAAATGCACAGGCTTATATAGGGACAACTGTGGGGGAGGAGCATTTAACATTTGGCGATATCTTATTGGAGGCACAGAGGAGTGATTTTTCTTGGGTGAGGTGAAGGAGTCACCGACTAGGGGCAGAGGTATAGCCTGTTGGACCCAGCATCTATGCACTTAGGTGAGTTAGCTCAGCTTTAGCAAGGTCTCCAAGTTAGCTCAGGAGACAGGAGTGCGGTGCACCTGACCCAGCCAGGCTTGAACTTCTCTCACATAGATACCTTGTTTAGTTCATTTCTACATGATCATAATATTAAAATATTAAAGTCATCTTCAGTATGGACAAAGCCATTTATCCCTTTGTTTATTTACCAATATTTATTGAGCAACTGCTGTTTCATAGGCACTATGGTAGGAATGGAAAAGACAGTGGTGAAACCAGTGACTATAATTTATTGAGCATCTACTCTTTGTCAGATAGTGAAACATGTTTATTTTAGTCACTTTCCCATCACTGAGTAGAAAATACCTGGCACCTACACCTTAAAGGAGGAGAGGTTCATTTTAGCTTATGGTTTCAGAGGGTTCAGTACATAGTTGGTTCAGAAATGGCATGGTGCAGGAAAGCTGCTCAATCCATGGCAGCCTGGAAGAAGAGAGGAACAAAAGGAAGAGCTGGGGATAAGAATACTCCTTTCCAGCGTGTATGCTCAGTGACTACCTCTTAAACCAAGCCTCACCTCACAGCACATTAAACTGAATTCATCAGTGGATTAATCCACCAATAATTATACCACCCAAAGATCCAGTCCCCTTTCAAAAGCCCCACCTCTAAACATAAGAGATTCTTGGAGGACAGTTCAGATGCAAACAATAAGAATTCTTTTTACCTACCTCTCATGAATTCTCATGAAAGCTATAAAGCAGGCATGGTTACCTTCGTTTCATAGGGAAGAAAATTGGGGCAAGAAGGTTAAAAGCCTTGACCAAAGTCAAAGAATGCAAAAATGGTAGAATCAGTGAATTGGAATGTTGTACTGTGGACCAATCCTTCTCCACCTGTTGGATGAGGGTGTCTAGATGATTTTTCCCCACAAATCTAACTTTTTTAAACCAAATCATCTCTTTAGTATAATAGAGATTAATGATATATCATTTAGCATAACATGACCAAAAACAAGTAGGAAATACTTTTTTAAATTGAGTTTATTGGTACACTTTAGGTAGACAGTACAGTTGCATTCATTACTGGGATCTTGTACCTTTACATGACAGGTCTTGGTTCCCATTTTTTCCCCTTGTCCCTGCCCTCCCTTCACCCCAAATACTTTTATTTTTAAAATTAAAAAAAAAATATTAGTACATCTTTATAATACATAGTAATTACATTCATCACGGGCAGTTGGTACATATATATCACACATGTTTATTTCTCTTTACTACCCCTTCCCCTGTTCTCCTTCTTCCTCATTTTACATGCTGCTATGACCTTTTAAATTCTAAGGATCCAAGCCGGGAAGGATATTCCTAGTTAAATGTGTTATTGTTTGTTCTAACTGGTATATTACTATTCTATTAGATTGATGATATAAAATGTATGTACATGATACCATACATAGACTGTTAGAATGTATTGTGTAATGGGTCCAAAGGTAAGTACATTTTAGAATTGCTTTGTTAATGTCATAGCATAGGAAGGTGCATACCTTTAGAGAAGACACACAGAATTTTCCAAATATTTCCTTCGTCAGTAAAAAGGAGGGGTGTATGAGGCACTTTCAAAATCTCTGTGGTGGAACGTCATTTTACTAGTTTAAATAATCATGAAATTTGTTGTATGTTTTTATAAGACGTTATTGATCGTTTCTGGAATGTATAGGAAGACAAGGTGGGGCATTTGAGTAGAATCCCCTAGTCAGTACAGTGTTCCTTAGAGAAATGGGATCACTTTCTAGTGCTGCTTGGAGGAGTATATTCTGGCAGCAATCTGGTTTGCTCATTGTGTTTATTTCATTAACACAGCAATTTCAAGCATGTGTTGTACCTTTGCGATGAGCTGGGTGCATGCTGAGATGGCTGTCTCTGTAATAAGTAGGGCTCAGCTGAATGAAACCATACCAAGCAGTAAGACAAGGTCTGGCACAGAGTAAGGGCTAAGTGTGGCCGGAATCGTCACATTGTGTTAACACAACTGTTAACTGATCTTTGAGGTGACCTGTGAGGTGTGTCATGCGGTCTTCCCCATTCTTTATGAACCATAAGAATGGAGGCTTCACAGCAAGAGCTGGAACAGGAGGTCAGGCATTCATTTCCTCATAGTCATGGAGCTTCCTGGGACCCATGGAGGGGACCCCCTTATTAAGCAGCAATCTTGTATTTTAGACCTACCTTTCATTCTTCTTGACTCTGATTTGCCAATAGCAATTTTATATGCTGATGTACAAACTTTCAAATATGTCATTAACTTAAAAAGTGCCAGATGCCTTGAGTATACTTTAATCCTGAGTATGTTATTTTTAAAAATGGTATTCGTATATTCATATATGCTTTATATGCATAAAAATTTCTGAACCAGATACATGGGAAATTTCCAACAGTGGTTTCCTCTGGGGAACAGGACTGGTTATTGTGGATAATGAAGAATTTCACTTCTTATTTTATTTTTGTACTTTTAGCCTTACCTACTACATGAAAATTTTATAATGAATTTTAGTGAATTCAAAAACACTTCCTTATTAAGGGGCGGAGGAAAATATAATATCCCTTCTTTATGTTTCCCAAACTCAGAATATCCCTTCTTGGCAAACAAACAAAAACATTTTGGGAAAGAATGCATAGCACACCTGAGTCCCAAGCTTAGAGATTCAGACTCACAATATATGTTAGCTTATGAAACGCTGTGAGAAATTACAGTAAAAAACCCTATACTTTCACTTTTGTACTGCCAATTAATATCCCCCCAGAACTCTGTCCTGTGACATATCAGGTTTAGAAAAGCTATAGAAATTTTACCTTTTTTTTTGAGATAGCGTCTCACTCACTACCTAGTCCAGGCTGACCTCAAACTCACAGCAGTCCCCCTGCCTCAGCATCCAGAGTGCTGGAATTACACCGGGCCCTGCCTTGTCCCGCGTAAAGAAATTTTAGAAAAGGTGACTGGGCTGGGGATGTAGCTCAGTGGTGCCCTGCCTGCCTGGCAAGCATGAGGTCCTGAGTTCAATCCTCGGTACCAGAAAGGTGACCTGGCCTCAGATGCAGGTGGAAGAAGGGTAGGTGCTGTTTAGAGTGGTGGCAGACACTCCTGTGGGGTGATACGTGTTGAGTTTGGGCAAACCTCGGTTCCAATCTTCCATTCACTAGAGGACTGAGCACCGAACCTTTGGACTTCACAGTGCTCATATGGGAGAGAGAATGATACCTTCTCCTTAAGGACATTTTAGGGCTAATGAGGTCACATACACGGCCAGCAGCGGCCAATGTGTTAGTTCCCTCTCTTCTCCCTCCACTCCATCTGTTTTGCACCACAGCTGCCTTAACTTTGTCTGTGAACACCCATGCTTACCTGAACAGATAATTACTGAGGGATCCCTCTGTTTGTGAAAGGCTTCATTTCAGGTTTTATTTGCTGCTGGGTGGTCAGGTAACAAGTTCTTGCATTTGCAGTGTGAATCCACATCTAACATCTCCACTTGCAGATTCCTTTTTCGAGAATGTGCCACTCGTATGAGGCAAGGTTCACAGACCTGGGAAGACTTGAGAATCTTGTTTCTCTAAAATCAAGTCTAAAAGTGAGACTGTAGAAATGCACTCCTTAAAATAACATCCCAGGTTGCTTTCTCCAGGTTCTTGCAGGCCCTGCCCCAGGGAAACCCTTAGTTCTTTCGCCTGTACCAGCGTGAATGCTCTGACACTTTGTGAAGATAGACATTAGGGTTAAATCTAAAGGTGTGTGTACTAAATTCTCCAAGTAACCTTTGTATAACATTGGAATTTAGTCACCAAATGTTATCTGCCTCCCTTAAATACTCTTGCTGGTGCAGACAGAGCTCAAAGTTCAGGAAGTAATAACAAAGGGAATCAGAAGGGAGATCTGAGGCACAGCCTCAGAAGAATCTCCCTGTCTGCGCCTGGCCTCGCCCTCCTGGGTGTGTCTGCCTGGGAAGGCCAGTGAGTAACCTGCTCATTTCTTTCCCTCCTGGCCCTTCCCATCCAGACGGAAGCCCTGAGTGGCAGACAGGCAGGCAGACTGAGTGAACCCTGTTGAAGTATGCGAGGAGCTTACCGCCACCCGCACCCACAACCTGGACCCCTCACCGCCGCCATCCCACTGCGGGAACCCGCAGAGCCTGGGCCGGCATTCCCAGGGGGCCTCCTCTCGAAAGGGTAAGGGCTACCAGCTGCGGGACCATTTCATTCACTCTTTGCTTTAGTGTTGGCTTTTCTCTTCGACTGTATTGAGATGAGAGAATTTCTAAGAACTGAAGGTGTTTGGTTTGGTTGGTTAGTTCCAGGAGGATCCCGAGACAAAGAAATTTCTTTTTCCAGCAAGGTTTATTAGAATGTATAACCTGATAGACTGGCCTTGGAACAAAGCCTAACATATTAATTACCACCGATTGGTATAACTTTCCCTTTTAGTCCCATGGCTGGGGGGCACTATTTGAGCACCCCCCCAAATAGGTTTGAAGGAAGAAAAATGCTAAGGGTTAGGGCATTTTAATACTTGGGTACCTCTGACTAAACTGTACCCAAATTGTCACCACAGCTTAAATAAGCCAAGATGACATTTTATCTCAAAATAAAACAAGCAAGTAGAGAAGCCTGTTAAGTAGATTTCAGTGTGGAACAAGAGATGCCAGAGGTGGGGTTTGAAGAAAAGCATTGCAGGATAAGTCGGTCAAATTAAATAACATGTGAACATGGAAATATTGAATTAAATGCGTGGTGCTCCAGGGAGAAAAGGGTCTGCTGTTCAATGTGGGATTCATGTGGTATTTAAGGGAGAAAACAGATCTTTGTATAGTGTGTTGAGAGCTCTTTGAGGGGAGGGTCAGAAGGCAAACAGAGGAGGCTGGGGAGCAGGTTTTTTGCATGGAACTTGTGCCAAAGACTTCTCTCTCAATTGCTGTGGGTGAGAATAATTCAGAGTAATCAAGTGCTATATTGTTAGCAGACTTCTCTGTTTTGAATATTTGAACATAGGCTGTAGGTTGCACTGGCATGTGGAAGCGTAACAGTGCTGCCACTGATTCCTGACCTAGCCCCAGGCTTAACACCTGGGAAGAATGCAAGAAAAAGAAATGTTGGGGGAAGAGAAGGATATGTGTAAAGTTAATCTGATAGACCTCCCTGTGCTTTACCTCTGATCACATTAGAGTGTGAAAATACTGAGCCACAGGAGAGTAGCCAGGGAAACTGGGACACAACTGGCCAAACCAGAGGCGCTCCTATGATGCATACAGCTGTTCAGCCCGGGACCAGGTGTGCAAATGCAGTGCAGGTTCATTCTTAGCACCTTTGTGCAGACCGTTGAAGGATTCTCTCTGTAAGGAGCAGCTGTTGCTTAATTTAGCTGGAGTTCTGGAGCTGCAGTGAACAACAGCTTAAAAAGTGCACCACGAGGGTGCGTCTGAACTTTCTGACATGGCAGAAGAGCTTGATGTTGGCCGTGCATACTGGTGTGGGGAGGAGCACAGGCAAGGTGAACAGAGCCACCTGAGCTCAGGAAAAGCACATTGCGTCTTGCTGAAAATAATCAGACCTTCCTCATTGTCATTGTCTGTGTTCCTGTGGTGATAATGCTAGGAGCTTGCTTCCTTACCAGTTCGATTTCCTCTTGGCTAATTAAAAACAGAAATTGACTGTTGCCAGGTCAGCTGGCTCATTAGAAGATGATCCAAGAGTTCCAATTACTTTGAGGCCAAGTGAGCAAGAAGTGGAGGTGGGAACCATGATGAGGATTTTCCCTGGAGAGTTTCGGCTTTACTTGGAAAGTCGTGATGGAAAAGCAGATGGATTGCAGCGCCAATGGCACTGGTAGCTATTCTCTTAGGCACATATGTGTGTGATGCTCACATATTACAGGGAAAAGACATTGCCATTGCTACCAAACCTGCTTTTCTCCCGGGTCCAGAGCCGAGGAACAAAGTACAGTCTAGAGGAATGTGGGTAGTGATTCCTCCCCTTGATGTCCTGTTCTTGTGTTTTCTTAACATTCAAGGCTTTCATTATAAATCAAACTGAATGCAATGCCTGCTTGAATCTGATTTTCCAGAGGCATCTTTATGATGACTTTAGCATTTTGTTGTTGTTGTTGAATTGTTTTGCATGTATTCTTGTTGCTTAGTCTTTTAAGCAGTGCTCCTACCAAGCAGATTAAAAACTGGACACATATACAGGAATTAAACTAGGCCTTGGACTGCTTTGTTGTATACTTTCTCCTTCAGGCAGTACCTAGTTTTGGCCACTCCCCTCCTATCCTGTGTTTCTGGTTTCTGGAATTCCTTTCTCTTTAGCCTCCCTGCTGTCCCAGACCTCACAAGTAGGTGTTGGAAGGATGTGAATGGAGCTAACTAAAAGGTCATGGAGATTTTTCCAAAAAACAGAAAGCAGTACCTTAATGGTAAGGATACTATAACTGTTGCTGCATTTCAACTGAGCTACATACACTTTAAACCCAGATCAGGAAAAATAGTTGTGGATTCAGCCCTGTAGTTTTAGTGCGTTTCCTAAGTGATAATGGTTGTTAGGGCCGAGTGAAGTAGGGAGGTAGGGTGAAGAGCCCTTAGCCAGCAGCCATGGCTGAATTACAATTAGCATCAGACTGTAGTCTCCAGTGAGCTCCAGTTTCCTACGCCTCTGGGCTCTTTGTTGGTATTAAGTATTCTTTTTCCTGTAATATGCCTTCTCATGCTTTGGTGCTCCTCGTGTTAATTCTGTGAAGTTCTTTGGAGGATGTAGCCTTGATGAACAGTGACACTTTTAATCTGTAGCCACATTCTCCTCTAGGAAAAGACATCACAGGGACACTTGTCCTGAACAAACTCTCCTAAAATTGTCCTGTCTCATCCACATCTTCAGATACCCCAAAGAGATTTAACTCAATGGTTCTGGCACCTGTCTTGCAAGCACAGGGCCCAAGTTCAGTCTCTGGTACCAAAAAAAAAAACAAAAAAA
>NW_022900933.1:22600710-22636531 GCF_012274545.1 Fukomys damarensis | reverse complement strand
ACCTTAATGGTAAGGATACTATAACTGTTGCTGCATTTCAACTGAGCTACATACACTTTAAACCCAGATCAGGAAAAATAGTTGTGGATTCAGCCCTGTAGTTTTAGTGCGTTTCCTAAGTGATAATGGTTGTTAGGGCCGAGTGAAGTAGGGAGGTAGGGTGAAGAGCCCTTAGCCAGCAGCCATGGCTGAATTACAATTAGCATCAGACTGTAGTCTCCAGTGAGCTCCAGTTTCCTACGCCTCTGGGCTCTTTGTTGGTATTAAGTATTCTTTTTCCTGTAATATGCCTTCTCATGCTTTGGTGCTCCTCGTGTTAATTCTGTGAAGTTCTTTGGAGGATGTAGCCTTGATGAACAGTGACACTTTTAATCTGTAGCCACATTCTCCTCTAGGAAAAGACATCACAGGGACACTTGTCCTGAACAAACTCTCCTAAAATTGTCCTGTCTCATCCACATCTTCAGATACCCCAAAGAGATTTAACTCAATGGTTCTGGCACCTGTCTTGCAAGCACAGGGCCCAAGTTCAGTCTCTGGTACCAAAAAAAAAAAAAAAAAACAAGGGAGCAGATACCCCAAAGGACGATGTGAAACAGTGTTGAGAGGACATGGATTGCTTTTGCTTTAGTTGGAGGCTGAGATTCTAAAGATTAAGTAAGGTTGTGTGTGTGTGTGTGCGTGAGCACACGCGTGCACGTGCATGCACACACATATGTGCAAGCACAGGTTGACCTAGAAATGAGGAGTATCAAATGGAGGCTGAGGAAGGAGGATCGCACTGAGTTTAAGGCCAGCCTGGGCTACATAGTGGTTTAAAGCCAGTTTGAACTGCATAGCAAGACCCCACCTCAAAAACAAACAAACAAAACAAAACAAATAAAGTAAGTATATCTTTTAGAGGTGGGAATGAAAACTTACTCTCACTTAGAAATCACACTTGGCTGGAAGTGGTTTCTTTCCCCATTGTATTGTAGAACAGAAATGCTCCCAAGTCCTCCCCTGTCTGAATCTAGTCCTTTGCAACCTGACTTTGTGACTCTTCTTATCAAGTGGTGGGGTCTTTCTCCTGGGCCTGAATCTGGGCTTGGCCTTATCGTTTGCTTTGGCTAATGGAATGTACAGAAGGAAACGTGTGCAATCCTTAACCTAGCCTTACGTTACCTCACACACTTCTGCTTGCTGTATTGAAGTCTAACTCAGTCATTAAGCAGACACCCCTGGGCACCTTTCGTGTGGTCCAGAGACTATCGTCCCAGCTGACCTGACAGTGATCCTGTGTCAGCTGTGTGACTGAGGTAATCTCAGATTAGCCAGGTATCCTCAGACACTTGCTTGGGCCCAGCACAGATCAGCCAAACCTATCCAGACACATACTCGTGAGCAATAATAAATGCTTGTTAATAAATGTTTAGCTACTTAGGAGGAAGTGGTTTGTTGTGCTAAGCATAAATAATACATCTGGTTCTCTGGGCCTGGTCCTCATGCTCACTTTTGAGTTTATTAATGTCATCACAAACAGTTCAGCATAACAGAATGGAAGAGATTCAGTCAGTGGATGAAGGGATTCTATGAGATGGGGAAGGGATCCTCAGTCCTTGTGATTGTCAAGCATTACTCTGAGACATCTTTAACATTACTAGGCCTTGTGTGAGTATTCAATAAAATACTTGTTGGGGAGGGGATTAGGAATCTATAATTTACAAAGTTCTAGTGATTGGCCAGGATCAAAAGTCATAATTAAATGGTCTAGTCAGTCCCTTCAGTTACTGGAAGAGGCAATGATTTTAATTCACCCAGCACTTACCCAAATAATGCTCAGCTGGAATAGAGTTCTTTACTGTCTTATACTTTCCACTGTAGAAATAAACTTTGTTTTCATCTTGGGAAAGCTTATTGACCCCCATGTTAGATGGAAAAAAATCATAGGTGCAGATTGGTAGCCAGAGTTGTTATCATTATGTTATTATCGTTATGCCATCGGGGTGTAATATGTAGCTAAGTCAATCTTGGGTATGGGGAATGTAATAAGATCTGGCTTTTGAGGACCTCATAGTCCAGTGAGAAAACTAGCAAACCCATTGCTTATTATGTATTAAGAAAACACACAGCATTTTAACCCTTAAACTATAGGCTAAACTAAATTTTGCTGTGGTGGATATATCATCAGTGTTACTACAGTAATGTATTATAAACAATTGCAAAGTCTCCTTGTCAGGCAACAGTGCACATTTCCTAACCCTTATGTCTGCAGGTTGAAGGGAAATCACCTAGCTGATTCTAGGCTTATTCTAAACTCAGATAAGGGTAGCTTCCCCTGAAAATATCTTCTGTCCTATCCCTAATACCTATGCTAGTTTGAGCACATTCTTCTCATAATGATGCCAGGGACCAGAGCACAAGTTACCTATGCAAGCTCATCTCAAGCTTCTAATCAGGTCGTTAATCTGTTAACACCCTATTGGTCAGAGCAAGTCACAGAGCCAAGTATTACCTGTTTCTCTGGTGAAAAGTAACTGGTTTCCATTTAGTCTAAATCAGTTTCCATCTAGTCTGAATTTTGCAATGACCTTTTCCCAAACTAGCCGAAGGTGGCAGTGGTTAAAGGAGGTGGGGTGAGTATCTTTCCCTGCTGGCTCATCTTTCCACTTGGTTGTGGCCTGAGCCTCTTGTTGAGGCAGGAAACCAGTGTCACAAAATATATATGGTTGAGATTCTTACATACTCCAGGGCAGAAACTGTGGCCCAAAATAATAATAGAATACTTTATTTCAGGCTGTGGATTTATAGCTTTGCTATTGATCATTCTGTGCCTTTGGATCTGTGTGATGCATCATACTCACCTCTGAAGAAACTGAGGTGTACAAAGGATTATGTAACCTTTTGAAATCACGTCTAGTGGCCTACTGACATTAGCAACCTGTTTTTTTTGGTGTTTTGTTTTTTCCCCTCAGCTTTTGCTTGGCAGTCTGATTGATGCTGCCTTTTTTCACAAAAAACTTATTAGGATATTCTTACCCACTGAGCTTATCTTCCTAAGAAATCCTGCCTTCTTAGTATTTGTGCTCCATGAGAAACAAGGAAGTCTAGCAAGGAGTTGTTCTACAATAGGAGAGTTCCATCCTACAATGTGAGGGAAAGAAAACCAGCTTATAGGTCACTTCTAAATCACATCTCCTGAAGTTTCTTCCTCACTGCCTTGATCATAGAGGTAAATTGGGGTCAGGAATATTTTAGAGATCTTCATGGTGACTATACTACGCCTGTGTGTTTCTGAGCCCTCACTTGACATTTCTGTTGCCTGGTGACTGTAAATGAAGGATCCTAGCTTTGTGTTCAACAGTTGTGTGGAGTGGCTTTTGACAGATTATGCTGTTTCTATTTCATGTTTTAAAAATGGGTTTAATTAAACAACACATTTTAATTATGCTTCATAGGAATCACGATAGGCTGGAAGCAGGTGGGTTTTTTTTTTTGTTTGTTTGTTTTTTTGGTCAAATTTATATATTCAAGCAATCAAATAATTGCAGTGGCCCAGAATATATGGGGTCTGTTACAATTAACGAAGTAGCTGATTATCTCAAGCAGTTTGTTAGCTTTCTGGTGATGTCTTTGCTGCAAACCTCATATATATTATATATACATATATATATGTATATATGTATGTATAATATATTATATGTATATATACACACACATATATGTATATATATACATATATATGCATAATATATTATTGTTTTAGCAATAATTTAATACCCTGCTCCTCCTTGCTCAGTGCTGAGAGCTATGTCTGCCTTGCTTACCAATGAAAACCTAAGAGCCAGCACAACAGAATCTAAGTAAGTAGGTATTAAATGGCCCCTAAGAATTAGTGGTTCCTTACAGGTAGTTCTGCCTCCAAGAGAAGGTAGTGAAGGGTTAATGTTCTCTGCAGAAGCAGGAGGGATTTGGATATGGATCTCAGCCTAGCAGCTTGAATCACATTCTTTCTGCTACTATAGCAACAGGTTGAGAATTCTGCCAGCCTTGTCGCTTGCCTACACAAATGCCGGCTGTAAGTGACTTCATTGTCTAGGGGACAACTGTTTTTTTCCCCCCTATGATGTTTCAGTGAAGCAGCTTCATTGCAGAGACAAAAGGTTAACACAAAGCAGGAGCTAAGAATCATGGAGAGGCAGAGAGAGATGTGCTTTGATAGGAGGGACATTTTTAATCTTTTGTCCCTTGAAGAGGTGTGAGGTAGGGACAGAATGAAGGTTTATTCTGTTGTCAGTAGAACCTTTTTCTCCCTTCTTCATGTGGTCTCTTTTCTGAGAGAGACACCGCCCCCCAGTCATGTTTGGAAAACTTTCCCTTCGTATCACTGCTAAGAAATGAAATCATAGTTCTTGGACTGTTGCCCATGTTTGTGCCTAAGTTTGGAGGTGTTAGCATGGACATCTAAAATGCTTTTCCTCTGCGTTTATTGGGCCTTCCCACTAATACTGTGCCTGTGGTTGTTTACTGCAAAGCAATGCTGACCCAGAGTGAGAAATGGAGCTGTTGTTTTTCACCTGATGTAGCAGTGTTGTAAAGAGAAGGAAAATGGGAAAGCCACTGAAGAAAGTTGCTTAAACACTATTAAGTTCCCAGGAGGTTCACAAATGCCTTAAAAAAAAAAATGCCTGGGCTGGTACTCAGGGCTGCTGTTGCTTATCTCTGTGAAGGTTGAGGAAAGTGCCACTGTGATAATAATTAGAGTTTGGGGCTAATTGTAGTTTTTCCTGGACTAATGAATGAAATCGACAGACTTTGCCGCTCACTTTGGGTCAATTGAGTGTATGCTCACAAGAACATCATTACTCCTACCACTCCTTTTCATTCTGCAAGCAGACAGGGAAGTCTGCTTGTCCTACTCTTTGTTCCTGGCTTACAAACACATTCTGGTAAAAAAAAAAAAAAATGACAGCAGGTTGAGCCTTTCTTCTGTTATTAAAAGTTAGACTTAAAAAATCTTGTTTGCCCAACCCTCTGCGTTCCAGTTGAATATGGGATAAGCCCTTCTTTTATAAGCTTTAAGTTTCCATCATTATAGCCTCGATGTCCCTAGTGTCCACTGACACTTTCAGCTTTATGGCTGTGTAGTCTAAGGGGCACTGGGCTGGGAGCCAGAAGCCTGGGGCTCTGGTCCTAGCCAGGAGTGGCCTTGGGCAGCCACTTAATTCCATTATATATAAAGTGAAAGACTTGAAAAAGAGTTCTGGGATTTTCCCACATCTCTCCCCACACAGGAAAAAGTAGCACCCAAGTTGTTTGAAAAATAGAACATCCACAGTTTGTAATAGCTAAAGCTTGGAAACAGCCTAATTGCCCATTAACTGGAGACTGGATAAAGAAGATGTGTTTTTTTTTTGTTTTGTTTTATAAAGTGGAGTACTACTCAGCCATAAAGAACAAGCAACTAGAGACATTTATAGCTAAATGATGTACATTGAGGTGATACTCTTAAGTGAAATAAATAGGACATACATGTGTAAATACCGATTAGTTTCTCTGGTGTGAAAAACTAAAAGTGTAAATGAGAACCCAAATGTATTATTGATAATGCGAAATAGGAAGAAAAGATCTAAAGGGGTAGGGGCAGTGGGAGGTGTAGGGGACAGGAAAGAAGGGAAAGGAAAAAATTAAAACAAAGCCTTTGTAAATAAGGAAGAGTGGAGGGGTTGAAGGGAGAATAGGGGAGTGGGGAAAAAAATAAGAACCAAGACACATCATGTAAGGGTACAAGTTCCCAGCGATTAATGTAACTGTACTGTACCAATAACTTAATGAAAAAAAAAAAAAAAAGAACAGCCAGGTTCAGAAGGCAGGTAGATTGCAAGTTCAAGGCCAGGTGGGGCAACTTAGTGAAACGTTGCCTAAAAATTTAAAAATGTAATGGGGATTTTGCTTAGTGGCAGAGTACCCCTGGGCTCTATCCCCTAATACTACAAACAACACAACAGATTTTACTTGGTTAAAATCTTGTAATTTGCAAAGCACTGCGAAGCTCTTTGTTTGCTTTTCCCTGACTCCCACCCTTTAGAGCTTCCTAATTCTAGCCTTTGGATCACTCTTTCAACTTTGCCTCCTCAGGGAACCCTTCCTTGATCTCCAGTCTAGGTCATGACTAGAGGTCTGTATTCCCTGGTAAGTGCATTCTTTCTTACATCACACTTACCACAGTTTCTGATGATCTGCTTTGTTTGTTTTAATCCTGTGTTCTCTCGGCTCATGACTGAGGACTCTGAGACAAGCGCCTGTCTGTCTGTTCATCACTGCATCTGTGGGGAGGAGTTGCTTAGTAAACAGTGGCCACAGGCTGAAGTGCTGCACCAGGCTTTAGGGAGGGTCACAGTCTCTGCCCTCAGAACCCTTAAGTTTACTGTCCCTCCTTTTTGTTCCATGCCTCAGAAGGAAAATATTGTTTGCTGCAGGAAATGAAAACAAAATACCTGGAGTTGTTGTTGTTGATCTGATCATTAATAGGTTTTCATTTTCCTTGATTGGACTGAAATGTCCTTTGTGACAGATGCTATGAAATGAGGCCAGGCCTTGAAAGGAGATTTATGGGCACATACAGCATGGGAGGAGTATACACAATGGAAGAGGTGGGCAAAAGGAGAGAGGAAGAGGATAAAGAAAAAAACACTGGGCTGTGCCTTTTTGTATCTTTTTAATTAATTTGCTCATAAATGTCCCTCCTTTTTGACCAGTAGGCTTTGCAAGCAAGGACTTGTTTCTTAAATGAAATTTTTGCTGGCAGTGTTTAGTAGTGGCACACAGAATTTGCTACTAAGAATGACTGCATACACAAAAAAAAAATAACTACATTGGACTCCAGAAATCATTTTGCTTATCTAAACGAGAACAAACCAAAAAAATTGGCAAGTTCCTGCAAACTAGTATAGTCCGGTCAGTATAGGCAAATGAATCCTGAAACAAGCTAGCCCTAGAACAGTGCAGGGTGCTTTTGATTTTAAGCAGCCAGTGAAAGTCTGAACACCAGGGAGGGAAGAGTGAGAATTCCCGAGGTTAGAGGCGTGATGGATGTTCTCCATCCAGGAGCAGGAGGCTTGGGAGGAGCTTGATTAAATTAAGGCCTTTTGATCTCACTGAGTTTGTGATTTATAGAGAAAGTTGCTTAGGAAGTTTACTAAGTAAATTAAGTTTTAGTAGAAAGTGCGAAATCTCTAGCTTCAGAAAGCCAAAGCAGTCTCCATTTATCTTGCAAGCAGGTGTACATAGATAAGAGCATTGTGGGCAGGTAGAACAGGTTAAAGTTTCTCTTCCAACTCCTCTCCCTAAGAGTTCAGTTTTAATGGGAAAGGACAGCTTTCTCTGCATGGTTGTTGCCAGTCCCTCTCTCACGAGCACCCACAGGCACAGAAGATATCCATAGCCTGCCCCTAGGCCTGGTTCCATTGGGATGAAGCCGATTAAATCTCAGCCAAATTCTGTCCTTCCTAGAGCCATTTCAAGAAGAGAAGAATAGCTAAGACAATCACATAATCACTCTGCTTTATGGAGAGGAAGGAATTTTAGCCAAGAATGCAAGGTGTGCCTTGTGTGTTTTATACCTACCCTGCACAAATGGTGCTCACACATGTTCATACCCACACACATCCACTGTTTATTCCCTTACTTGGGCAGAGACAGTATGGTATGCCATGTTGGCTGAAGACCAGGAAATAATTGTGTTAGGTTGACAGGTAGCCAACCTACAAGGCACAGATGTGTCACTGAGTAATATGGCTGCTCCATCCTTTACAACAAAAAACATAAAACAAAGGTAGTATGTAGGATTATGGTGCTTTCCAATCTGATGTCCCCTGGCTAGTTCCAAGGGCCTGCTACAGACATTCCCTTGGTTTCCTGGGGATCTGCATCTTTCTCTTTCTGGACCTGACTTGGACACACACACACACACACACACACACACACACACACACACACACACTTAAATTTTCCTTTACAAAGCAAATACCTTCCTTCTCAGTGGCAAAGCCTCTTAAGTCTTAGCTCTGCCTCACCAAACAAGCACATTACCTAACCTTTCTCTGGGCCTCATTTTCTTTGTTTTTATATGAAGTTCATAGTGATATCTCTGTGATAGAATTCTTGTGAGAAACAAATAAGACCACCCAGCATTTTTTGCATAAAGCCTGGCGTACGGTATGAATTTTTAAATGGCTTTTGTTTTAATAGATACTAATAATCAAGTTTTTTTCTTTTTTCTTTTGCTCCTTTTCAGCCCTCCATATCTGCTGCTTCTAAGTATCAGATGTTCTACTGGGCTATGGGGAGAGGTGAGGAGGGGTGAGTGGAGCAGAGACAGCTGGGCAGTAGTAGAAATGATGCAGATCTGTGTCCCTGTTCTCCTTCCCCCATGATTTTCTTCTCCTGTGCCACCTGCTCTCTACTGGATTCGATACCAGCTGTAACACAAAGGGAATACACATACAGCTCTGTTGTCCAAGAAGTGAATCTAAGTTCTGGGCTCACTCCCCTCTCCGGGTCCTTTACACATCTTTGCTCTTCAGCTCAGATCCTAACCCAAATCTAAGATGTAAGCTAATGCCTAACCCCGATCAAGCACTCAAAGGATTTCTGTGGTATCAGTTGACTTCACTGTAGAAGTTATAGGAGGTCACACTGTAAAACTGTTTGACACTTAGAGGAAAGTGCTTTTAAAGTCAAAAAGGCAGCCAGATAGTGACGCCAGCCTGTGATCCTACTGTTCCATAGGCTGAGGCAGTAGGACGGCAAATTTGTGGCCAGCCAAGGCTACCTCATGAGATTTTGGCTCAAACAAAACAAAGTCAAAAAACCGCTTACGTAGCAGACTTTCTGAGCAATTGAACCTCTCAGGACTTTCAGATGTGCAAGGGAGGACTGTGAATCACTGGATCTGGAGAGAGGAAACAGGAGCTTTCCTGTCTGTCTTTGCTGTGAAAGAGCTGTTGGTAAAATGCAGCTTAGTAGATGGCCCAGGGCCTAAAAAAGCTTCGGTAGCTCTAGTTTCCTAATCCATAATGAGGGACAATAATCTGGAACTAAATGAGGTAATGCATATAAAGCATTTGGTTTCAGGGTCTGGCGTATAGTACGTACTAGATAAGTGTTAGCTATAATTAGCTCCTGAATTACTCGTGGATGCTCAGCTATTTGGAGGCTAATTAGACTTCTCAGTTCTCGCTACATAACTTAAACTTTAAATCCTGTTCTTGATGTCACCCACTGCTCTCATACTGACCACAGTGGATGGAGAGGAAGTGGCCCACAGTCTGCAGCTGGATTCGATACCAGCTGCAACACAAAGGGTGAATCTAAGTTCTGGTTGGAATTAAATGATCTATCAAAAGGGCTCACAGATAATAGAACTCTTTTAGAGAAAAAAAGTGAGCAGCAAGCCATGATGGTGAACAGGGGGTGTGTCCTCATAATGACTGCAACATGACATTTGTCTGAGTTGATCTTGCTGCTGAGACAAAATGACCAACACCCAGAGTTAAAGCAGAAAAGGTTTATTTTGGCTCAGAGTTTTTAGAGGTTTCAGTCCATAATCGGCTGGCTCCAAGGCAGAGTGGCATGGCAGAGGGGCATCAGAGAGGAAAAACAATTCATGGCAGGCAGAAGGCAGAAAAAGCAATTAGCAGTCCTCTTTCTGTCCCTTTATGTTCTGTCTCAGCCCTTAGGATGGGTAGCACTCACACCACGAACTATGCTAAACTTACCGGTGGCCTAATTTAGTAAAGACAGACTCTTGATCCCAGCATTACACACTCAAGACCCAGCCACCTCTGAAAATGTCCCACCTGTGACCACATGAGGCTTTGCGGGGGTATCTAAACACAAGCATTAACACATGTATCTATATATTTTTATCTTTAACATGAATTCATATTTTATTATTTCTTAGATATCTCACCAAAAGCACTGTGATATTCTGAATTCTTTCTGGCTAGCGAGAGTGGGTAGTGGGGGTGTTATGTGGTTGTTTTTCATGTCAAAAAATACAAGAATGGATATGAATTTGTTTTCTATTTAAACCAGGATCCTTTAGTCTAGGCCACTCAGTTTATAATGTAGAAACTGGGGCCCAAGCATCATCTGGGCAGCGTGTTGGTTTCCGTACTGACCATCTCAGCAGGTGTCATGTCAACCAGTCCATTCTTGTACTGAATTTTATAAAACTGTCATTTTATACTTCCTGTTATAAAAAATTAACGAAAATGCAATTTTTGGTTATCTCGTATTTAAATAATTAGACTGGTAAGTGGTTGAATAAATTCTTCAAGTGGCAGAAGGACAGGTCTTCCAATCCTGACTCAGGGTCCTGCCTACATGGCCTTTTAGCCTGTGGCTCTCCCAGAGTCACCAGAGCCTTAAGACAATTTTAGAGCCATTGTTTTGAAATGTAAGAGTGGTTATCTGTGTGGAGGATTCTCAAATAAGATAAGATCGCCTTTGGCCCAGTCTCTTCCTGCCTTTGGCATGGTATCCCTGACTCTGCATGGAAAGTACACGTCTGTCTGTTATTCGGAAGAGGTGGTGCTACAAAATAGACAGTTCCTGTTTTTCTACCAAAGGATAACCCCAGACTCTGCACTCTCAGGTAATCAATCATAATCAAAACAGTTAGGCTCACGAGCGCCATCATGGGCCAGGAGACTAAGAATATTGTATAGCAGGGCCTCGTGCTGTGCCTCTGTAACTCCAAGGAAGGGTCAGATCTGCAGAGCGCAAGACCTGGATGATTGAATATTTTATTCTCTTAACCACATATCATTCTGAGGTATATGTAGTAAATAAGAAGGTATAGAGAAAGTATATGGGGAAAATACACATTGTGCTTAGTAGTCTTTCAAACCAAATTCTAGAACTATCTGGACTAAAAGTTTTTCACTCAGTCTGTAGATTATCTTCTTATTGATGTAGACCTGATATTTGACATCTTCTTTGTTTAAAAACCAGTAATGTTTTATTAAACAGCTACTATGTGCCAGACAGTTGTCTTAAATTATTTTCATGAGATCTCATTTAATTTGCATAATACTATGAGGTAGATATGAATTTCCCTCATTTCATCAAAAAAGGCATCAAGGTTCTAGGTTAAAAAAAAACCTGAATTTGTATGCATTTGACAACTAGTATGGAGGGTGGAAGTGGAAGATAAAGTTAGAATAGCTTTAGATATAGTATCACATTGGTCAGCCACTCCCGAGAGATGGAGTATTAGTGCCTTTCTGTGTATTAGGAAATTGAGGCTTAACTAGGCTGTCCTGTGTTTGAGGTCGCACAGCAGCAGAAGCCCTTCAGATCCAGACTCTCTACATCTGAAGCCCAAGTTCTTCTGTGCTTCATTATATTGTCTTTTTTTTTTCTGTATTGGGGGTTGAACCCAGGGCCTTCACACTGAGGTGCATCCTCGGCCCTTTTTATTTTTCATTTTGAGACAGGGTCTTGCTCAGTTGCCCAGGCTGGCCTCACATTTATAGTCCTCCCGCCTCGGCTCCCGGAATGCTCTGATCACAGGAATCTGCTGCTACATCCATCCAACTGTGTTCCCTTTTTTAAAAAAGGAAATAAAATTATAGACATTTTCTCATTAGCTTTGACTCTTTTGACTTTTTTGATAAATTACATCCAGTTCAAGGAATGGAGATTTTTTCTACCACTTTAGGGCTGAAAACAACAGTGCCCATTCTGAAAACGCTTCTAAATGATGCAACCCAGAAATGCCTAATATTACAGTTGTATCCATTCAGTGTATGCACGACTCACCACCTTAGACTCATTTGGAAGTATTATTTCTCTTGGTAATGTTGGCCTGTGCTTGTGTTTTGTGACATGTGGAGGGTCTGATAGAATGGTTCCTGAGATTCCTTTCCAAACACTTTTCTACTTAGCACACTGCTTCTCAGGAGTATGCTCCCCATGACTTGTTCGTTAGGATGGATTTTATACTTAGACATGTTCATTTTTTACTGTTCCATTCAAATTATTGTTTGTTCTTCCATTTAAATAATCAATGCTTGTTATGATAGCCACAATGAAAAAGGTAATAATTATGCTTAGGCACAGCTGAAGAACTGTTTTTGCTGCTAGTTTGTCAAAGTGTTAATATTCTGTTGTACTTTTTAAATTGTCTGCTTTATTGGAAGATGCCCACTTTTAGCAGGATTTCCCCTTCTTCATTTCCCTCGGAGGCAATGAGATGATAATGCCCTTGTTTTTCCTAATGTGTTGAGTGTCAGGGCAAGGCCTGGGTTTGAGTCCCGACTCCATCCCTGTTTAACCATGCAGCCTTGGGTAAATTACCTGACTTTGTGGTGCGTCTGGTTTTTCAGCTCTTAAAGGAACAGTATGGTGGTACTTGCCTGCCTCGTTGGGTTATTGGGAGAATTAAATGAGATAATCCACATAAAGTATGTAAAAGTGTCCCAGACGTGTAAATACCAAATAGTTTCTCTGGTGTGAAAAACTAAAAGTATAAATAAGATCCAAATGGTATAATTGACAATGTGAAATAGGAAGAAAGGGGCTTAAGGTGTAGGGGACGTGGGAAGGGTAGGGAAAGGGAATAAGGAAAAAGAAAAAATATGAGAAAATGAAAAAATGGAAAAGTTTTTGTATATAGGGAAGTGTGGAGGGGGTGAAGGGAGGGCAGGGTTATGGGGGAAAAATGAGAACCAAGACCTGTCATGTAAAGAAACAAGATCCCAATGATGAATGTAACTGGTACTGTATACCTAAAATGCACCAACAAACTCAATGAGGAAAAAAAAAGTAACAGACACAAAATAAGCAGAAAAACAGCTCTTAGGTACTGTGAGTGTATTATGTAGCAGCTGTGCCCTGTGAGATGTGCTTGAGGAATGCAAGGAAGTGCATACAGGCCAAGCATCCAGAGTCCCAATCTCTGAAATCCAGAGTGCTGTAAAATCCAAACATTTTTTAGTGCTGACATGATACCGTGAGTAGAAAATTCCACATGTCACAATTACTTAAAATGTTGTATAAAGTTGCCTCCAGGCTGTGTGCATAAGATACATATGAAATAGAAATGAGTTTTGTGTTTAGACTTGGATCTGATCCCCAAGATGTCTCATCATGCCTATGCAGATATTCCAAAATACAAAAAAATCCAAAAGCTGAAACATTTCTGGTCTCAAACATTTTGGATAAAGGATATTCAATGTGTATAAAACCCTGGCCTTCAAGAGATTACAATCATAATTAGAAACAGTTGACTCCACAAGAGAGTGTTGGGAAATTCCAAATGGATGAAACATCAGAAAAATGGCAGAATTCAGTGGGGATTGATTACTGTAGGTTAGAGTGTTCTGGGTAAAACTCAAAGTTGTTAGTAGTCAAGTTAGTGGTTACCCTTGGGGCAAGAGTGGCTGGAAAAGAGCCCGCAAAGCCTTGCTTCTCATCTAGGTGCTGGTTTCATGAATGTGCTCAGTTGTGAACCTTTGCAAAGGTGCACCTGAGATCTGGACACTGCTGTGTGCATGTTCTACTTCAAGTTCATGAAGAGAACACTGGTTTTGAAAACTAGTTGCTTTATTTTTTTTACCGTAGGCAAGTTATCTAGCTGTATGAATTCATTTTCCTCACCTATAGATTGTAGTTCCCATATGGTTGTCGAAGTCAGTGTATGTAACACACCTTGTTCAGTGTGGGGCAGTGAAGTAGTTAATTCACATGATTGGCTCCCTGGCGCACATGGTGAGAAACCAAGGCAGTCCTTTGCTGTTGGGGTTTGGAACCTCCCTCGGGTTCACTGCTTTGTTCGGAGAATGACCTTTTGTCATCATTGTGAATGGACCTGTCACAGCATGTCATGTGGTAGTGTAGTGACTCAGCCTCTGGGGCAAAGGGCATTTCTGCTTGTCAGAGCCATGGCTTGGCACTTGTCCCCACAAGTCTGCACTGTGGGCTTCCTCTTCCTGTGTCACGAGCAGGCACACCTGCAGGTGACACAATGCTGTGTACAGATGTGCACACAGATGTTCTCACTGGGTGTCTTTGACTCTGACTGAGCAAACAGTAACAAAGCATTAAAGGCTTTCCCTTCATATTCCCTATTGTCTAGTAACAAGGTATGTCCATTTCTCTAGAACACTACTTTTCTTCTGTCTCCTCCATATCCTGTACTCAGTACACATCATCTGATAGTCTCATCTAATTAATATTCATTCTCTGTCTATTTGTCTCTCTGTGTGTCTCTCTGTCTCTCTCTCTCTGTGTCTCTCTGTCTCTCTCTCTGTCTCTCTCTCTGTCTCTCTCTCTCCCTCACTCCCCCCTCCCCCCTTTCTCCTTGTTGAGCTGCATTCCACATAAGAAGCAGGCTGAAAGCCATTTGAATCACGTCTATCCAACAAAAGCAATCAATTTGTAACAGTTTTTTTTCCTCCTTGCTCCCTGTACCTCTGCAAAACTATCGATGGCAGTGTGTTATGTTAATTATAATCACAGAAACAAACATTTATTAGGTGTCCATTCTTTGCAGGGCACTGTTCCAGGCACCTGTCCACATTATCTACAAGTGTCACAAAACCCTACAGAGCATCACTATCCCATTTTGCAAGCAAGGGACCTGAGGCCTGGAGAGCTGAAATCATTTTCCTAACAATACCCTCAGCTTATCTGTGGCACAGTGCAAGCCCACTCTCTCTCCATGTGTCATGCTCCTTATAGAGCTGTTCCAGGTGTTTTTTTGTTTTGTTTTGTGGTACCGGGGATCAAATTGAGGACCTTGAACTTGCAAGGCAGTTGTGGCACCACCGAGCCTGTTCCAGGTGTTTGATCTAATGATTAAATGACGCATAAAGACCCTTCTGTGTCACTTAGTCAGTCAGCCATACATTTACGAAGCCATGGAGTTAGCAAAGGTTGGCAACATGGTCTTTGGTACATAAGTCACTGTCTTGCGTTAATGATTTGAGTTTGACTTGAAATGTCAGCGAAGATCCAGTTAGGCAGAAAAACAAATTCTGAGCTCTTATTTTATAAATGCTTTGATGATCAGTAGCACTAACCTATGGTGCCATCTGAAGGGGTACTGAGCCTATGTCAGTATCTTTATTAAAGTCTCAAATGCAGCTAACCCTTCCAGTCCCTACAGGAAGAGCCTGGGAGTATTGAGAGGGTTCTGTCATTTTGGTCTTACCTTACTGAACTGCCCTTCTCAGATTAATTTAATACATAACTACTGGTCTCTTCTAGAAGCTCACAGACAGACAGACAGACAGGTATCTGATTATGGTGAGCATTGCTGTGAGCTGGGTAAGATGGGCAGCTGATACAATTTACAAGGGGGCAAAGTCCAGGGTGGCCACTGCTCCTACTAGTCCCAATGTTATGTCCTGGCCTCTCATTATCTCATAAATTACTGGGATTTAGATGATTCATTCTTGTTTCTAATCCCAGGGTCATGGTATATAGGCTGGGGCTCAAGTCATGTGCAAACGAGGAAGGAGGTCAAAACCCAACAAACCGCCATAGAGTCTAAGATTTAGCCTTGAACCTCTCAGTCTCAGAAATTTAGTGTTGTTTATTTAAAAGGTGTGCCTTTCTGGAGATTGAGGCAGATTACAGTAGGAGCCATTTGTCATCAATATGACTAATCCAGTTAGCTATTCAAAAATATAAAATTACCACAAATTGAGACCCTTTTTCATGGATTTAGGTCTTTATAGGCTTTTTTTTTTAATACTGGGAATTGAATTTGAGTCCCCGAGCTTGTGAGGCAGGCACTGGAACCACTGGACTAAATCTCCAGCCCTTTTTGTCACTTCTTACAGTAATCCTTCAAGTAATTGGATAATTACATTGTATCTGCATTTCAAAATGAAAATTCCAAGGTGACATCCCAACCAGGTGTTGATAGTTCTGAATCTTGAGGCCTTTCTGCTCTGTCTCAGTGCTGTAGGCATTCTGTCTGCTGTTGTATTACCCAAATGAAATGTCAGCATCTTCAACTGTCACAGGCAGAATCATCAGTCTTTTCCTTTTTTGGTTCACACAGCACTTTCTATATACCTGTAAAGACACTTTCTGTTATACTGCAACTTATTGTAATTGGCGTTTATTCTCCTGTTTCCTCTGCTGGACTCTGAACTTCTTGAAGACAGTGCCATCACCTTGTTCATTTTTCCTATTTGGCCCATCACCGTGCCTGGCAGTGTTATGTACAGGAAGGACTGAGTTAAACCTTGTTTCTGTTTTTGTGAATTTTATCCTGCCTAGGAGCAAATGGTATCTGCTCAGTAAGTACTGAATGAATAAATATAATCTTGGATATTATATTTCCTCAATGAATCTTTTATTATAAGTGAGCTAATTCTACTTATATGATTGGTATGAGAGTAAGTGAATGAATCAAACCAAGATAAATGATTTTACATTAGTAACTTTTGGGATTCAGATAGTTTTGAGATTTATCATGTTGTTCCAGGTATAGTTGATTTATTCTCATAGTAATACACTCTTCTGCTATATGAATACATTACAATTTGTTTAGCCCTTCTCCTACTGATACTTGGGGTATTTCTGTTTTTTTCACTATTGTGAATAAATCTACAGTGCATATTCTTTTTCTTTTTTTTTTTTTTTTTTTTTGAGAAGGGGTCTTGCTATGTATGTAGTTCAGACTGGCCTTGAACTCATGGTGATCCTCCTGTCTCTAGTGCTGTGATTATAGGACTATGCTGCCACACCTGGCTTAAGTATTCATGAACAGCTCTATTTATGGACATGTCTTTTATTTCTCTTGTGCACAAGCAGTAGAATTGCTGAGTTACAAAGTGTGTGAACGCTTACTAAAGGCGATCAGCCCATCCTTCAGAAGACTTTTATCATTTTATTCTTTCATTAAGAATATTCAGGAATTGTAGTTGTTTCACATCTTTGTGAACATTTGATATTATCATGCTTTCTAATTGTAGCCATTCTAGTGAGTGTGTAAGATCTTGTCTATAGTTTCCTGGCATCACATGCTCTTGAGCACCTTTATATGTGCTATCTGGCCATTCAGATAGCTTCTTTTATGGTTTACTAAGTTATCTTTTTATTACTGATTTGTGGGAGTCTTTTTATGTGTTATTGTAGATACAAGTCTTATCAGTAGCTTGCCTTTTAAATCTTTAAATGTCTTGATAATTTGATGCAGAGTAATTTATATATTTTTTTTCTTCTGTAATTGGTACTGACTGTATCCTAAGAAATTATTGCCTACTCTAAGGTCATGAAGATAATTTTGTTTTTTTCTAGAAACTTTATAACTTTGGCTTTCATACAGATCTGTTATATCTCTCAATGATTTTTATGTATGGAGAGGGAGTGGTGAAGGTCTACTGTTTCCTATGTAGATATCCAGGTTGCTCCAAAACATTTTTTTGAAAAGAACTTTCTTTGCCCCTGGCACTTTTGTCAAAATTCAGATGGTTGTATATGTACAGGTCTGCTTCTAGACTCCTTGTTTTGCTCCATTTGTCTTTCCAATTGTGCTATTTACTACTGTAACTATACAGTAAATCTTGCAATTTGAAATGAAATTTAAATCTTGAAATTTAAAATGAGTCCATCATTTTTCTTCAAGAGTATCTTGGCTATTGGATACTCTGATAGAAATTGACAGGCTGTCAAAAAACAAACAAAAAACCTGGGGATTCCATTGGACTTGTATTGGTTCTGTAGATCAATTTCAGAAAATTTTTTATCATATCCGTTTTGAATGTTCAAATCCACAAACATGAAATCTCTCCATTTTCTAGGCCTTCTTTCATTTCTCTCAATAAAGAGTTTTAGATGTTTTGGTTTGTTTGCTTGCTTTTTCAGTGTTGAGGATGGAATCCAGGGCCTTTACACTGGGCTACATCCTTAGTCCTCCTTATCTTTGTTTCAAGACAGGGTCTTCCTAAATTGCACAGGCTGGGCTCAAACTTGCAATTTTTCTCAGTCTTCCAGAGTGCTGGGATTACAGATGTGTGCCACCATGCCTGGCTTCAAGTAGTATGGTTTTGAATGCCGAGGTCTTATACATCTCTTATTAAGTTTACTTCTACCTATTTGATTTTTCAGTACTTGAGATTGAGACTAAAGCTTCAAAGCTACAACCAGAGCTGCTTTCAATAGTTTTTTTTTTTTTTTTTCCTTTAAGACAGGATCTCACTTACCAGTTGCCCAGGCTGGCTTCGAATTTTTGATCCTCCTACCCCAGCCTCCCAAGTAGCTGGGATTATGGGCAGTTATAGGCGTGCACCACTGTATCCATCCTGTGTTTGATAGTTTTATGCTAGCATATATCTTTTTTTTTTTTTTTTTCCTGGTATCAGGGATTGAATTCAGGACCTTGCGCTTGCAAAGCTGGCATGGCACCGCTGAGCTAGCATATATCATATTTTAAAAAACTTTTATTCTCATTTGTTCCGAGTACTTGAGGTTTTTGTTTTGTTTTGTTTGAGACAAGGTCTCGCTATATACTGCAGTTCAGAGTGGCCCTGAACTCACTGTATAGCCCAGTCTGGCCTCAAACTTGGTGTGATCCTCCTGCTTCAGCCTCCCAAGTGCTGGGGTTACAGGCATGTTTCACCATGCCTGATTTGAGATTTAAGTTTTAAATAGAAAATTATTTTTATCTTAATACTTTAATGCATTTACTTATGAGTTATGTCATTTTATTCATTTTGTTTGGATTTGCTGACTCTTCAGTCGTGCCACTTGTGAATACAGTTTTATCTCTTTTTTCTTCTAAGGATTTCTCCTTGCCTTTCCAATACCTAAATACTCCAGTATAACAGAGACTAGAAATGGTAAGACTGGGGGAATGCATTCGATAGTGAACCAATATAATGTTAGTTAGGGTTTTGTACATGCCTTTTATCAGACTCAGGAAATTCTCTTTCATTATTGGTATGCCAAGAGTTTTTATTATTGGTGGTCATACATTTTATCGATACTTTTTCTGCATTTATGGAGATGGTCTCACAGTATTTTCTTGTACAACACATTTATGGATAATGTCTATAGTATTCCTGGGAAGTATTTTGAAGATACCACCATGATCTTGTACCACACAGTTTGGTGTTACCTGAGCCCTACAGTGGAACTATGAGCACTTAGGCCTGTTATTATTTTCAGTTTCTCCTCCATCGCCATCTCTACAGAGCAAGTCTCTTATTTTAGTAAAGTTGGAACTATGGGTGTTTCTCATTTCACTCATCTGTATTTTCTAAATTTTCTTCAATGGATTGGATTAATTGTATTTTTAAAGTTATGTGTAATTAATTAGATTACAGATTTTTGGACTTCAGACCCATTCCTTTCAAATCTAAGATTGTATCCAAGTGACCTTGATCCCATCCATCGTTTAATGCTACAAGGTCTCCTTTTACCTCTGTCACAACTTAAGCTTCCTAGATGAACTCCTAGTATAGTTATGCGCAACAGGCTTTTCTTTAGCACCTTCCTTGGGAACTTACTGGCCAGCGTGGAAAAATCAGCAGCAGAATAAACCTTCTAGGATGATAGCGGTGTAGACCAGGAAGTTCAGCCTGCTTCTGAGTTCTTAGTGACTTCCAACAGATGAAGTCTGAATCTAGAGTGACTTTCCTCAGGCAACTCTTCCTCACCTTGCCTTTGCAACCTATGTGGTCTTCCCACCTGATGCAATAGAGGCCTGGAGCTAAAGGAAGCCTCCTCAGACTGGATCATAGGTGTAATTATGGAACAGGGACCCAAGAGAGGGTCTATTTCTAGACTGCCGTGCTTATTTTATTTTATTTTTTAGAACAGGAGTTGTTACCTGGAGAGCTACAAATCCTTGATAATTCATTTCCCCTCTTTTGAAGAGAAGTGTCACTTGACTGCCAGCAGTTAGAGTAGGCTTGATCAGAGGAGTCACAGAGTGACCCCTGCCCACAAGGAGCCCTTTCAAGTCACTGTCTTGTCAAAGTAGCCACTATTCTCTTCCTTTCTAATCACAAGTTCCTAGAGAGAAGGGGTATTTTCTGTTTTTTTCTTAATATTTACTGAATATTTAATGAATATCAATTATGTTCATTGCCTTATATTGATTATTAAAGTTAGAAATGTAACCTAAGCAAAAAAACAAAACAAAACAAAAAAACACAAAATGATTACATGCACTCTTTATTTTTCATCAGTATAATGAAGATAACTTAAGTTGTATAGCATGGTATATTTTACAAATGGCAGTCAATTGCATTCATGTGTCCCATTTGGTGCTCACAACCACCTTATGGCATATAGGACAGATTATTATTAACCTATTTAAAACGAGGCAACTGAGACTGGAAATTGAAAAACTTACCCAGGACCGGCCAGTTCTAATGAAATTGAACCTCGGGCCCAATGCTGCCTGCAGTATAGCAGTGAACGTAGATCTCTTGGGCTCAGATCTTAGTTCCTCCATTTACCAGCTTTTTGACTTTGGCCAGTCACCTAACCTCTGTGCCTCAGCGTCCCCTTTACTGAAGTAGGGGTAATGGTGAGACCTACCTCATGCATGTCTCTTGGGATCAAATGAGGTCTACAGCTCTAGGCAGAGCACCTAACTTACAGTAGTACATGGCTGGCTGTGCCGTGACAGTTGTCTTGGAGGTGGCAGAGGTGATTTAACATTCTTTCCTCCTGTCAACTATCTTTCTGCTCTGGAAATGTGATGTCTACTCCAGAAAGCACTAGAGTACTCCAGACATATTTCACAAGTTACTGTAAGGCCCAGAGTTAGAGAATCTAATCCCAAATGAAGAAAAACTCAACCATAAAGACCCCTTTCCCCAGTCCAATCTGCCCTGATACAAAGTCAGTAGGTGCTTATCTCCTCTTACACATGCATCTCTTGACACTCATTTTAATCAGAAATCTTAAGAACGTTTTAGATAGGATAGTTACATGCTTCCTCTAAATATTTCAGCCTTTATCATATTCATTCTGACTGGTATCTGTTCTTGAAGAAAGCATAGAAATCCCTGTGCTGAAGCAGGGGCCCAACCCACTGGTAGAGTATGTGCTTGTCATGCACAGAACCCTGGGTTTAACCCCAGCACTAAAAGAAAGAAATTCTTGATGGCATACAGTGCGTGCTCTTGAAAAGCAAAGCCTCTATATTTTGTATTGCAAAACCTGCCCTACCATTCCGCTAAGGTTCTTAGTGGTGGGAAGACACTTCCACCTTTAAGTCTATGCTTGACTTCTCTCATTGTGTAGAGAAGAGGAGGTGGCAGATAACAGCGTACACTGATCAGCTGTGTGCCTAATGGCAAAGGAAATTTAAGCTGAGTCCTAGGCAAGGCCTTCAAGGTAGAACACAAAGGCTGCTGTTTTTAAAGAACAGAAGGCAGCATGTTTGTCAACATTTCATGATGTGTCACAGTTGGGCAAGAAGCTTTAGATTTGCAAACAGCAACCTTGATCCCATTACCTCATCTCTGTCTGTGGAAGTCCCTGACTTCAAATGTTAACAAGAATCATGTTTACTTGATGAAACAAATCATCACCATTGGTTATCCTTTATCCAGTATCACACTCTGTGGCTTTTAACATATCCTATGTATACTCCCACTGAGATAGCCAAATATTACATTTACATCTAGAATTACTACATTTAATACTCTGTTCTCAGAAGTCCCTCAGCATATATAGCACACATGCTAACAACTTTATCAGACACAGTGTCTTCCCACAGCCTGCTTTGAATGCTGTCCCATGAAATTCTTATCCTGAAATATTAAGCAAAAAAAATGTAGGCTGTAAAACTCTGCATGTAGGGGACTGGGGATTTGGCTCAGTGGTTCTACCACATGCCTTGCAAGTGCAAGGGCCCAAGTTCGATCCCGGGTACTCCACAAAAAACACCTACATGTAGAATAATCTTTATAAATATGTGTTTATTACTGTGTGTGTGCACGGTACACAGCTTGAAAGAAACACTGACGGTATCATGATCAGCATGGGTGACAGCAGGATTTAGGTTCTTTTAGTGGTACATGCTTCTGCATCTTCTGAGTATTTTACAGTTTCTTCCATAAAATTGAAGAAGTTTAATCTTTTTTATATTTATGTGCTTTGAAGCAGATTCACATGTGAGTGCATTCAATTCAGTATGCTTTAAATCAAGAGTCACTTCTACCTGAGGCAAAACACTTGATCCTGTGCTCCTAGGGACAAGTAGTGGCTTATTCTATTAATAACGGAGTAGCTTAGGTTGGTCATAAACATCAGAAGTTTATTTCTCATGGTTCTGGAGGCTAAGGAGTGTAAAATCAAAGTGTCTGCAGGTTCAGTATCTGGTGAAGACCTGGTCTCTACTTCCAAGATGATATCTTAATGCTTTGGTGTTTATCTGACAGAAGGCAATAGGGCCTCGCTAATTCCCTAAAGCCCTTTTGTAAGGGTTCTGTCCCTTACATGAAGGCCAAGTCTTTATGACTTATGATTCCAACATGTGAGTTTTAGGGTGATACAGTATTAAACCATTAAGAGATGGGGAACAGGTAGATTAAATGGCATCTGTCAGTTCAGGATGTATAAAGATAAGTGAAAGCTCTTGCCATTCCCACTTTGCCCTATTCTCTCATTACTTGATTTCAGTTCTTTTTTCAGAAACGCTTAGGATCTCCAGGAAACTACTGAAAATTATGTAATGTAAATAAGTATCTTGTGACAGAACTGTAGTTGGTATAGACAAGTTTAGGTTTGATATATCTGAAATAAATCTTTATTCCAAGAAAGCTGTCTATGCATCTCTGAAATGTACCAACTGCCCACCTGGAAATGGACCACTCAAATAATGAGGAATTTAAGAACCTAAAGTGACCTCAGTATCTAAATAGTAATTACAGGACTGTGGAATTACTAATTACAGGGCTGTGCAATTAATTACAGGACTGTGGATCAAGGACTTTTATATTTGCTTCCAAACAACTCTGTGGAATTAAACAGAGCTTACAGTTTATTCCATGTTATAGTGAGGAAATTAGCACAGTAGCAACGGGTAGAGATGAGACTCGACATAAAACTCTCTGTCCCACGGTTTTATCAAAGGCCTCACAGTGCTAAATGTCTCTCTCCCAAGATCTTCCCCAATACTCTAAGGAATACTCACAATAATAATATTAAGTATTTGTATAATGTTTGTTAAATACACTTCATCTACATGAACTTAGCCCTCATACCAACTTAAGAGGCAAATAAATACTTTTCAATCTCCATTTTACAGTTGAGAGAGCTGAGGCCTTGTACTTTAAAGTAACTTATCCAAGGTCACAGGGCTAGTAGATGGAGCTGTCAGGATATGAATGAGCATGGAGTCCATTCTCTTGACCAGCTGACAATTGTAGTTCGGCCCATCTCCTTCCCATGTGTTGGTGGATCCAGGTGAAAGATGACAATTTTTCCAAGAGTCCTAAAACTCCCTACCTTCAGACTTAAAGTTGAAGAATGTCTTTTGTATTAAACAAAATAATACTATTCTTTCCTCTTGTAGAAAGAGTAATGGAAAGTAGAGAGAAACAGTAAAACTGAAATGTTTTTGCTCAATAGTGAGACAAGTAGTAAGGGTTCTAGGAATTTATACCTGTCCGTAGTTCTTAAAAGAATCTTTTCAGCCACCTCTAGCTTGACAGCTAAGGAGCTTGCATTGCAAGCAACAGAAGTCAATTGTACTAATGTTACACAAAAGGAATTTATTTTAAGAATATAGCTTCCAGAATCAGAAAAAAAGCTGAAAAAAAACACTGAAGTGTCAATAAGTTAGTATATCAGCTTTTACAGCATTACAACCCACCTACAAATTCAGTGGCTGAAGAGACAGTATTTTGTTTGGCCCGTGATTCTGCAGGTTAGCAGTCTGAGCAGGTTTTAAGCATTCCCCAGTATCTTCAAGGCTCAGCTGAACTCCTAGGATACTCATGGATCTGTAGTCTGTTGCCTGGTTGGCCAGTGTCTTAATTCTTCTCTCTCTGGTTGCTCATCCCTTGGAAGGTCACTTACACGATGGTCTCAGGTTCCAACTGCAGGAAAAAAAGGCAAGCCCCAGGCACAAGAACTGTTTGCAGTGTATGAATTTCATCTTAACCAAAGCAAGTGCCATGAACAAACTCAGAGTCGGTATGGGAGGGGACTTCCCAATCCGTAGAGATATGGAGATTATATCTCTCACATATTGTGTATTGTGATATCTCTCACATAGGGTGTATTGGTCAGCTTTCCCATTGCTAGTACAAAACACCTAATATCCACAATTTAAAGAAGAATTTTAATTTGGCTGTTTGAGATTTCAGTCCATGGCTGGCTGCCTGGAAGGCAGTAAAATCATAACTAAAAAAAAAAAAAATCATGGCAGCTGGGAAAAGCACCAGGGAGGGAGAGGCCAGGAACCAGTATAGTACCAAAAGTCATGTCTCCATGACCCATTCAGACACACCAAGAGTGTGCTTTACTAATAAATTCCCTAGGGGACTCTCATGCCAATCAAGTTGACCATCCAGTTTACAGTCACAGTCGGCAAACCATGGCAGCTTACTTCAAGATACAGTGACTATTTAGATGCTCTTTAGGGTTCCTCCATCTCAGTCATTTAGCCCCTACCATTTTCCTGCCCTTGAGTAAATTCCATTCAAGATTTCCAAAGATAATCTGACTTTGTTTGAGTCTTATACTTCAGGGATGGAGCACCTTGACTGGCAATCCATGGAGACTTAATTGAGAAGGGGAAAGCTCCCCAGAGGACAATTAGGAAACTATAACCCAAAGTAGTAGGGGAGGGGTGATCATTATATCAACTTTGTCCTTCCCCTCTGAGCCGTGTTGACTTTTTCTAAGAATTTATTAAAGGCAGAAATAACCATCTCAGCCTGTCGCTTGAATAACGGAAGATTTAAAACATTTAAGTCAAAGGGCTCTTGCTACAAAGAATATATTAAGTTCTCATGGGGATCCCCTCTTCATACCATGGCTATGTATTCCTTGGGTACCAGATGTATAGCCAAGAAAGGGACATGAAAATACTAGGATTCGGAGGTGAAATCACAGGGTCCATGCCCCTGGCAGCAAATGCAACAGTTATTTGCTTAGGTCAGTTTCATAATTTATACAAAATAGGAGGACTCTTTAAAAACTTTAAAAGTTTAAAAATTTCTAGAAAGCAAGGAAGGGTAAAATTGAAGTCAATTTTAAGATATTCGAAGCAACAGGTATAGTAACGGTGTCACCAGGGATCTGGGATGCTGGAATTATTACCCAAATAACAGAAAAGTTTAAGGGAATAATAGGTCCTTCTTATATGCAGAAAATACCTTTCCTTGTGGACTGACGGCCAAGGCCACTTTTTCTGGTGATTCTGTCCTGCTTTCCCAAAAACATTAAAACAGCACCATTCACAGGGAAAGGTAATAAGGAAAAAGAAAAAAATGAGAAAATGAAAAAATGGAAATAAAATTTTTGTAAATAAGGAAGGGAGGAGAGGGTGAAGGGAGGGCAGGGATAAGGGGAAAAAATGAGAACCAAGACCTGTCATGTAAGGGTACAAGATCCCAATGATGAATGTTAAGTGTACTGTATCCTCAAAATGTACCAATAAACTCAATGAGGAAAAAAACCCCACCATTCTCTTTAGTTTGCATCCGTGGGTACTAGGCACCTCATAAGTACCTGAACTTTTCCTTGTGGTGTGGGAGGAAAGCCTCGTCTAATACTGGATTTTTGGCTATGGTTTTATTTTAATAAGTCAATAAAATGGAATTGTGGATAATGGTTAACTTTGTGCTCAAGACAGTTAGCTTCTGGTTGTTTTTACTGGGGAAATTTGCCAGCCTTTTATCCCCCTCATTGTTTCTGGTACTGGTAGCACCAGTTATCACTGACAGGAAAGATCTAACTGCTGCTTTCTCAACCTAGGGTATACCTAAGCTATTTGTATCCTTTAAGGTTAATTAGTATTTGCAGTCAAGGTATAGTTTAAACGTTATTTTGGGAAAAATACAGCATTGTCTTTATAAGGGAAGAATATCGATAAACTTTTTGGGAGGTATTACTGGAGATTGAACCCAGGGAGCGCTGAGCTACATCTGCAGCCCTTTAAATTTTTTTTAAAATTTTGAAACAGACCCTTGCTTGTGTCTCTCAGGCTGGCCTCTCACTTGAGATCCTCATGCTTCAGACTTGCTAGTAACTGAGATTATAGGCATGTACCACTATTCCCGGCACAGAAATTTTAATTTCTTTTAATTTTAATTTTTTAATATACCCTTTACTTCACATGAGATATTTGTTTTTTAACACCAAAACATTATGAAATATTACCTTCTAATGCTAACACATATATACTAGTGAAATGTATCGTTCTAATAGTGGAAAGGGAAATCTGAACTCTTACTATTTGCCTTTCAGGAGAAATTAAAAACTTAGTCAAAGTTACATAGCTAATTAGTTGCCAATACATAATTGAAACCAAGGCTCTGAATTCAGATTATAGGTTCCTGCTTTATATTACTCACACTGCAGTATTATCATGGTTGACTTCGTGTGAATAAATATGCATCAAACGTATTATTTCAATGGCAACATGGGATTCCATCTTAACGGTGTAACAATTTGTATAACGAATCTCCCATTGTTGAGCATTTAGGTTGTTTATAATTTTTCAGTGACCCACACATTGCTATGATAAACAGCCACTGTGTACATTGCTACATGCTTGTCTCATTGTTTTCTTAGAATAAACTCCTGATTCTTGAGTCACTTTTTTTTTAAACTCATCTACAAATTTTCAAATTCCCTCTCAGGAAAAAAAAAAATTTTTTTTTTTGAGACAGGGTGTCACTGTAGTTGAGACTGACCTGGAACTCTCTGTGTAGCCCAGGCTGGTCTCGAACTCACAGCGATCCTCCTGTCTCAGCCTCCCAAGTACTGGGATTAAAGGTGTGCGCCACCATTACCAGCTTCAGGAAAAAATTTTAATACTCCCAGTAGAGTGTAAATTTCCCCAGTTGTCAACAACACTATTATTATTGATTCTAAATCATTGTTTCTTTGCTATGGGAACAATGATATTTTATTTTATAAGGTTAATCTTTTTTCTTTAATAGTTATTAGGCATTTATATTCCTTCATTAATTTTTCATTCTCTTTATCCTATTTATTTGTGAGAGTATATTCACTTTATTAAGGAAACATTTATTAAGGAAATAAACTTTGCCACATAAAATGCAAATATTTATGCTCAGAAAATTTATATACAGATAAATTTTATTTTTGTATGAAAGGCCAAAGTAATCCTCTGCTAAAAATATATAAGACCCAAGCTTTATAAAAGCAGTATGTCAATGTGGTGGTGCATACCTGTAATCCCAGCACTCAGGAGACTGAGGCAGGAGGATCTCCATGAGTTTGAGGCCAGCTGGGGCTACATAAAAAGTTTGAGGTCAGTCTGAACTACATAGCATGATCTTTTCTCAAAAACAAAAACAAAACAAAAAAATAGAAGATGGTCTCTGTGTTAAATGAGAAAAGAAGCAAAATTAAGACTGCACAGTAAGGCAGGGATCAAACTTGGGACTTTGTGCTTGCAAGGCAGGCAGCAGAACCACTGAGCTAAATTCTTGACCCTGAAAGGATAGGTTTTTAAAACTATTGTAATTATGGGACATGAAACTTCCAGTCGAGAGAGAATTTTGAAACAATCTTTTGATGTTTTTAAATGGCTGACAGAGAGAAAATAGAATCTTTAAAAGTTAATTCAGAATTTTTCTGGCCCAGGGATTTAGCTCAATAGTTCTGCCGCCTGCCATGCAAACTCAAGGACCCGAGTTCAATCCCTGGGACCAAAAAAAAAAAAAAAAAGTTTTTTTCCTTCAAATTTAAAGATATTTCATTTACATTGTACTATGAGTTTAATGCTACAAAATTATGAAGAGTTTGGTGTGATTTTTAAATAACTTGATTTGAAAGGAATTTATTATAAAAAATGATTTTCAGTAGAGACAAAAGCCTTTCTCTCTCTCTCTCTCTTTTTTTTTTTTTTTTTTTTTTTTTTTTGGCTCGGGAGATGACAAGAAATGATAATTTGAGGACAAGAGTTTCAAAAGAAGGGAATCCTTTGGAGAAAGCCACTCTCCAAAGGAAGAGGATTTCAGCTCCTTTTTAAACCAGGGCGTGGTGATGAGCTCCAAGGCTAGAAAAAAGATCACCCTTAGCACGGTGGGGCCCCAGGGTGGTTTGGCGGAAACACTGCCCTGCAGAAGTCCTTAGAACTAGCTGGGTAGGAGTGGGGAGTTCTGAGATCACCCCTTCTCCAGTTCTCTAGAAACGATGCCTTAGGATCCCAAGGAGGTAATTATATTTCACTCAGGTCCCAGTGTTCCTCTTAGCCTGCATTGCTAATAATAAACACATGAAGTACAAACGCTTTGGATTTGGTTTATTGCCTGATCCCTTTCCCTTCTTATCCCAGAACATAAATCACACATCTACAAAGGTGAATTTGAAAGAGATTCTCATCTTTAGTTTTTAAGTGTCTTAGTCCTTTTGTAGTGCTGAGCAATGTAGAGAATACTCTGTGCTCTTTGTATTTTTGAGGTAGATGTCTTTAGCCTACTTTCTCAAAATGATGCTTTTAATTAAAGGAATTGCTATCTACTTGAATACATTTCTTGGCAGGACAGATGACAAGCCAGTCATGCACGTGTGATTACATATGTAAAATTGTGTGTGGTATTGCTGATGACAGTGTAGATTTTCAGTATCCATTGTCCTCTGATTCCAAATGCCTGGCAGTAGAAATAATGGGTGGAATGGTGGTAGAGAAGAACCCCATACACTTCCTCCCGTGACATGGAAAATAGGAGAGCTACTCCAAATCAAAGTCTCTTTTCTCACTCAATAAACTACTAAGTGTTTACTATATGTCAGACATTTATTATCTGTGCCAAACCTTTATCAGAATCCATTCCTCCTTGCTAACAGCCTCGTTTTCCTCGCTCTCCCTCCCTTTCCAAACCAGTGCAGACACACAGGGTCCTTACTGAAAAAGTTTGGGTTGTTCCCTCATTAAGACTTAAATCTAGGGCTGGGGATTTAGCTCAGTGGTTCTGCCACCTATCTTGGAGCACAAGGACCTGAGTTCGATCCCCAGTACAAAAAAGAAAAAGACTTAAGTCTAGTGTCTCCTTTCTTGAAGACCATGCCACAGTAGAGTTTTATTGGTAGTAATCTTTTTTTAAATATATTAAAATAAACCCCAGGATGGAAATGCTAGAGGGAAAAAAGCTTATGTCATGAGCATTTTCTCATATTACTCGAACACATAAACATTTTAATGGCTGGGTATTATTCCATTGTGTGCCTCAGTTTCTTAACATTCATACAATTGTTGGACAGTTGAAATTTTCCCTTTATTTTTCCATGTTATAAATAGTTCTAAAATGCGCATATTTGTTTTTGCAACTTGGCTCACAATTTGATTTATTTCTTTTTTGGGGGTGGTACCAGGGATCAAACTCAAACCTTGCACTTGCAAGGAAGGCCACGGCACCACTGAGCTAAATCCCCAGCCCTGATTTATTTCTTTAGGGTTGAACTGTTAAGTCATTGTTTATGAACATTTCTTATAATCTAAATTGTGAGACCTCATTTCAGAGCATTTTTATCCATTTATTCCCATTGAGGGTCTGTTTAGTGTTCCTGTCTGTCATAGTACCCTTACCCTCACTAAATATTGAAAACTTTTAAAATCTTCACTGATTTTTTTTGGTTTAATTGTTATTTTTCTTATTATTATGAAGACTGGATATTTTTCACTTTTATTAGACATTTTTAGTTTCTCATTCATGATTTACCTGTTTATGGTCTTTGCCCATATTTCCATTGGACATTTTGTTTTTCTGATTCATTTCCATGAACTTACATACATATTAAGGGTGTTAACATTTGATCTTTAATATTTATTGATCTTATGTGGGCTAGAATATTTGCAAGTGTGTTATTTATATAATATACTATCATTATCACCAACAGAAAATAACTTGCTTTTTTAATAAGGCCAGTTTATACTACTTTACATAGGAAGTAGTTTTCAATGTTTAAAACTTAAGAATATATACCTTAGAAATAAGTATAAGAAATATCCACTGTATTATCATTTTATTCAGTGTGATGGCCCTGCCTTTGTTCTCATTGCAAAATCACGAGCTCTGTCCCCAGACCAGTTGAGACAGGTAATGTGCTACTTTGGAATTTACTGAATTCTAGATAAAATTCCAGTAATCCTCATTCCCCTGTATCAGTTTTCCATAACTCAGAATGGTAGCCCCTGATATGTTCTCCTTTTCCTTTTAGATAATTCTTCCTCACTTCAGGAAGATGAAGAGGTAGAGATGGAAGCCATCAGCTGGCAAACCAGCAGTCCACCCATGAATGGGCACCCGGCCCCTCCAGTGACCTCTGCTCGTTTCCCCAGCTGGGTCACTTTTGATGACAATGAAGTCAGCTGCCTTTTGCCACCAGTCACCTCTCCTCTGAAGCCAAATACATCACTCGTGACACCTGTGACTCCAGTTGTACCTTATAACTCAACTGGGTCATTCAAGAGGGATCGTCCCAAGAGCACTTTGATGAGCTTCTCCAAAGTTCAGAAGCTGGACATTTCCTCCCTAAACCATCCACCCTCTGCAACTGAGGCACCACCTTGGAGGGCCACCAATCCTTTTTTGAATGAGACACTCCAGGATGTCCAGCCTTCCCCTATCAACCCTTTCAGTGCTTTCTTTGAGGAACAGGAGAGGCGCTCCCAAAAAAGTTCCATTTCCAGCACCACAGGGAAGAGCCAAAGAGATTCCCTCATTGTCATCTACCAGGATGCCATCAGTTTTGATGATTCAAGCAAAAACCTGTCCCACTCTGATGCTGTTGAAAAACTCAAACAGCTCCAGATCGATGATCCCGATCACTTCAGCACTGCAGCACTCCCTGACGATGACCCAATAGCCTGGATTGAACTAGATGCTCACTCACCTAGCTCAGCACTGACTCAGCCCAGAGATGGCTGGCCGATGATGCTCAGGATCCCCGAGAAGAAAAACATCATGTCCTCCAGGCACTGGGGACCGATCTACATCAAACTGACAGACACTGGTTACCTGCAGCTATATTATGAGCAGGGCCTAGAAAAACCATTCCGTGAGTTCAAACTGGAGATCTGCCATGAGGTTTCAGAACCTCGGCTTCAAAACTATGATGAGAATGGTAGGATCCACAGCTTGCGGATAGACCGCGTTACCTACAAAGAGAAGAAGAAATATCAACCTAAACCCGCTGTGGCCCACACAGCAGAGAGGGAACAAGTGATTAAGCTGGGCACCACCAATTATCATGACTTCCTGAGCTTCATCCGTGCAGTTCAGGACCGGCTCATGGATCTGCCAGTATTGTCAATGGACTTGAGCACCGTTGGCTTGAACTATCTTGAAGAGGAGATTACAGTGGATGTCAGAGATGAATTCTCTGGTATTATACGCAAAGGAGACAACCAAATTCTCCAGCACCATGTCTTGACTCGGATCCACATTCTGAGTTTCCTTTCTGGGCTTGCTGAATGCCGATTGGGCCTCAATGACATTCTCATCAAAGGAAATGAAATCGTTTCCCGGCAAGACATCATGCCCACCACGACCACCAAATGGATTAAACTCCATGAGTGCCATTTTCACGGGTGCGTGGATGAGGATGTGTTCAACAACTCTCGGGTTATTCTCTTCAACCCTTTGGATGCTTGCCGGTTTGAGCTGATGCGGTTCAGGACAGTGTTTGCTGAGAAGACCTTGCCTTTCACACTCAGGACAGCAGCAAGCATCAGTGGGGCAGAAGTGGAGGTGCAGAGCTGGCTGAGAATGTCACCAGGCTTCTCCTCCAACCGTGACCCTCTCACTCAGGTTCCCTGTGAGAATGTAATGGTGCGTTACCCAGTGCCCAGTAAGTGGGTGAAAAACTTCCGTAGGGAAAGTGTCCTGGGGGAGAAGTCTTTGAAAGCCAAAGTGAACCGAGGGGCGAGTTTTGGCTCAGCTAGCATCTCTGGCTCCGAGCCTGTCATGAGAGTAACTCTGGGGACTGCCAAGTATGAGCATGCCTTCAACTCCATTGTGTGGAGGATAAACCGACTGCCTGACAAAAACTCAGGTAGGTAGTGGTTTCTCCTCCCGGAAGTAACTGTGTGTTTGCTAAAGAGCCAGGACCAGTCTTCCACATCTGTGCCTGGATGAAGAACTTGCTTTTGTTGTTGAGGGGAATGCTGATGGAGAGGCAGGGGGACCAGAACAGTAGAAACATTTCCACAAAGTAAGTAACAAGCATAGTGACCCAGCTCACTCTAGCTTTTCGTCCCCTCATACATCTTCCATAGAACAGTGCATTACTCTGCCCAGCTGAGCTACCAAACAGCTTTCCTTGTAGCGTCTGATTTTCCATTCTTTGGGGACTCATTAATTAAAGTATTATCTGTGGTGTTGGAAGCAACCCATTTCCAGATCCTGGAAGGCTTCAGGGTTCTGCAGAAGCTTCTTTCTGACCATGCCCCAACTGAAAGTAAAAGGCAGGTTTAAGGCCAGGCATACACAGTCCAGCCTCTGTCAGTGATAACAGCTCGACTCAGAGTTTGGTTTTGGGATGTAGGGATAGGAAAGAGGCTGGAGATCCAGCAGAATACGAAGGTCCAAAGGGACCAAGGTTCCTTCACACAAAAGGTAAAGGAAGGAATGATAGGTTTGAACAAACAAACAAACAAACAGAAGAACTTTCCTCCCCTGGCTGGTCTGCTCATAGCCTTGGGGATGCTGTTATGCTTGAATGAGTCCAGAAGGCAATTGCTTTCCTTGCAGGTCCAGTGAGATTTAGTGAATGACAAAATGAGGCGGCAATCAAAGCAGCTCTAACAGCTTTATTTCTTAGAGTACATCCGGGCCACCCACCCCCACAGCAGGCAGTAAGCCTGTGATTCCATGAACCCTTAAGACACTTCTCTGGTTTATAATAAATTTTGCCCATCTGTTAATGAAAGTGGGTTTGCTAGCGAAGCAAAAAGAATAAGGTTTAGGGAGACTCCTGATTGAAACTGTCGCTCTTAAACCCCACGCGTGTCTTTGTAGTGGACCTCTCCTGCTCCGCGTGGGGAGGGACGGTGTTCCCGTACCCTGCCTGTGCAGTGTAGTGAGAGCAGCGACAGTGCTGGGGAGTGGAGCACACCAGGCATTCCGTGTCAGACACTGGGTGTAGCATTGCAAACTGAAGAGACAATTGGGCTGCTGTGTTTGAGGCTGGGTTTGTTACCTTCACTTTCTAAACCGACAGAATTTTAAAACAAAGTCTCCCTTTCTGTGCTTGTTGACTCATTTCCCTGAAAATAGCACTGTCCAATATTCTCCTGCAGAGGGCGCCGAGGTTTCGGTCTCCGCGGTGGGGCCTGTCTGACTTGAAAGGGGGAAAGAAACCCTCCTTCTACCATGCCCAGAAGCCCTTAGGAAGACAAGCTGTGGGATATTGAGTTTTCCAGCCCTTCAAGCTACAGCTGAGAAATGAAGGCCGGGGAGGTGAACTGACCTGACTCTTTTGCAATCATATGGCCACATCCAGGAGTGTTTTCTCAGTCCTCCAGTTCCTCTTAATAGACAAAGCCAAATAGACGCACACTTGAAATAATTCCCACTCTAAGAACAGAGATTTGCCATTTTTCCAGTGTATATAAACAAACCTAAAACGATTCTAAAATACAGAACAGTATTGTGTCATAGGACTTTTGGTTATAAAGCAACATAGATGAGCCTGAAGCAAGAAAATCGAGTTGAATGAATACGGACAGCTCAGAGAACCGAAGGAAAGGTTGAAACAACAGAGCTCAGAAGGACAGCTCTAAAACAAGCTGCTAACAGAAGCACATGGAAGTCTTCTCAGGCTGCTGCCACAGAGGCAAACTGTCACTGTCATGTTCTGCCCTGCTGCCATTTGGCTTGAGTCATGGGCGTCTAGAGCAGTTTGTTGCTACAGTACCAAGCATCAGGACGTATGCAAAACAGGAAAGATTATCTTCTAAAGGGAGAGAAAGGAAAAAGTATTTGCTACCAGAAGGAAGGGGAAATGGGCACAGGACAGGAAAAAGTAGTAAATGTCCAGCAGACATTGTCCACAGTGCTTTTCTAATGGAGAGTTTTTCTTAATTTTAGAAGGTGCCAAAATGCACCCCAAGACATGAAACATTCTCTCCAGCAGAAGTAGCTTTCTTTGTTGGAATTCTAGTTCTCATTAGACCAGGTGAAGAGACCACATTCCCAGTGTTAGCTTTTATGGGGGGGGGATCTAAATAATTAATTTTCCCAATTTCATCAAGGAAGATGATATAATTTGTGGGTTCATCCTGTTCACTACCATGAATTAAGTTATACCATATTTCCAAATTATGCTTCTCTGTCCACCAGCCTGACACATCTCATAGCTGGAGTTTTCAGAGTTTGCTGTGAATATGCGTTGGTGGAATGAGAGGAGGGAGTCATTCTGCAAAAGAAATGACTTCTAAATATTCCAAAAATGTGCAAATAAAGGTGATTAGGTAAAAATGGTTGCCTAAATTGCTACCGAATAAAGAGGGTCTACTATATATTTTTACAGCAGTCTAATCCCATGGCAGTATATCAAGAAGAATTTAGGTCACAGTTGGGAGTGAGAGGCGGATCTGAGTTTTATTCCCAGCTCTACCACATAATGGCAGTGTGACCTCAGGCAATTTACTTAACCCTCGCAGAGAAACTTAATTTTTCTCATCTATTAAATAGGGCTATTAATACTTAGATTATTCAGAGTGAAATTAGATAGTACTTTTAAGTGCTCAGCACCGTATCTGGCCTGTAATGAATACCTAATAAATGATATTATATAATTATATCTGCAATACACAATTAAAAAGATGGATTCATTTTTATAACATGTAAATTTTATTATATCTTAAATCCCTTTCCTAAAAAACAGTACCAATTGTTCAATTAATTTTCCAAAGTCTTACTCTTTACACATAGGTGTTGAATTATGTTACATTTGTGAAACAGCAAAACAAATACTTCACTCTGTAATGTTTTCCTTGGAGAGTGGGTGTGTATCTCCTTACTCTCTGAGACTGAAAAGCCTTGCCCAGACCAATAAAGAAAAGTGGAATTGTTTACTTGGGGAAAGCAGGGGACTATTTAGTTCCATAATTAAGCCTGAGCAGTTTCGTATTGGTCATCCGTAGCCAATTGCTACATGGGGGATCCTGCCACTAACCCTCTCTACCGGTCAACCTGCAAACCTGCTCTGGAGGTTTGGGGACCGTGAGGTTATGACTTAAGCAAAGTGCAGCCAGACTGCTGAGTTCAGTTTTAGGTCTGCCACTTTCTAGCTGCAGCTATGCCTCCAAGGGCCTCCATTTCCTCATCTGTAAAGGGATTGTTACAAAGACTGGGTTAGAAAATCTGTGTAAAGCATTTGGCATAGTACCAGGCACAGGGCCCTCAACAAATGTTTCTTGCTGTATCTGATGAGTGACCATGATGCTTCAATGTTTATATTCACAGCAATAAGCTCTTTCTTCAAAAATCTAATAACAATTTTTTAAACAAAAACCATAAATTTGCCATTCCAGTACAATAGAATTATCCATAGACTCACAGAATTAAGGAGTAGCAAGGGGCTGTGCCTGGCTTTGTGCAGTGGGCTCTGTGCCCACCACTTCATTGCTCCGCCATGTTTTTTT
>NW_022900933.1:22590854-22600274 GCF_012274545.1 Fukomys damarensis | reverse complement strand
TCCCCCCACTTCTTTGCTCCGCCATTTTTTTTTTTTTTTTTTTTGGTACGGGGGATTGAACTTGGGTCCTTGCTCTTGCTAAGCAGGCATCAGAACCACTGAGCTAAATCCCTGGCCAACCCCACCATGTCTTTACACATGAGGCATGGAGGTCTGGAGAGAGCAGAGGACTGGAGTATGGAATCTGCTGCTTAGTAGGAGAATGGGAGGTCAGTTCAGGGTGCTCTGAATGTGGATCATCCGGTGTTCTGTCCAGTGTACCACCTGCTTCCTTAGTACTGTGTGTGTGTGCTGTCTATAATGTTTTTCTCATGAACGTGTATCATTCACTCACAAAAATGCTGAAAATATGGAAAGCTATTAAGAAAATTCATCTGTCAAAGGAAAGCGATAATTTTGCTTCAGGTCGTTGTCACTGATGCTTTATTAGATGCTTAGTACTGATCCTTTTCTGTTTTTCCAATCTGTAGTCCCATTTTCTTAGTTGTTGTCCTGTATCTACGTATCATTCTGACCAGAGAGTGGCCTATTTCTTAGGCTGTGGGTTTTATTGCTAGGATACCAGACTGTGGTAATAAAATGATGTCATATCAACGGGTGTAAGGCACATAAAGCTGAAGAAAATCCTCTGCTCAGCTCTGGAACCTCTAAAGACTGTGGTCTCCTTTGTTAATGAGGTGGCTCTATTTTTTAATTCTTTGACTTCAACCCCAAAGAAGCTGATCTCTGGATTCCTTCTCTCTTTCATAGCTTCTGGCCACCCACACTGTTTCTTTTGCCACCTTGAACTTGGCTCTGACCGGGAAGTGCCTTCCAGCTTTGCCAATCATGTGAATGTGGAGTTCAGCATGCCCACGACTTCTGCCTCCAAAACTGCTGTAAGATCCATCTCTGTGGAAGACAAGACTGACGTCAGGAAGTGGGTCAATTATTCTGCACATTACAGCTACAAGGTAGCCTTGAGCAGCATCTGGCTGATTTTTCCAAGTCCATTTGTTCAGCCCACAACTCTTCCCACTTCCACCTTTTAGCAGTGCTTAACATAGGTGCAAAATATTCTCTTTCCACACTGGAGGAAGTTCATGTACGTAACTATAAATGAGTTTGTTCTGATTTTTATGGCTAATCTTTCTTGTGGACAAATGAAAAGTCAGAAAAAATTTAAAAAGTGGCTTACATGTAGAAGTATAATATCACTGTCATTTTGGACAACAAAAAGAACAATGGGATAAATCAGTGATTATTACTTACAATAATTTATGTTGGTCTTGGATTCGATCACAATAAACCACTTCCCAAGAGAAAAGATTAAAGAAGGATTTTGAAAAGCGGTTTGAGAATTTTCTATTCACAATGATGCCCTTACATTTATGTGGTGATTTATTTGTTCTGAATGTTTTCTTGGTGGGCAAAACGTTTGACTACCAGAAAGAACGAATGTTCCATCTTGTGGTCAGGAAAAAAATAGCACTTCCTTCATGATAGACCTTGTTTGATCTTCATTTTTTTTATCTAAATTGAGCAATATATCCAGGTGATGAGAGGAGATACCTTATTGATAAAATTACTGTTCTCAAAGGATTCCCTTACTGATTTACCAAAGGCTTCACTTGAGGTGTGTCATTTCCCAGGCATTATTTGATTTCCCAGAATTTATTGATTTCTCCGGAAAGACAGTGACTGTTTAGGAGAAGAAACAATAGAACTGTAAATATGCAATCCTTCGTTTGGAAGCTTCTAAAACAGTTACAAATATTTGGGAAGGTTTAAATAATTACAAAGGAATTTATTTGTTTGGTAAGCCAGCCTGGAACAGTGGAGTCAGACAAGCATACAGGTACAGTGGAAAGGTTCACAGGGGAAGCACCTCAGTCTGCTTAATGATTCACATGCAGAGAGACCTTGGAATGATTTGCAAGGCAAGAAATGAGAGTATTTCAGGTATAGGGGCCAGGGAGTTAGCTCAGTAGCACCATGCCTACCTTGTAAGTAAAAGGTCCTGAGTTTGATCCCCAGTACTGGGGGGGGGGAGGTATTCATGGAAGAGGGAATTCCCACCCAGTGAAGAGGATGTGCAAAGAGTCATGATACACTCAGGGCTAGCAAATCTAATGTGGCTAATGCCCAGAACATTAGCAAACTTACAAAGAATCTGGAAAAAGGAGACTCTGAGGGTCTCCTTTGGTTTATTCGCTGCTTCTTTCTTCCTTCTGATATTTTTCCCAACTTTTATTTTGGCAGGTGGAAATTGAGCAAAGAAAGAGTTTGAAACCAGACTTTGAAGGAGATGAAACAGAAAATCCCAAGGTGTGTGGGATACAGTGACAAAACCCTACACGTGCTAGGGTGGCTTCCTGTATAGTTGAAGTTTAAGTCAATACCTGCTGTGGCCACTCCATATTGGGAACAATCTATCAGAGACCTTCCTGTTTCCTGTCTTTTAATAGAAACTCCTGAGGTGGTTGCTTAGGAGAGGCTTTTGACCATGATCAAGCCTGAAGCATGTGGTTCATCTGACTTTGGAGCTTTCTGTATAGTTAATGTCTCGCGTCTGCCTGTATCACAGTACGAGTATGTGGTTTGTTATTACTGTGAAAAGAGTCCAGAAAAGTACTTCCAGTGTCATCGTGGGCATGATTTCTTTCTGATATTCATCTGTCATTATGAGTTTCTGGAATTTGATCTTGAAAAGTTAATTAAGCGTCCATTTCTGTCACTTCCTCTTTAAAGGCTCAGAAAAGGTTCAAAACAAATATCCTCTTTGGATCTACTAAACCTTCTTTAGATGTCTCTCTTCTTTAAGTGTTAACACTATGCACAGAACCTTTCCAGATGTTTCTCCCCGGATTACAGATTCTTTAGACTGAATCATTTTTGTTTTCATTTCTCCCAGGTTTCAGTCACAGGTTTTGTTATCCTGAGTCTCTATCGACAACGAGAAAGGGCCGCCTAACTGGATTTTTTAAATTTTGTGATTGTACTTTCTTTCTGTAGTTGGATTGGGTTGAATTCACATTCTGTTGAAAGGAAAGCAAAATCGGGCTTATTTCTCTTCATTTGGTGGAAAAGGGACATTAACTGTAAGATTATATTCCGTTCAGGAGACATCTTCAGTCTCAATGAATTCCCAAATTCACACTGAAAAATACAGGCCACTTCTGATTCCTGACACGAATACCTCGGGCATTTGTCAGGGGCATTTGGGAGTTCTTTTTGTACCTCATAGCCAATAGATTGTTGCATGTCTCTTTAACGCAAACTTTATAGGATATGTAAGCTGAAAAGGAAAGTTTAAAAGCTGTTTTAAACTTTGGATAAGCTCTCAGGTGCAGAGCTTGATAATCACAGTATTGTAATAAATTAAAAGGCAGTCTGGGATTACAGGGGAATGTTGTGAACATTAACTTCTGATTCCAAGAGTCAGGACATTCAGTCAGTCTTCTTTCTCTTCATTTTATTTGTACCTTGGTGTTTTATGATGAATAGAATGGAGAGAAAGGACATTTTATCTGATTTATAGATAATACAGAAGTAGAAACTATCAAATTTTTCATTGACAGAATCAAGATTAATTGATTCAATGAATATTCATTAATTCTAAGTATGTTACTAACACTAGGATATAGAAATCATTGCAATGCTTTTGAAGTATCTAAGCATAAGCCCGAAACTAAATGGAGGAGATTGAATAGTCATTCGTGAGACACTATATTCTAAGTTTTTAAAAAGTAACTCTCTAAAATACAGACTACAGGCATGTACATTTATGTTTATGTGTGTGTGTTGATGAGAAGGATGTTGAAAGAATGGGCCTTACAGCCACTCATAGAAATGTTTTCTTGGGGAAATGGGAGTTCAGTTTTGAATTGGAAGTATATCACAGCCATCAAAGCTAATTCATTCAACCTGTGTTAAGAGAAATTTAGCAATCTCTATATGATGTATGTCACTCCCTGTCTAGATGGAAGATTGAGTTCAGTTACAGATACTTTTCTAAGAGACCTTAATAAGTTGCCTGTGTTAATAGGCAGGAGACCATGGTTGCGAAGAGTCTGACTATAAAAGGAATAAGAACAGCCGTCTTGAAGAACAGAAGATATAGCTGGGAGGGAGGTACTGAGCAGGATGGAATGATAGAGTAGCTGCCTCAAAATTTCTGTTAAACTACGAAAAGGAAGAAGTGGAAGTAGTAGTTATTAAAGAGTTCTAAAAAGGAATAAACTCTAGTAAAATTTCCTCTTTTTGCAAATGCCCAAAATTTAAAATAACTGTCTATCCCAGATGCTATGAGAGGGACTGTCACATTAGATTTTGCCTAGCTGGTGACCAAGATTTTTTAAAATGGTCTCAACAAGAATAAGGCTCTCTAGCTCCAGCAGTCTTTTTCTTTCATGTTTTCATGCTGTTTGAAATACAGAAGAATCTCTTAAAAGACTTTGTCAAGGGATTCCAAAGCATATCCTTTCCATGCTGTACTGAGGACACTAAAAGCTTCTCACACAATATCCAGATGGTTGGAGAACTGTCAGGATGAATGAAGGTCACTTCCTCTCCCAGCTTTAGCCCTGTGGCAAGCCCTCTGTCTCACCTGCTTACCATGACATAAGTATTACTTGTTGGTTCTTATTTTTCCTCCTTGATTAATTCTCATTGTCTTCCTACTTTCACCTGAACTGTTTTTTGTTATTTAACCAAGAGGCAGGAAAATCCCTTCTATACCATCTGCATTTGGGAAGAAAATTAGTAGTAAAAAAATTTTTTTTTAGCACTAAATTTTTTAAATCTACTACCATGACAGCATCAAGTTTGTTTTGCCTCTCATATTTTTGACTATGGGTAACGTATAGAGGTTGGGGAATATGATACAATATATTTTTAGTGTTTTGCTAATAATCTACATAAAAGTCACAGTTAGGCAAATAACTTTTTTTTTTTTTTTTTTTTTGGTACCGGGGATTGAACTTGGGTCCTTGTGCTTGCAAGGCAGGCCACCAAACCGCTGAGCTAAATCCCCAGCCCAACAAATAACTTTCTGATGTGTAGAGTTTATGACTGCCACCTGGATATGGGTTTTTATTTTTTGTGGTTACAAAAAGTTCTAATCTGTGAGGTCAATAATGTGAAAATATTAAAAGTGAATTCATCTTACCAGTACATAGTATTACTATTGGAATACAAGTTAGATGTCATATAATAGCAAGAGCTGTACTGTACTTTGAGTCTAAGGCTTGCTCTTCAACTTTACAGTAAAAAAGGAAAATAATCATATTCATTATGATATGTCAAAAGGAATGTGAAGCATTTTGTAGGGGAACATTAAACCTCCACCTGCTCTTGTCAACATAGTATTAATTATTTCTTATCAAAAGTTAGCACCTTGTTCATATTGAATATTATCTGAACGGTTTTATTGTGGGGTTTTTTATTCTCTACTTTCTATCTTTCCACATTATTACTGGGACCCGTGATCCTTAAGAACTTTTTCTTTTAATTTAAAACCTTTCTTATTTGAAAAGAGATTAATTTCTATTCAAATCCAGTGGTTGGGAGGACTTTTTTTTCCCCTAGAAACTCATGTTACTGAGAAATGAGATGCAGGAGGATGAGGAATGTATCTTATTCTTGTGTTTCCAATACCTTGCACAGAACTTGGAGTGTAATAGAAGTCAATCACCTTCAGTCCTTCCTGGCAGGGCAGACATACTCATGAAATAAAGGGAAATTATTAGGTATTCAGTGTACGTTTGTTGAAAGAATGCTGACCTTGAGATTCTGAGACTACTTCAGTCTTATCATCAAATGCTGATACTAAAGCATGCAGTTAGCTTTCATTTCCAGGATTTAAATAAACTTTTATTCCCACTTTCAGTGTCAACTAATAATAATCATCAGCACTTAAGCACTTACTGTGTTGCTGAGCTTGTACTACAGTGTACCTTATTCACACTGGGAAACATTTTTTGTGCCCACAGGTAAAGTAGCACAGATGCTGCCCATAATCAGACTACTGATTCAGTTCTGTTGCTGTGAGTCAAACTATCTAGGAGCCTGAAGCTGGCACATTAGAATGGCTGGCGGGGGAAATGCTTGAAGAATGGAATTCGATGGAATGCTCAGCCAGTCTTCATGGGCCAGTTCTTTGTTTCCCCCAGCATTAACGGCTGACCAGTGTTACTGCACATTTCTTTTGTCACTATGTAAGACAGAGGTCTGAGATTAGGAAGGCTGAATCCTGTCAGAGGAAATCAGTATTTCACAAGTGACTTAGATTTTGTAAGTTAGTAGTGGAAAATTAGAGAATGAGTTGAGATTTTTTCCTTAAAGCTTTGCACACTATTAAATTTGTGTGAGCAGGAGAAGCACTGCCATCCAACCTACTTTTACAAATTCTCCTAGTGGGAATGGTAATTTTTAACTCTAATAAATATTCCTTTAATCCCAGCATATTTAGAGTTTGGGTTAAGAATGCAGTCTAATAGGATATTCAAACAAAGCCAACAAAAAATTTAAAATCATCTAGTAATAAATCTCTAACCCTTCATTGCAACTTAAAAAAATATTTTTCCCAGTACTGTGGATTGAACTTAAGACATTGTGTTTGTGAGGCAGGTGCAGTGCCTCTAAGCTAAATCCTCAGCCCTTTATTTATTTTTTTTCATTCTTTTGTGGCACTGGAGAGTGAACCCAGGGCTTTCTGCATGCTAGGCAAGTGTTCTACCAATGAGCGACGTCCCCAGCCCCAACTCTTAATATTAGAGTTTTCTCACCAACTTTCTAAAGACACTCTCTCCCATCCAACTACCAACCAGGCCGGACCCTGCTTAGCTTCCCAGATCAGATAAGATCAGTTGCATTCAGGGTGGTATGGCCGTAAACTCTAAAGGTATTTTGTACATGGCACCAAAGTCCAACTACCAGTTCTCTACAAGTCACCATTAATTATTCCATTTGTAAATGAGACAAACTTTGGATATTGTGATTGATATTTACATATTTAAGGAATTAAAAGTGAAGGAAATATGGAAGACAGCTGTAAATATAAAGAACAAATGTGTATGTCAATAATATTTTCCCATGTATTAGCTAAAGTAAAAATGTGGGATTTTTACATTTCTTCTACTGTGCCTTAGTGAATTTGCTCCAGAAAATCTAGTCCTTTGCTTTGAGACTTGAAAAAGAAAAATTTGTCACTGAACTTGCATTTCCAAGATTGACTGTAAAGGCAGAAACTTTCCACATTGATGTTTGGCAGTGCCTAGAAAGAGACAAATAATAACTGAATGTGATTTTTTTTTAAAGCTATAAAAAGCAGACTTAGGGCCGGGAATTTGGCTCAGTGGTTCTGCTGCCGGCCTTGCAAGTACAGGGCCTGAGTTCAATCCCCAGTACCACCAAAAAAATAAATAAATACAATAAAAAACAGACTTAAGAAATACAAATTCAATATGAAATGGTATAAAGAGATGAAAAATACAGCATTAACCACCAGTCTTCAAAAACTAGACGCCATTTCTTAAAGCTAAAAGTAAGAAGCTACAGGAAAAAAGAGATTGCGTAGCAGGAATAAAAATAGAATTGTGCAGCTCAACAAATACTTACCATGTCTATCCTGATCATGGTGCTATGTTAGCAGCCAGCTTCCCTGAAGGGATCAAAAGCTAAGCACAAGGACATCGAGGATTGTTTAGAAGTCGTTGGTAGGTATTTTCCCTATTCAGCTTCAGTTTCCAGGGTGGGGGGGACTTTTCTCCTCCTCAGGTTTTTTTAAAACTATAGTTTCATGGGTTATTTTAGAAAATACACTTTGATGCCACTTTCAGTCATATTCCAAGACTTCACATATTCTTAGGAACCAACTAATTGAAATTTTGAAGACTGAGGAACCCAGCTGGTTCATCTTTTCCTTTTCATGTATGTTCTTTACCCTTTACCAACTGCCCAGAAGATAGAAACAGAGAAAATCCTGCAATCCTCTATTTTACACTTGCCATCAAAACACCAATTAGAAAGGAGGATCAAAGAGGGTGGCGAAGATCAATTAAAATGCTTCTCTGGATGTTCATGGGCATCACCCAGCAAGAGTGCTATGAGGATGAAGAACAGACAGGGCTCCAAGGTGGATGTTAGGATTTAGGTACAACTGGAAGCAGAAGTAGGTCTAGCCCTCCAAGGTACCGAGGATGTCAGGATGGACCCTGATTTTTGGATATGCCCTTTTATACAAATGACTAAGGGAAGAAAAAGCGTTTAGTAAACATCCTGGGACTATTTGTAAGTTATGGCAAAACCAAATGAGACAAAGGACAGTCTCCCAACACTGACTTCCTCGTGTTTCTTAGTAACATGGGAACATTAATTTTAAAAATGTAAAAAACTTATATAAGCTACAGAATTGCTTCTCTTATGTGGTGTGTTTCAGTGTGATTTTTGATTTCTTTTCTTGTGCTTAGTTAAATGAAATGGATGGATTCCACCAAATGTAATGGGTGAACAAGGAATTCTAGCTCTCTCCTGTTCACCCCCATGTACCACTTCAGATCACACCCTGAACTCTGTTTTGGACACCATCTAGTCAAACAGTAACTGAAATCTTACAGAGTGTCATTTGTGGCCATGTCCTTTAAGAGTGTACAATCCTAGCAGTATCTTGGGAGATCCCTCTTTCAAGCAGCGCCTTAACTGAAATCTTACAGAGTGTCATTTGTGGCCATGTCCTTTAAGAGTGTACAATCCTAGCAGTATCTTGGGAGATCCCTCTTTCAAAAGCAGCCTGCTGGGTTTAAGGGTGGTAAAGTCAGGAGTGAGAGAAGAAATGAAACAAACCATTATGTCTGCTTGCCACCAGAATCTGGAGAAAACATTGCCACATTCAAGAGATTAATCAAAATTAGTGCTTTAGCTAGGGGACAACAGAGGAACGCCCTTCCTCACCCTGCATTTTTGAAATGTCCATGGTGAGTTTCCATGCATGAGAGGAGTTGAGCCCAAGATCCAGTGGACGATTCAGCTGATGCAAGGCTTGTATTTTCCTTTTTCATCATCTGTCCTCATTATATGTAATTTCTTGCACTATTGTGGTCAGTTTTATGTAAAACAAGTTTACCTTTTTTTTTAGAAAATTAAAATGTGCCTATGTAATAAAGTCTACACACTGGCTATCTCTGTAGAGGTGAGGTGTTGTTTTAGTTGTTCTGATTATAATCTGTAATGCCTTTTTTGAATTATGAAAATGAGCTGTTAATAAAACTTTTGAACAGAGTGTCACTATGTAATGTTTAATGAAGGCAGTGTAAAAAGAGTAAATGTTTATTAGCCAGGTCCACCACCCAGTTGATTCAGCTAAAGATCCTAAAACTGACAAATTAACAAGTGACAAGTTTGATTATGCTAGTTAAATTTATTGTGTGTGTGTGTGCGTGT
>NW_022900933.1:22586029-22590844 GCF_012274545.1 Fukomys damarensis | reverse complement strand
TTTGTACCAGGGATTGAACTCGGGTCCTTGCGCTTGCAAGGCAGGCCTCTGAACTGCTGAGCTAAATATAATTTTTTTTGTGCCCAATACTATGAGAAACTGAATGGAAATGATAAAATCCTTAAGGTTTTCATAAACTCATCTGAAAAAAAATCAATATAGACTAGAATACTTAGGAAGTTTTCACAGAAGAGATACCTTGTAGGTGGAGGGAGGAATAAAAATTTGGCTCAGAGACAAGAGGAAAGGAACTTAGGGTTGGGGAGAAGCAGGAGTAAAACTGGTATGTTGGGTGAACAGGAAGTCAGCCTGACCTGGGAAGTCTTCCTGCACACCAAGAGATAAGGCTGGTGGTTGGGCTGAGCTGCAGTTGAATTTGCCCAACACTGAACTCAACCCAGTAAACACTGTGAGGCAATATTGAAATCCTACCAATAAAGCATTCTGGAAAGACTAGTCATCAACAAGGGATTTTGGACTATGGAAAAGATTAAAGGCAACCAAAAAATGTTTTTTAATGAAGCAAGAAATAAACAGCTTTGTGTTTAATTCACATCAAGCAGGGACATGTTATCGTGAAATACAAGCCTTTACTAGGGGAACAGATCAGTTTAGTGTTCCCCTGCTGTCAAGAGATCTCTGTCCTAAAGAAAACACAAGAGTTTTATAGCCTACTCAGCACAGAATTGGGGCTAATGACAGATTAAGCACACAAAAGAGTTAATAGCCAAATAAGAGCATACTGTTTTCCTATACTTGGCAATGCTAGAGAACGTTCTGCCTACTGTTGTTCCCTCCCAGGTTTGGAGACCTAACTGTCCAGGTTTCACATTGTTATAAAATTTTACTTTCCAGGGCCAGGTATGTTCACCAATTTTCTAGGTTTGGGTAAGGAGAATTGAGGATTACAGGAAGTGAAGACAGCAGCCTCGGTGTCCTCGGTGTTATTTGTCCATTCTTGTTCCAGACTCTTCTCAGTTCCTTGGTCACCTTCAACAATCACCCCTCTGTTCTTCCGTCTAGGCAGCTTCCTCTATTCTCAAGATGTAGTATTAGCAAACACTTACTTAATTACTTATGTGATGCTTATGAACATTGGCGCAAGGGTTTCAGATGTATTATTTAATGAAGGTAGCCTCTCTCCATTTTGTGACACACTACACTAATAATTCCAGGTAGGTAGATGTTTACCAATCAATGGTGAGAATCTACAGTGCGGAAACAGGAAAGAACTCACAACTGATCTCAGACATTCCTTCTCTTAAGTTCATTGACCATAACACACAGAAGGAGCTTCTTATTGAACATCTCTCCTGAGTAGACAGACTAACTCTTCAAGTTCCCAAACTACTCTTTCTGACTGACAAGGGAAGACTGAAAGCTCTTCTTAAAATCTGATCCTTAAGTGAAGTGTGGTGGTACATGCCTGAAATCCCAGCTACTTGTTAGGCTGAGGTACAATCATACAAGTCTGAGACCAACATGGACAACTTATTGAGAACTTGTCTCCAAAAAAAGAAAAGAAGAGTGCTGGGATGTGGCTTAGCACTACCCTGCATTGCAAAAATCTAAAAATAAATACATAAAAAACAAATCCCATGTTTAGTGGGGGCTAAATTCTAAAGTCAAATGCATAAAAATTCATTATAAAGGGGCCAGGGATTTAGCTCAGCGGTTCGGTGGCCTGCCTTGCAAGCGCAAGGACCCAAGTTCAATCCCCGGTACAAAAAAAAAAAAAAAAAAATCATATAAATGGCTCAAAAATAAAGAGATAAATCTTTTCTAATGACAGCTGCTCTATGATCCATAGTATTTCAACTTCCTCCTTGAGGATTTTGAAAGAGTCATTACCAACCGAGATTCCAAGCCAGTTGAAAATGTGTTCCAGTTTATGAGGAAGTCATTAAAATGAGACAATTATTTCCTCCATTTACCAACATGAACTGTCTCAGACTTGGCAGTATCTTTTATCAGCCTCACAGACCCACTGAGTAGGATGGCAGACCAATAACTTGAATGGAGGTAAAATAAGCCTCCACTTTCTTCCTGTACAAAGCAGTTTTTAGGCCCATTCCATCCCATCCTATCCTGGACTCATTGAAATATCTTTCCAAATCTTCGTGTCTATGTAACAAACCACCCCAAACCTCAGTAGCTTACACATCTTTTTTTAAAATTGTGGTTCACATATCTGTGAGCCTACTCATGGTTCACTGAGCTAGGCTGGTCTCATTCATGTGTCTAAGTGTTGGCTGGGCATTCTGCTGGAGGCTGGGTTTGGTTAGACATCTTAACCAAAATAAACATGTCCTATGTGCCTCTTGTCCTCCTCTTAGAGCCAAAAGGTTTGGTGGAATATCATTTTCATGGGGAAGCAGAAACAGTGGAAATGCATTAAGTTTCTTCAGTCCTGGACTTAGAAGTGGCACACAGCTGCCACAATTTTCAGACTAAATCAAGCCACATGGCAAGACCAAGGTTAAACTGATTAGAAAACATATTCCACTATTTAGTGTACTACAGGGTCATAGGCAAAAAGTATTCACATAGGTAAGGATAAAGAATTGGAACCATTAATTTATCACAGCTAGTCTTCATAATTATCAAGTATCTATTATTCCCATCTAACTGATAAACTGAGTTTTAGAATCTTTAAAATGTGAGTTTATGGAATTCTTAAAGAATCTATTGCTTTTTTCATCATCACCTCTGGAAGATAAAAACTTCCTATTTATCCCATAAGGTTCAGTAGCTCATTATTATTGTCACTCACCAAGGTCAGGACAAATGGTTTCTCTTCAGGAAGATGCCACATAACATCTCACACCCTATGGAATCAAGCTTAAACTCAGGTGCAAGTGAATTTCAAAAATGGTCCCTCCTGGCCAGGCATAGTGGCACAAGCCTGTAATCCCAGTCCTGGGGAGGCTGAGGCAGAAGAATTAGCACAAGTATGCTGCCAGCCTGGGCTACATAGTGAGACCCTGTCTCAAAACAAAAACACAAGTCTTTTCCTAGACAAGAATAATGCTGTGGTGTAAATGTAGTCCCAGGAGATTTAACGCCCAATACAACAGTGTTAGAAAGTGAGGCATTTTGGGAGGTGCTTATTTGATGAAGGGCTCAGTCTTCAAGAATAGATTGGTGCCCTTATAAAAGGGCTTAATGGAGGGAGTTCACCCTTTTTTGTCCCTTCTGTCCCTCCCATGATGTCAAGCCAGTGCCTTCTTCCCCTCTGGAGAATGTGGTAACAAGGGGCCATCTTGGACGCGGAGACCTGGTTCTCATCAAATAATGAACCTGCTGATGCCTTGATCTTGGACTCAGCCTCAGAACTATTAGAAACAAATTTCTGTTCTTTATAAATTATTCAGTTTCACATACTTTGTTATAGCAGCACAAAGGGATTAAGACAAATTGCTAAAATATGGGAATGTTCTGCTATGAAAGAAAAAGGAAAAATATCTATTGGAGGACAGCTAGTGATGGGATTCATGTTAAGCTCAAATGCCAACCCATTTTGTGTCTTTCCACAAATAAAGGATTGAGACCAGGGAAAACATACAACCATGATGATTGTCATTCTAAATCACAAATGAGTGATACAATTCTACATAACAACCTTAGTGTTCCCTTTAAAATTTTGAACTTTTGCCCTCAAAAAAAAAAATATAGCTTGTACCTTCTCTGTTTTTCTTAATACTCCAACAATCCATATGACTCCTTACACAGAGCTCTTAGACGATAACTATCTTTTATATTGCATATTAAAAATGAAATTAATCACAGGAACTTCCTTTTCCTCCCGCCACCTAATCTGCCAACCCAGTAATGTATTCTCAACATGGATTTTAGCTTTTTTTCTCATTCTCATCTTTTACAGTACTCAGAAGCTCTCTCTTCCTTGCAAAGGCAAACAATTCCTCTTTATGCTGAAGCTACTCAATCTTTCTCAAAGACAAATACAAAAATAAGCAACTTGTACTATTGTGTCTTGAGTTTCTGTTGGACTGTTCTCACCGACTTGAAAATAGTCTCTGAAAATCCCACCTTCAAAAAACAGTGTTTGAGGGCTGGGGGATTTAGCTCAATGGTGCTGCCACCTGCCTTGCAAGTGCAAGGGCCTGAGTTCGATCTCCAGTATAAAAAACAAACAATAACAAACAATAACAAACAAAGAAAACGGGAGGATTTTAGAAAGATGAAGGAGTAGGAGGCACTGGCAGAATCTCTTATGTAATTATTGGGGAAATTCTCTGTTAACTGAAGCCCTGCAGCTTCTAGGGGAAGCCTTAGATGGTGAATTGCAGTAAATGTGGGTCATTTTCAGCTCTCAGCATAGTAACTCCTATCCACTCCCCCACTCCCCCACCCCCGCCTAGTCCTTTGGCAGGTAGCCATGCACTCATCCCAGGAGCAGCTTTCATGCAGCTTTTTAGCAACTGGGGTGGGCAAAAAAGACATTGTACTCCACATATCAGGGATCTGTGCTTCCATCACTGATGGCTTTTTCTGATTGCAGATGTGTAAAGAGGCAGATGGCCATTGCTGTGAGCTCCTGCCCATCCAGATGGAGGATTAAAAGGGGCTGGTACCTTCATCTTCTACTTTCATCTTTATCTTTTTCCTCTTTTGGGAAACATATTAAAGACTAGAACATTTAAAAGCAACTGTATATATAGAAGTTAGAAAGTAAATATACATGCTCAGGGAAAAGCACAGATTAAAGAAACACCTGAGCAAACCTTATATTTATACCTCAGATGGATCTGTGACACACAGACATCCCACCAAAAAAAAAAAAAAAAAAAAAAA
>NW_022900933.1:22563556-22585218 GCF_012274545.1 Fukomys damarensis | reverse complement strand
CCTAGGGGAGAGAATCTGATTTACAGAATACCTCATTATTAAGAAACTTCAATTTGCCTATCCTTTGGAAACTGGATAAAGAAGTTGTGGTTTTTCTATAAAATGGAATATTAGCCATAAAGAATGAGAAAATAGATTCATTCATAGGAAAATGGATACATATTGAAGATATACTCCTAAGTGAAATAAATAAGTCACACGTGTAAATACTGAATAGTTTCCCTGGTGTAAATAATCTGCAACAATGCATAAGATTCTAATAAGATTACTGACATTTAGAAATGGGAAGAAAGGAGCTAAAGGTGTAGGGAAGGTGGGATGGGTAGGAGAAGAGTAAAAAGGGAAAAGAAAAAAATGTGAGAGAATGAAAAGATGGAAATAAAGTGTTTGTAGATGGGGAGGGGAGGAGGGGATGAAGGGAGGGCAGAGGTAAGGGGAAAAAATGAGAATCAAGACTTGTCATGTAGAGGTACAAGATCCCAACAATGAATGTAAATGTACTGTATCCCTAAAATGTACCAATAAACTCAATTAAAGCTGAAAAAAAAAAGAAACTTCAAGGCATACAAAGAAAAAGAAATAGGAAAGTATAATCCATTCAAAGAGTAATAAGGAACAGAATTAGTCCCTCGAAAAGCCCAGGATAGTACATCTGTTAGATAAACACTTTAACACAACTATTTCATAGGTGCTCAAAGAATTAGAAGAAAATATGAAAAAACAATAATATATAGCTAAAATGGAAATATCAATAAAGAAGTAGAAAACCTAAAAAACACCAAAAAGAAATCTGGAACTTAGTAAATTCACTAGCAGCATTCAATGACAGATTTGAGTAGGCAGAAGGGTTTGTGAACTTACAAACGAAAATGAAAATTGTCAAGCACGAGCAGAAAGAAAAAGGATTGAAGTGAAGTGAGCAAAGCCTATGCAACTTATATGATATCACCAAGCAGAGCAACATATGCTTTGTAGGAGTTCCAGAAGCAGAAAAATATCGAGAGAAGAGCAGAGAGAATGTTTGAAGAGATAATAGCTGAAAACTCCCCAAATTAAATGAAAGACATGAACATAAACATCCAGCAAGCTCCAAGTAGGATGAACTCAGAAACAGTCACACCAAAGCACTTTATAGCCAAACTGTTGAAAACCAAAATAAAAATCTTTAAATCATCAAGAGATAGTAAGATTATCAGATTTCTTAACTTTTGAAACCAGAAGACAGCGAACTGATAATTGAAAGCAATAAAAGAAGACAAAACAAACAACAAAATCCTGACAATCAAGAATCCTATGTTAACAACACTCTTGCAAAAGGAAAAATTAAGACATCGCCAGATAAACAGGACTTCCTCAGCTTTTGTTTACCTAGCTTTTGTTACCACTACACATTCCTTGCAAAAGTGCTAGAGAGTTTTGTAGGTTAAAGACAGTAGACAGTAACTCAAAGACATATAAAGCAAAAATGATTTCAGTAAACAAATACACAGGTAAGTATAAAAGCTAGTGTTCAGGACATTGTTAAGTGAAATGAGTCAGGCACAGACAGGTAAATATGACATGATCTCACTTGCATGTGGACTAAGAGTTAAACTCAGAAGGAAAAGGTAGAATGTTGATTATCAGGGAGCCAAATCCCCAGCCCTCTAACATTCTTGAAAGAGAAGATTTTTGGGGTGGTCACCACAAAAACTGATAAGCATGTAAGGTTAATTAGTTTGATTTAAACATTCCACAACTGATACAAATTTTAAAATATTATGTTTACATATATACAATTTTTGTTTGTGAATTAAAATAAAAAATAATTTAAAGCAAGTATTGCTATACTGGTTTGTAACTCCATATTTTGTTTTCTATATGGTTTAAGAGAATGATATATCAAAAAGAATTATTGGGGGCCAGGGATTTAGCTCAGTGGTGCCACTGCCTGCCTTCCAAGCATTAGGTCCCAAGTTTGATCCCCAGTACCAAAAAAAAAGAATATTGGTCCTAATTAAGGCAATAGACAAGAAAAAAGAAATAAAACATATGTAGTATGAGAAAGAAGAAATAAAACTATCCCTTTAGCTGATATGACTCTATGTAGAAAATCTCAAAGAACTGACAAAAAAAAAACTAGCAAAAACCTATAACTAATAAGTGATTGTAATAGAGCTGTAGGATGCAAGATTAATACACAACACTTAATCACTTTCCTATAAATCACAAAGAACAAATAGAATTTGAACTTGAAAACAAAATTACATCCATGTTAGCATCCAAACATTAACTACTTAGATATAAATCTAACAAAATATATATAAGATCTGTATGAGGAGAACCATGGAATTCTAATAAAAAATCAAAGAAGATCTAATTTGAGAAATAGCTCCTATTCATGGATAGGAAGACTCTACTTTGTCAAGATATTTGTTCTTCCCAACTTGACCTACAGATTCAATGCAATTCTGATCAAAATCCTAGCAATGTATTTTATGGATATCAACAAATTTAAAGTTTATATGGAGAAGTAAACAAGAATAGCAAATGAAAAACTGGAAGAGAACAAAGTTGGAGAACTAATATCACCCAACTTCAAGACACAATATAAAGCTACAATAATCTAGACAGAATGGTATTGGTTAAAGAATAGACAAATAGAACATAATATAATGTAATTCATATACTATAGTATAATTCATAATAGACTATAATTGACAGCTCACAGGTAGGCCCAAATAAAGTCCATTGATCTTTGATAAAAGAGCTAGAACAATACAATGGAGCAAAGACAGTATTTTTAATAAATGGTGGTGAAATAATGATGTATGCCCCCCAAAATGACACTAGAGACACAGGCCTTACATCTTCCACAAAATAAACTGTTTGAATACCAAAAAAATGAATCAAAGACCTTAAGAAATACCATCAAAGAAGATATATGGATGGCAAATAATCATATGGAAACATGTTCTGCATCATACTTGTTTAGGAAAATACAAGTAAAAACAACAAGGAGTTCTACAAACCTGTAAGAATAGCTGAACTCTAGAACCCTGACCCTAGCCGGTAATAACAAAGATGTGGACAACAGGAACTCTAATTCACACTGATGAGAATACAAAATGTTACAGCAGCTTTGGAAGAATTTGGCAGTTTTCTCTTTGTTTTACAGAACTAAATACAAGAAAAAAACTAAATACAATTTTACTGTATAATCCAATGCTCATACTTTTTGGTAATTTGCCTGAAGGTGCTGAAAATGTATGTCCACAAAAAAAACTGTACATAGATGTTTATGGCAGCTTTATTCCTAATTGTTAAAACTCAGAAGCAATTAAGATGTCCTTCAGTAGATGAATGGATAAATAAATTGTGTTAGGTGTAGACAATGGCGTATTATTCAGCACTAAAAAGAAATGAGCTATCAAGCCATGAAAAGGCCAACTATAGGACATCTGAAAAAGGCAAAGCTATGGAGACATTAAGAACATCAGTGGTTTCCAGGAGATGCAGGAAGGGAGGGATGAACAGGTGGAGCACAAAGAATTTTTAAGATTTGCCTTATGCAGTCATAGGTGGAGCTTTTTCAGAAGTGAATGTGTGTGTGACACTAGAATTGATTCATGGTGCAGTGCTGGGCTCAGGGGCACTAGGATTAAGGTTATGAGTGCTACTGGCCCTAAGTAGCAGTCTCGGTAGAAAGTCGTCTGGGCAGAAAGACACTGTTAAGGTCCCTTATTGCTTTTTCTGTCTTTGCCTGCAAGGAACTTTTCTCATCTGTGAAGCTGCTTTGCCATGTGCCACTCCGCCTTAGAGCCAGACAACTATGGACTAAAACCTCTACAAACTGAGCTAAATAAGTCTTTCCTGCTTTAACATTGGTTGTCAGCTATTTTGCCTTAGCAATGAGAAGAGTAACTAAGACAGAATCTGGTACCAGAGAAGAGGGGTCATTGTGGGACTGTACCTGACCCTGTGTTTTAGAAGCCTTTGGAACTTCTTTGTGGGAAGTTGGAAAAGGTTCAATGATGCTGGCTGAAAAAGTAGAGCTGGATGCCTTAGGCTGTACTTACTAGGGGTTTCTGGTCAGAGCTCAGAGTGCTGATAGAAATCCTGCCAGTAAAGACCAGGCTGAGGAGGTTTCTGCTGGGAAGGAGGACTGCTTTGGCTACTGGACTCCAGACAGTTTGAAATTTAGTGACCTAGAAAGAAGTCTATGATTATGAAAAAAGAGCACGTGGCATATAAAATTTAAGGCATGGTTCTATTTTTGTAAAAGACAAAGTGCACTTCACACACAGTTGTAAATCTAGAGAGGAGGTCTTGCAAGCATAGGTAAAATACAGGTGTGATTACAAGGTGTCAGTGAATACAGGGGTACAGGAATGCAGGAGTTTCATCTTTATGTAATTTTTATCTGATGGTTTTGTTAATTTAACTTTTCTTGTTTTGTTAATTTTCCTACTGTGAATAGAACATTTTTTTAAATGCCACAATTAACTGATATACTAGTCAGCTTTCCCTTGCTAAGATACAATATCTGACACCTGCAACTTAAAGGAGGAAAGGCTTATTTTGGATCAGTTTCAGTGTGTTGACCATGGTTGGCTGTCTCTAAGGCAGAAACAGCATGTCGAAAGGGCGTGGTGAAGGAAACCTGCTGATACCATAGCAGTCTGGAAGCAGAGAGAAAAGGGAGGAGCCAAGGACAGGAATACACACTCCAAGGTCATGCCCCAGTGATCCGCATCTTTCACCCAGGCCCTACCTCCAAACACACTAGACTTTAAGGAAACATTTTATGTGAAATAAATTTAGTCCATCTCTAAATTTCACCAAAGTCTTAAGTTTCCACCCTGCTGAAAAGTCTGAGTCCAGAGTGTCCTCTAAAACTCATGACACACTCCAAACTGTGAGCCCCTGAGAAATCAAAAAGAAAATTAAATACTTCCAACATATAATGGCACAGGAGAAACACTCCCATTCCACAAGGGAGAAATGGGGGAACAGAAAGGAACAGGATCAAAGTCAGGCTGAAACCCAGAAGGATAAACATTAAATCTTGTAGCTCCTTGTCCAGCACTCATGGCAGGTTGTGATGAGAGCTCCACACAGCCAGGGCAGCCCCACTCACTTGACCTTGTCTGTCGCAGCTCAGATGGCCTCTCTTTGAAGTAGCTCTGCTCACTGCCAGTGATTTTCCTCAACAGAGGTCCCATATTTCTGGCATCTCCTACTCCTGGGGGCATCCACTGCATTACTGGCTTCACTTTTACAGATTCATGCACTGCTCTCCCAGGCATACAGTACCTTCCCAGGCCTTCTGAAATCTAGGTGGAAGTATCTGTGACCCCATGACTCTTACATTCTGCATGCCTGAGAAGCCAGCACCATATAGATAACACTAAAGTTTTCTTTCAGTCTGAGCAGTAGCCAGGTCCCTTTGGTTCTTGGCTGCTGCAGCCTCTGAGTGCCTGCATCAGTGAACTGTAGGAAACAACTTTTCAGGCTCTTCCTTTCTGGCCTACCTTCCATAATTCAGGTCTGCATTTCACTCTTGATTCTTACAGTAAATCTAGCTGATTACATCTAGCAGTATTCATGCCACAGCCTGAATATTAGGCTGCCTTGAAACTACCTCCACCAGATTAATTGGACACACTTAATCAATCTCCTACAAAATCATGGGCAAAATGTAGGCACATTTTCTGCCAGAGAATAACACATGTGGCCAACTGCCAATGCAGTGTTTGTTCCCAAATAAACTCTCCTAAGCCTGGCCTTTACTGTCCATATTCCTATCAATATTCTGGTGTTTTCTGAGCTCTGACCAGTGTCACCTATCAAGCACTGTTTACAACATTCTAAGGCTTCACTACCTGCATCTCCAAACTTTTCCAAGCTCCTCCTACAAATCAGTTGCATAGGCTTTTAAACCACACGATCATGTACAGTCACAGTAATAGTTCCACTCCTAGTACCAAAATTTGTATTAGGTTTCTCTAGAGAAACAGAACCAATAGAAAATATGCATCTTAGTTACTTTTCTCAGTGCTGAGACAACATACCTGATACCCACAACTTAAAGAAGGAAATTTTTATTTTAGCTTATAGTTTGTAGAAGTTTCAGTCTATAGTTGGTTGGATCCAAGGCAGGACAACATGGAAGAGGGGCATGGCAGGCAGGAAACAGTATGAGTGGTCAAGGGAGCAGTATGGGGGCTCAGGCAGTATGGGAGATCAAGGGTGTCACACCAACAGTGACCCACCTCTTTCCACCAGGCATACCCTCTCAACATTGCAACAGTTTCAGCATCACCAAAAAGTCATGTCCTCCTGAGCCTCATCTTGACTAACTGCATTTCTATCAACATTCTGGTATCTCCTGAGCTGTGACCAATCTTCCATTCAAGCTCAGTTTATAGCATTCCCGGACTAATTCTTCAGTTGGCATCTCCAAATCTTTCCAAACTATTTCTGCACCAATTTCATATGCTTGTGAACCTCATGCTCAGGTATTATAACAGTAACAGTCCCACTTTTCTGGTACCAAAATCTGTCTTACTTACTTTCCTCATTGCTGGGACATAATACTTGACATCCACAATTAAAGAAAGAAAATTTTATTTTAGCTCACAGTTTGCAGAGGCTTCAGTCTGTAGTTGGATGGATCCAATGAGGGAGGATGAGAGGTATTTACCCTCTAGGCCAGGCTCACAGTGACCCACCTTTCCCCACCAGGCTTAACCTTTCAACATCACACCCAGCTATAAACCCATCAGTGGACTAATCCAGTACCACACACCCATGATCCCGTCACCTTCCCAAAACCCCACCTGTAAGTGATGCGGTTTTGGGGGGACATCTGGATAAAAAAATAACAATATATGTGCAAGGCTATTTATTGGGTAGGCATTCAGGATCAGAGTTAGGAGAATCCACAATGGCCATCTGCAAGCTCAGAGGTAAGAGAATCCACAATGTCCATCTTTATGCGGGAGCACCAAAGCATCCAAAAGTTGCTCAGCCCAAGAATATGAAAGTCACAAAGCAAGAAGAATAGAGGATGCAGCACCAGCTCAAGGGCAAAGGCCTAGAAGCTCGGTAGAGTCACCAGGGCTAGATTGTACTGCCTGAAGAAATTGGAGACCTAGAGAATGATGTCTAAAAACAATGGCAGCAAAGGATGTATAGCTGTTTAATATTGGAGCTCTTAAAAACAGAGACACTTCCTTCTTTCCCTTTTATTCTTTCCAGTGTACAAATCTATTGGTTGGCCCCACCCATATCTGGTGTGAGTCTTCTCCTCTCAGTTTGCTGGTCTACATGTCGATTATCCACAGACATGCCCAAAACTGTGTTTATTCATCTGCTAGGCATTTCTTAATCCATTGAAATGACATATGATTAATGGTCACAACTGAGGATAGAATAAAGTGGGCTAAGCGTAGAGACTAAGAACATACTGAGATTTTGCAAAGGGACTGTATTTGATCATCATTATTCAAACACATTTTTAAAGTCAAACGAAGGGCTGGAAGTAGCTCAGTGGTAGAGTACTTGCCTAGCAGGCAAGAGATCCTGGGTTGGATCCCCACCACCATCAAAAGCAAAACAAAGAATTCTGATTTTATTTTTTAAAGTTAATATTGGAAGAATACATTGTGGTTGCTGGGAATGGCGGTACATGCCTGTAATCATAGCACTCTGGGAGCTTGAGGCAGAAGGAGTGCACATTTGGGCAACTTAGTGATTAGCAAGATCAAGGTTCAATTCCCAGTTCATGGGAAAGAAAGAAAAAGAGACAGAGACAGACAGGAAAAGGAAACAAAAATAGTATGGTCATTGAAAAGAGGCAATGTTTGATATTCCATAAGTATTGCATTAATAAAACAATAAAAGCAAGAAATTAAGAAAAATTGAGAAGAGAAAAAAGGGAGAGGAGAGAAGGAAACTATGGAAAAGGAGAGAGTTTACAAGAAGTGATTTAGTATTCACTGCTTGCTAAAATTAGAATACAGAAGCAGATATGTGATGAATTCTATGCTTTTGAAATAAAACCATTATTAGTGCTAAATTTCACTAAGGAGAATATATAATAGAAACGAAACATCTCTAGGGACTGTGGTTTCCTAGCCATGTGTTTTTTCTAGGTTCAGATATATTTTGCCATCCTGTGGCCAAATAATGGTATTGATTGTCTTTTATCTCACACACCACAATGTGATATATCTAAAGGCTAAAAATCTATTATTTTAATGTAAAAGTTATTGAGGAATGGTAATGTATTTTACATTTGAAAAATTAGTAATTATACATCTTGCTTAAAGGTTTATATCAAGACTCTAGTTTTAAACAATCTGAGTCATTCCAGAAAATCAAGAGATGACTATTCAACTGATATACAAACAGAGAAATTGGATATTCAAATGATTTAGCTTCAAAAAATCTGGTGGAAAATGTACAAATCTAAAGTATGTTAATGTCTTTTGTCTCAAACATGGAATTTCTTCTTTGATTCTAATTTGCAAATGGAAAAAAACTTACATGTCCAAAATAGAGCTATGTTTGTTTAATTGGTAGACTTGGTTCACAACTGTATTCTAAATTCCTAATGTTTGCTCCATTCCACCACTCAAGAAAATCTAGACAACAAAACAGAAGTCACTATTTAATTCTCTGTATTATCAATATTTTGTTGTCTAACATTTATCAAGGACCTTTGTGCCAAGCACTATGCTAAGGGGTTTATATGAATTATCTCTCAGATAGAACTGTCTAATATTTAATGCCATTTTACAGATGAGGTGAAGTACCTTGTCCATGATAGGAGTAAGGACAGCACTGGAATCTATTGATTCTAGAGTTCATGCTTTTAGGTACTTGATACACCACTATCTTATCCAATACATACTTTCTCTTCTAATTACTTATCCAACACGTACTGTCTCTTCTAATTACTGTGCAAAAATGTTGGCACAGGAATAATTTACTATTCTAGCAACACATTGCAAATTATACCACTGGCTCATTGACATAGAAAAAACTCAGTTTTCTACCACTAAAAATTATCATCCTTCACTTTCTTGTTTTATGGAAGCATTTGAAAAATAAAACTAGACAGAAATGTTTTCATTATAGAGCATCTCACTAGAAAATGACTGCATTTGCCAAATTCACTAATTGTGTAACTGCTATTTGAAATAGGAAGTTGATTTTCAACTGATATAGAAACAGAGAAAAATAGTTATTCAAATGATTTTTTAAAATGTCTTTTGGTGATGTGGAAATTATACTTAACTGGGGTGAAGAAGTCTCAGTTTCATGTTTCAATTTTGTGTAATCTATAGCTTTTCTTCTCCTAAATGAAATTTAATGTATTATATTGTATTAAACACTATTTGACAAATTTAGAGAAAAATATAATCTGATTCAAACCTTTCACAGAATCCTGGACTGACAGCTTATTTCTAAGAAAGGTCAACATAGCCTTGAACTTGGATCTCTAAAACTTCACATGTAAATAGTAATATGACCTTAGAGAAATTATTGCTTAATTTGAGTCTCAGATTCCTATCCATAATACAGGGATAATATTACTTATCTCATCGAACTATTATAGGCTCTAAAGGACATATTATGCAATTAAAACTTTTAAAAAACAACACTACCACATAAATTAATTGCTACAATTATTAGTCATCAATTTGAAAGGGAACACAAAATAAACCCTCATCCCTTTTTAAAATCTCCTTTTTGTGTGTGTGTGTGTTTAAACATCCATGCATTCTACCTACTAGTAAAATCTTTGTGAAATTATTTTATATTAATCCCAAGTTTTGGTCCTCAAGAAAGTATTTAAATTGTACCCTTTGATTTTTTTCTCTTGTTCCTTTGTTAAAAGGCCAGCCTTCAGTATTATGTAATGAAGTAGCTTTCTTACTTCATTCTGGTCTGGAATCTGTAATAATTTTTCTGCCATTTCTCCTTTTATAACACCCACTTCCTCTAGTTATAGCAATGACTACCACAGGAAGGTAAATTCTGGAGAATAGTTTCAGTGCAAGTTGAGCATTGAAAATCTGAAAAATCTGAAAACTAGGATGCTCCATAATTCAAAAGTTTTGAGAACTGAAATGATGTCACAAGTGGAAAATTCTACTCCTGACCTCATTTGATGGATCACAGCCAAAACACACTAGGAATATTGCATAAAACTGCCTTTGAGCTATGTCTATGTGGTGCGTGTTAAAGTTTAGCTCTAACAAACCCCCCACCAAAGTGTAATGTGTTTGTTAGATGACTGGATCATGGGGTCCATACCTTCATCAGCTGGTGAGTCTACTGATGAATTCAGTGGCTGCATGTGCTGTTAAGGTCAGGGGCCTATTAGGAAGAGGTGGGTCTGGGGGACATGACCTGGTAGATAGTCTTCTTGCCCGTGGCTCCTCCCTTCTCTCTGTTTTCAGGCTGCTGTGGTTTGAGCACCCTTTTCTCCCTCACACTCCCCTGAAGTTGTTTCTGCCTTGGAGCCAGCCAACTATCCATAAAACTGTACACCAAAATGAACCTTTCCTCCTTAAACTGTGGGTATTGGGTATTTTGTCCCAAAAGTAACTAAGACAGCTATTATGAAATGTAAATTAATTTCCTGTTTAGATTTGGGTCCCATCCCCCATATGTCTCAGTTTGTATATGTAAATATTCCAAAATCCTAAAACACTGGTTCAAAGCTGGTTGATACTCAACATGTAACAGTTCCCCAAGATATAGTTTGCTCTTTAACTATACATTTAATTTCCCTGCTGTGATGTATTTCATTGTAGTTATGTTTGTAGAATTCTCTGTCACATAACACACTTCAAGCTGTTTGTAGTGGTATGTATCTATAGTTCCAGCTACTAGGGAGCCTGAGGCAGGAGGATCATTTGAGCACTAGAGGTTAAGTTGACACAGCAAGACCCTATCTCTGTCAGTTGAAGGTATATGAATAAGGGTATAAAGTGGGTAGAAAAATAAAAAATCCATTAAAACAGTATTTTTACAAAAAATTCTGCATGAATACCCTATTTTTTAAAGCAAATTTAACTGTCTCAAATCATAGCTATTCAACTTATGATTCAAGATAAGGTATACAGAGGTGAGATATAATAATCAGATATTGAAGAAATCTGCGTAGGGAAACAGTGTTTAATAGTGATTACAGGCTAGGCATAGTGGTGCCTGCTTATAGTTCCAGTATTCCAGGAAGCAGAGGCAGGAGAATTGCAAGTTTAAGCCCAACCTGGGCAATTTAGCAACTTAGTGAGACCCTGCCTCAAAAATAAATACATAAATAAATGGGGCCAGGGATGTAGCTCAGTGGTGCTGTGCCTGCCTGGAAACTGCAAGGTCCTGAGTTTGATCTCTAGTACCACCAAAAAATACATACATACATAAACACATACGTACATAAATGGCTAGGAATATAGCTCAGTGAGAAGGCCCTGGGTCTAATCCCTAGTACTGCCCCTTACCCCTCAAATTGTGTTTACATGTATAAGAATACTAGGTCTTCTTGAGAATTCCTACCAATTCTTCATTGGGCTCATTTTACAAACTTTTTAATGAAAAATTTCAAACATATAAAGATGTATAGAATAGTATTATGAATCTCAATGTATCCTGCACTCATCTTCAACCATTATTGACTCATAGCCAAACTTGTTTCATTTATGTATATTGCATCAATGACCCTGCTTCTGTGTTATTCTTAAAGCAAATCTCAGAGCTCATATCACTTCATCCTTAAAATTTTCAGCAGCATTTTTGAGAGACAAGGACTGTTCAACATAAAACCATAACCATACCTAAAATTTTTATGAATAACTCCTTAATCTCTGGGTGTGGGGGTGCACACCTGTAATCCCAGAACTTGGGAGGCTGAAGCAGGAGGATCATTGTGAGATCAAGGCCAGACTGGGCTACCTGGTGGTTCAAGTCCAGCCTGCACTACAAAGCAAAACTTTGTCTCAAAAACAAACAAAAGCCCAAAATAACCTTCATTAAATATCCAGCAAATATTTGAATTTATCATTGTCACATAATTCTATTTTTACAATCTGAATAAGGATTCAAATAAGTTCCACACATTGTGATAACTTTTTTATATTTGATCTTAATCAAACAACTGAGAAGCAGTTGATTATCCTTAATCTATATAGATTCCTTTCTTCTTCATCAGTTCTTTATTAAAAGCCAGATCATCTATTCTGTAGCTTTCTGAGGTCTGGATTTTGTTGACTGTCTTCTCAATATATAACTTAATATATCCCTGAATCCTCAACAATTTATATAAACTGTTAACTGAATGTGTACACTTGATGAGTTTCAAGTTTTTATTTTTGGGGTGGAGTAGGGTGTGGCAAGACCATCCCATGCATGACAGCATGGTTTTCATCAGGAAGCATGTAATTTCAAGTAGCATGTAATATCTGGCTGTTTCTCTTTTTCATGATGTTGGCAAATACCAATGCTAAAAACTTCCACATCAATTCACTTTGGCTAGCAAAATGGTGATATTCTTTTATTTCACTTACTAGCTGCATTAATTCTTAGTGAGGAACTTTCTCTCATCTATTAATTTTCTGAGGCTATTATAACTTACCAGAGGGCCTGGGGATGTAGCTCAGTGATGCTGTGCCTGCCTGACAAGCCCAAGGTCTTAAATTCAATTTCTCCCCCGACAAATTATCAGAAACTTGGCATAAAATAACTAAAATTTATTGTCTCATAATTCTAGAGGCCCAAAGACCAAAATAAAGGTGTTGGCAGAGTCACACTTCCTCTAGAGGAGAGTCCGTTCTTTGGCTCATGAGCTTCCTGTCTCAGCCTACTGGGATTATAGGAGTGTGCCACCACACCTGGCTTAGAAACTCACTATTTTGTTTTTGTCTCAATTTGGCCAACAGGAACCTATGTCTTTATGCTGGTTCCTGTGAATTCTTTAGAGAGGATACTAGTAGTTTTTGATATCTTCTATTACTAGTTGAATTGTGTCCCTGTAAAGAAATATGCTTAAATCATACCCACCAAATTCATCAGAAAATACTGGAAGTACAGTTTTTTAAAGGCAATCAAATTAAAATTAGTCATCAGAGTAGGCCCTAAACCAATATGACTTGTGCCCTTACGAAAAGGGAAATTTGGGTATAGAAAGAAAATGATGTGAAGACAAAAGGAGAATGTCATGTGAAAATGGAGGTTGAGACTGGATGGATGCAGTTGCAAGCCAAGAAATTCCAAGGCTTGCTGGCCACCAGGTAATAAGCAAGAAAGGTATTCTTACTAGCTAGGGCTCCCCAGAGAAGCCAACAAAAGAAAAAAGGAAATATAAGTAAGAATTGGTTCATATCATTATAGCCGCTGAGAAATGCAATGATCAATCACCTGCAAGCTGCAGATTCAGCAAGTGCACCAGTGGTGCAATTCAGTCCAAGCCCAAGCCCAACTCTAAAGACCTGAAACCCTGGGTATCCCATGGTAGAAGAGCTGGCCCAAGCTCAAACATTAGTGAGGGTCAAGAGCACAATAACATCATGAAGTCTGAGAAACAGGAGCACTGATGTGCAAGGGCAGATGGGTGTTCCAGGTCAGAGAGAAAATTCGCCGACTTTACTATTTTGTTCTGTTCAGCCCCCACAGTGGATTGGCCCACACTGGTGAGCACAATCTTCTTTACTCAGTCTCCTGATTCCTTCTGGAAACACCCTCTGTGGAAACAGACATGCCAGAAATAATGTTTTACCAGCTATCAAGGCATCCCTTAGCCCAATCAAGTCAACACTTTGGATTTGCCAAAAACTTGGATTCAACTTCAGAACTGTGAAATAGTAAATTACTGTTGTTTTAAGCCATTTTGTTCCCACAGCCCTGGGAAATGAATACATTTTTGTTATGTGTATGAAAAGATATTCTATACTTGGCTTGTATTATGTTGAGCAATAACTGGCAATTTTATTTAAACATATTTTTCTTATCTCATTCCTGGAGTTAGTAATACCCCAAGATGGCTCCTATTTCTTTTAGTAAAAAATATTTCAAGATAATAATCCAGGAGCAAGAGGTACTCATAGAAGCTGAATTAGTCAGTGTTCCAAAGCTTTTTCAGAATATGCATATTTTATAACACAAAACATTAATATTGGGGGTTTTACTGTTGCTTTAAGAAAAAGGCATTTTCTGCTTTTAACTTGGAATTGTATATTTCTCCACAAAGCACTAGTCTTGAAATACCATACTCTAGGTATTAGGTGTAGTTTGGCTACTGGGTTACTCGATTTTTGTAGGCCTTTTCAGAACATATGGGAAAAAAATGTATTAAAAAATGATGCTCTCAATTCAGAATTGTTACTTATCCTCTGTATCTTATCTACATTTCCTTTCTCCCATGCTGACAAGAAATTACGTTTAAACCAGTAGACTGAATAAAGATCACTCTCATCAATGTGGACAGGCATCATGCAAGCCAACAATGAACTGTTCTCAAGAATAATTGGGATTATATAACCAGAACATAATATAATAACTAATATTCTTTACCCCACATTTCACAGGAAAAATGGTAGAATAGCTGGCTGTGGTGGTGCATAAATGTAAGCAAGACTACTGTACACATTTGTGTATTTCCTCTTAAGTGGTAGCAGACAAACAGCACTTTTTCTACTTTCACTTAAAACTATACCTAAAGGTGATTACATAGTAGTCTAGAAAGATATATGTCATTCCTTGTTACAGCTGCATAGTACTCTCTTATGTATATGTACCATATTTTATTCAACCAATTTCATTATATGAACATGGACATATAATCATCTTATATGGAATCTCATTTTTTTGGTTACTAAGTCAATGGGCAATGTCATTAAAAAATTTGGAGTTGTCTTAATTACTTTCTTATTACTCTGACAAAAGACCAGACAACCACAAAGGAGGAAAGGTTTATTTTAGCTCACAGTCTGTAGAGGTTTCAGTTCATAGACAGCTGCCTCTAAGGCAGGGGTGGCACGGGAGAGAAGTACAGCAGAGGAGAAACAGTCCATGGCAGGAAGGAAGGCAGGAAGGAAGCAGCAGTAGCAGCAAGCCTTTCTTTCCCTTTTATCCCATCCAGACTACAAACCCAGGGTGGTCTTTCCCATCATCCACATCCAGAACTATACTAAACCAGTCAGTAGACAAATCTAGTTATTATACACTCGTGAGCCAATATCACATACCCTAGATCCAGTCATTCCCAAAAGCCCCACCTGGGAGCATATGAGGCTTGGGGACATTCTAGATATAACACATACCAAGAGTCGTATCTCATGGCAGCATATAATCATTATATTTACATACGATGATTATGCTGTGTGCTAATGACTCTAGGTATTAAAACTTGGGAAAATGTCTGGTGATTAACTCTGACTATTGGCATTATCAAATGGTAGTAAAGTGAATTAAACAGATTTGCTTAGATAATAGTGTACCTGTTATACACTTATCACTGCTAATAAAAACTCACAAGATACTCATCAAAGCACTTTCTAGTACCTTTGAGCTTCTCAACAGTCACAGGGCAAAGTTAAGTATTCTTTTAACACAGAGAATTAGTTACAGCCAAAGGTCACATGGTAAATTACTGGCAGAATCAAACCTTAGTCCTACAAAACTCTACACTGTTATTTTAAGCTACCACAAATTGGGTTATATTTTGGTATACAGAAATCCTCACATATATTAATCTATTCTTTGTTTTAACAAAATACTTGAAAGAGGTTTATTTAGCTCAATTTCACTGGGACAAAGTCCATAATCAGGGGGCCTCATTTATCTTGTCCCTGGTGAGGACCTCATGGCAGATGGCAAAATGGCAGGCATTTATGACAGAAGGGATCACATGGCAAGACAAGAAGCCAGAGATTGACCAGTCTTGATATCTTGTAACAACTCACTCTTGGCAGATCAGCTAACTCACTGCCAGGACAGTATCAAACTTTTCTGAGGATAGAACCCCAATGACCTAAGTACCTTGCTTCAAACTGGAAATATGAAAGGTTCCATTCTTTCTCAACGTTGCCACTATGTTTTGTTTTGTTTTGGGTACTACAGATTGAACTTGGGTCCTTGTGCTTGCAAGGCAGGCGGTGTAACCATTGAGCTAAATCATCAGCCCAACATTGCCACTCTGAAGGCAGCATTTCCTTCTCACCCATGAAACCCTGAGGGTTAAACCACATCCAAACCATAGCATGTATGAAGAAGTAATTTGTGTGCCCCAAAATTCTGTTGATGTCCATCAAACCTAAATACAGTGCACTTGGAAATGTTTAGTTTTTCTATAAAGGCCTAAAAAATAGGGAATCTGATTATAACTGTTTTGTGTGTTTGTGTTTTTAATTACTTAAATGAATGCTGTAATTATGCATTACGTTTTACAATAGGAATTTTCATTAGGATTGGTAGTTAAGAGGAAAGTAAGATCTTCACTTTTATATTCTCCTAAAGAGCCCAATACTGCAGAGCATATGAGGGCTGTGTGATGCCTGGAATATGCTCCCAAATTAGCTTACTTTCTTTATTATTTCAGAAAATGGAGGCTGAAGGAATGCCATGAGATATTAGCTTAAGGCAATTTCCATGACCAGTCTTTCTAGTCTTTTCTTTCTTGGCACTGTTGCTAAAATAGTCATTTAGACTATTAGCTGAACTTCAAAGTTTGGTATTACTTTGTTTTATGGTACATAAAAATTTATGCATTTTTCCCTTTCTTTTGCAGTTATCCAGGTTTAGGCAGTATATGAAATATATAAAAAAGGTGTTTAACTTTTTATCCTTCTATAAAAAACATTTTAAAATTAGAAGATGCATCATAAAGCAAGTACTGTTATGTACCTGTCTATACTTAGCTACTGTAAAACATGAATTCAAAAATTGGAAATCTAGTGTAAATATTTCATACAAAGAGCAGTTAAAATTAGAAAAGTTATTCAAGCTTCAGGGCACATATAAGAAAAAGTTTAAAGACAGTCTTACGCAGGAATTTTTCGCTTATAAATTTTCAATTTTTTTCTTTTGTTGAGTTTATTGGTACATTTTAGGTATGCAGTACAATTACATTAATTATTGGGATCTTGTACCTTTACATGACAGATCTTGGTTGTCATTTTTTTCCCCTTGTCTGTGCCCTCCCTTCACCCCCTCCTCCCCTCCCCATTTACAAACACTTTATTTCCATTTTTTCATTTTGTCATATTTTTTTCTTTTCCCTTATTACCTTTCCCCTACCCTTCCCATCTTCCCTACATCTTTAGCCCTTAGGGATAAATTTTCAATTTTATAAATAAAAGGGCTACCACAGTGACATGCACACCTATATTTATAGCAGTACATTTTGTAATAGCTAAATCTTGGAAACAGCCCAAAAGCACATCAACTGGTGAGTGGATAAAGATGTGGGTTTAAAAAACAAAATGGAGAACTACTCATCCATAAAGAAAGATAAACTTTAATATTGATTGCAGAGGACCATGATATTGATTATGTCCAAAGCAGGCTGTGAAGAGTTAACCCCACAATTGGCTGTTTATAAAAGTGAGTCTGGCAGAAGTCTATGTGCCGAGGTCAGAGTAACTCACACCCAAATTCTGTTTCCACAACTAAAACCTTCAGACCACAAGGACAATGTTCTAATTAAAATCATACAGTTTGTCTATTCTGATCCTAATTTAAGAATGCTTTGTCTTGTCCTTTATGAGCCTTGTTTACATTAATTTCCATAGAAACCACACATCACCTTTACCCCAGTTGATTGCCAGTGCCTGGTACTGGCCAGCGTCTTTGTAGGTTGTACCACCACTGGTCATCCTGGCACTCTGCTCTCTTAGTGTAGTTTTTTTTTGGTCCAGGAATCTAATTTAGTACCTTGTGCTCGCAAAGCAGGCATCAGTACCACTGAGCTAACTCCCTCGCATTTTTTTCTCAGGCCTGCATTGCACACCGGGCAGGTGAGGACTAGGAACCTGACTACAAGGGTCTCCGGCAAAACTTGAGACATTTATGGCTAAATGGATGCACCTTGAGGCCACACGCATAAGTGAAATAAATAAGACTCACATGTGTAAGTTCTGAATCATTTCTCTGGTGTGAAAAACAGAAAGTGTAAATGAGGACCAAAATGTAGAACAGATACTGTGAAGTAGGAAGAAAATGTTTAAAGGAAAAGGGGAACTAGGGAAGGGGCAGGCAAAAGGAAAGAAAGAAAAATATTCAAAAAGAATATATTAAAAAATACATTCAATATATTCAAAAAGAAAATTTTCCAAAAGAAGGAAAAAATGGAAACAAAGCTTATGTATATGGGGAGTGAGGGGTTGAAGGGAAGACAGGGGAATGGGAAAAAATAAGAATCAAGATATATCATGTACAGGTACAAATTCTCAATGATGAATGTAATCATAAGGTATACCTAAATACCAAGAAACTCAATACAAATTTTAAGAAACCTGAAAATGTCATATATTTTTATGCACTAATTATACTTATACCAAGTTACAGCAATATTTAAGTGATTTTGCTTCCTCACATTTGCCACATTTGTATCACAGTAGAATTGAATTCAAAATTACCGAAAACATTTCTGACACACAAAAAAATCTTATTGTTGAATAATTAATAACATGAGAAAAATATCTAGGTATATATTTTAGTTCTTTTTGTTCTGTGAATTTCATTTTTGTTCTTAAAATGAATATGTTCCTGCTCCTGGGTTTTCCCTTTGTAATGTAACAAAATAAATATTGAAACTAAACACAGCAAAAGGTAATACAGACAATTTTCTGATGAGTATTTTGAAGGCTACTTTTCAAAAAATGGCTTCAGACTGGATTAGAAGTAGGAGTGCTTAGCTAAGATACTTATTTACTCTGAAGGAAATCTAAACAAGGCCTTAGGGGTTTTTTTTTTTGTAGTATTACCATTTATTGGTGACAAAAACTAAGTTTTACTTACATTCCATGGGGAGAAAATGTTCTGGTGTAAACAACGTGTGGAAGCTGTAATTAACTCACAAGGATACCGGGCTTGTCCTCTAGACCAGAGCTACTCTGCCTGCACACATCTCTGTATGCATCGCACATCAAAAGCAACAGAGACAGTCATTCTCCTCAGCCCTTCATGGAAATGCCATCAACAAGGTCAAGCACTGAAGGAAAACCAACCAGCAGGCCTGGACACAGTACACAGAGATCAGGTTCTGTAGTGTAGTGCAGTATCATGAGCGCTAAGTCAAGAGTCATATGTATAGACACAATTCTTTAATCTTTAAAACAAGGATTAAAGTTCATTTAAGACCTTTTAGAACAAAAATTTAAGAACAAAAATAAAAATAAAATAGAGAACGTCCAAATTATCATCTAAAGTTTAAAATTCCTAAATCGTCCAGTTTATACAACTGTGGGAGTCTTTGCCAAAGTTTCTGAGTTCAGGGCTGTTTTGGCTCGACCAGAGGGCACACAGTCGGCCTCAAGGAAATCTAAAGAAGTCTACAGGAAGAGAAGCAAAGATACATTGTAAAATAGTGAATAAATGGAATATTGCTGAATGTGTAATAAAATTGAGTTAATAAAAAATAAAGGGCTGTAGCTTTCAAATATTCAGGATCATGATTTTGATGCAAGTTCAGAAAATACGTCTTTCTGAAACTAAACTGGCTAGAACACATATTGTGAGTGAAGGCACATTACAGATAGACAAAGGAATTGGAAAATCAATACATTGCGATAGGACCCATGATGGGACAGAGATGGGAAAAGATTTGGGTAAATGCTCATGAAGTTTTTGGGCCTTATAGCAATCTAAAAGGCATAAAGAGAAAAACCTCAGTGCCTCCACAGAGTGCGCAGGTTTGAAGCCCGCTTTTTAAAATCCAATAACTACAGTATTTCATAAATCAGACTCATGAGAACACATTATCTCTTCAGTCTCCTTATAGATTCTGTAGAGAGCAAATCTCATAGATTCTCTTCTGTTTACTGTCTGCAGTGGTCTTAACTGATGGCAAAACACATGACATTTTTTTTTGAGACCGAGACTGCATAGTTCAGGCTGGTCTACAACAGCATAGCAATCCTCTTGCCTCAGCCAGATGTGTGCGGGATTACAGGCGTGTAACACCATGCCTGGCTAAAACATACATGACTATTTAAGAATATCAAGTGGCAAGGAAGAAAAATTAAGCGCGAAGTGAGGGATTCCATATGCAAATTGTTGGTATTGTGAGAACAAGAAATCCTCATAACAGTGAGACTTACCAGGAATGGTACTATTTAGTATAATTTTTCTTACTTGCCACCTGCATATCAAATGTATTATAAATGTTGACAGAATAATTTCATATACCAAGAACTGTGATTTCCTGTGGCGTTCTTTAAAGTGTTCTAGAACAGGCAGCTCTGCAAGGAACTGCCAAGTAACTGTTCAGAGGTGAATGGAATTGATGTCCAATCTCTTAAAAGGTAATAGATAATCTCTACATTCAGTCACAACCCTATTTACCATTTCCAATGTTATGAATAGTAATGGCCTCTACTTTCTTTAACCCTTTTCTGGTGGTCCAAAAGGCTGTATCTTTTTCTCTGGTGAGATGCCCTTCAGATAGTCCTCACATGTATTTTTAGCCACGTGCAACTGATACTTGTTTTTCATTGAGTATAAACTTACTCCGGCGTCCAGATTACACTTCCCTTGTCAAATCTCTTAGGAACAGGAAAATGAGGCACGCTTGAGTTCTGCCCTAAACACAGGATTCTTGGTTCTGTGCGAAATGTCGATGAAAAAGGCAGGAGCATGTCGAAGGCTTATTGAATCGCACCCCAAGACACGAATAAATTGCTTGATATTTTGCAAGGAGAAGCCATGTGAGTTGGTGAGTCAAGGACATGCACAGTATTTCAGATGTTGTTAGTCACTACACGCTGGCCACGTTAAGTCACAATATTCTCGCAATATTGTACAGGGCAGTTGTCATCCTGTCATTTTTTTGGTGGTGACGGGGATTTCAATCCCTGCAAGAAATCATTTAAAGAATGTGGACCAGTAGAGGCAGAGCCCTTGAAATACTTAACTCTAGTCACTTCGTAGCCTGACTCTGTGGACACAACAGCTCAGAAAGCTTCAAGGGTTATTAAATTCTAGAATATGGGAACAACGGGCCCGAATCAACCTTCATCCCCTTTAGAAACTCGCGCACAATTCTGCGAACCAAAGGCCCACCTTCTGTAAAAGGCGCGAACGCAGCTACGCTCGCGGTCCGAGCCCACGCAGGTGGAGAGATGACTCCGCATTTAAAACTGTCCCAAGACCGAGCGCGCCGGGGGCCGGAAGTCGCGACACGTGACCTGCCCTCAGCGCGGCCATTTCCAGCGAGGCAGCCACCACCGCCCCTTCCACTTTTCCTAGCTTCTCTAGCGTAAGTCTCGGCAGAAACCTCTAATAGGAGGCGGTTGTAGCCTGAACTCGACTAACAATACAATTCGAGCCTTTTCCAGCAATGCTTTGCAAAAATCGCTCGCTCGTCGCGGTCAGAGACTTCCGCCTGGATGCCTACCACGTGATCACGCGAGACTTGGTGCGGCTGCGGTCGGCCTCCACTACTGTCTTCC
>NW_022900933.1:22542999-22562583 GCF_012274545.1 Fukomys damarensis | reverse complement strand
TTTTTTTTAAAGACGAAGGTTGAAAAGCACTTATCTCAGTTCCTTCCGAACGGGTAAAATGGCGAAGGGGAAGCAAAACCCTCATCGTATCTCGCACTAGCAAAAGCACCAAAACAAACAAAAACCTGCCGTGGTCAAAGTGCCCCCGCTTTCGCCTTGAAATTTGCCTACTTCCCGCTTGTCCCTTTTTGGTTCGTTGCGATCACGTAGGTTTGCAAAAAGCAGTCACATAAATAACCTTTTCAGTCACCAACGCAATGCGATCACTAGTCCACCCAACTCTTTATTTTTATTGTGACAAAACACGTTTTTGCCCGGTCCCAAAGGCTGCAGCCAAGCCCGCGGCCGCCCGACACCGTACCGTTGGCGACTCGGGTCGATCCATCATGGCTGCGGCCGCTTACCCTGCTTTTCAGTCCCTCAGCCTTGTGGTCCTCCTCCCTTTGGCTGCCCTGTTTATATAGAGCCATTGCCGCTCTCTAATATAGACTCTGCCAGGATGGGAAGGTGCTTTTCAGGCCTACGTCACCGCCTCTCCATTTAAACACCAGATCCGGCTTTAAATAGTGAGAGCTGCTCAGAGCGGGGCTGGGAGTGCGTGCTCCCGAGGCGAGAGGCGGGCGCGTGCAGCCGCGCAGTTTATTTCTAGGTCTTTTTCTTATCGCTGTAATTTCGCACCCCGCAGGCTCTGCTTTCCGAGCCCCAAGTTTTTGCTTCGCTGCAATAGCAGCTAGGATGTATCTTCTTTGTTTGTTAGGGGAAATGATAACCCGAATTGCTGTCTATTTAAAATTTAAAATAATTTTCGATCAGATGGTCTGATCATTTTTCTTGGTTTGAAATGTGCTTGCATTGTTGGAAATTTAAAATGCTTTTCGAGTTTAAATGTTAGCTGCAGAAGACAGGTTTGGTAGTATTTGTTACTGAGGAACAGTATTCAGGAAATGTGTTACAGGTATAGCTCCTTTCATTGTGTTTTCCAGTAATTACCTAGATACAAAGCTTTTCATAGAAATAAATGACTTAAGTCTCCACCTGTATGTAGTCTTTATGTCCGTGAAGGGGAATTGTGACTAATGAGAATGAGGTGTCTTACAGCAAAATTCTTGAAAATTCTAAGTAGGCAGTGTTTGTATTGCACTGGACATGGTAGCTTGTATAAAAAATTGATCTAGTTTACTTTCCAGCATTGCATCAGAGAACTGATATTTCTGAAAGGAACCTTCTAATGTGTCTATCACTTGATGTCATTCATGACCCTCTAGTTTAACAGTTTTAAAGTTTGGAATATTTCTTTCTTAAACCTGACAAATTGTTCTGTGTAGTAAAATACCGTAAAAGGCAAAAAAAAAAAAAAAAAAAAAAAGGCTCAGGTAAAGCTTAGAATTATAAATAATTTAGAAATTGCATATTTCAGATAGTGACTCCCTACGTACCCACATGCTTTTAAAAATGTTAAGCACTTCAAATTATGAGCAATTCTGTTAAATTATTCTCTCGGTATGTACTTTGTGAAGACAACACATTTCTCTTCTCCCTTTAACATTAATGCTTTTGACTTGGGTAAATGATCAAGTTTGGGGTTCAATAAGACACAAAAGCACGATTTTAAAGTATAATTGATTAAATAGGAAATACCAGACATAGAGAAGTTCTGGAGCAAAATATTTTAGGGTGGCTTCAGAAACATCAAAACATTTAGTTTGGGGGAGAAGTATTCATATAAGGCTTGACCCAAAATAATATAAACATTTTATTTAAAAAAATTATGGTGAATGACACATTGCCATTAATCCTCCAGAATACTCACCCTGTCTTCGAACACACTTGTCTAGCGTTCTTGCCACTTAAGCAGTTCTGGAAGTCATATTTTGTGCTTGTGTGTAGTTGTACAGTTGTTGCTGCCTGGGTGTGTTGAATGTATTAAAAACATTTACCTTTTTACAGTCATTTTGACTGTGGGGAAGAGCCAGAAGTTCCACGGTGCCAGATCGGGTGCGAAAGGTGAATGAAACACACAATAATCCCTTAAAAGTTTTGAATTGATTCAGGACATTAAGGCAGCCATGAAAATATACAAAGGAGGATGTCCAGAACTGCTGCAGACAGTGGTGAGGATGGGATAAGTGTGTTTGAAAAGAGTGGGACTATTTTGAGGGGCAATAATGGCAGGGTGTCCTTTATTGTAATAAACACACTATTGTTTTTGCTCAGCTCTTGTATACTGTATATCATCAGTTTGAGGTCTATCTCTCCAGTTTAAAATTACACTATTTATAATGCCTTGAGTCATAACGAGTAGAAAATACTTTCAATTAACTTTTGTAATTCAGTAATTAAATCACTGAAGGTATATCCATTGTCGGATGTACTTATATAGGTAGGAACTGTAGAGATGCATATTTCACTGATAAAATTCACACAGGCGGATTTGGCAAAATAAAGCTGATCAGCAAGTGAAACATGAGCGGAAACCCAGATATTTAAATTATTTTGGTTGTAACAACAAAAAAAAATTGAAAAGAAATTAAAAGTTTTTAATGGTCAGGGTATACTGTCCTGACAAACTCATTGTACTTTTGGCTAGACAACATATTTTCGTGAGATTTCCCTACTGCCAATAGAGATGATAATGAAGTATTTATTTCTGTTTTGGATTTGCTTATGAGGGCAAGCATTTGGTTTTATTGGGTGGCCTGTAAATTTTACCTTAAGCAAGGTGTAAAACAATGGCAAAACATTAAACAAAACGTTGTTAACATTTGTTCTCTGATATTGGCTGTGATTAATAGGGAGGCAGCTACTGTATTATCTGACATGCAAACTTCCCTTTGTGTAACAGGTTACAGATAGGATGTGGGTTAGGCTGATTGTTCACTCCCTCCTTTTGGTTTAAAAAAAAAAATCCTTTAAAGTACTTTCACATCTGGTCTCATTTTATTCTTCAGATAATTATCTAGAAGCCAGCCTCTCCATTCTACCCCAAGTACGTTACAAGCGATATCAACACAGTAATGATAGTAATAGTAAAATGAACGTACAGGGATGTTGATGATTTTGTTCCGTTGTGTCACCTGGGTGGGAATAAAAACAGAATAATCATGTTAAAGGCATCAGTGTTCCTTGTTCTTCTGGGACCTTGAGACCTGTAATTGTGGGTATATTAACAGTTTAATGGTATAGCTTGAAGGTACAGAGGAGGTCACAAAACAGAGAAGCGAGGTGATTTCTAAACTTGAACACTCATTAGCTTGCTAGTTGTTACCAGGCAGAAGGCTATTGGAAATACGATTTGTCAGGGTCTTAAGACTTAATATCATGATTATTCGATAAAGCAGGGATTAAACCAAGTATGAAACTATGGAACTATGTTTAAACATTATATTAGGTTTTTGACTACAACATAGGAAATTATTAATGGAAATTGATTTATGAGTTACATTGAGTCCATTTTAGCAAGGGCAGATAATGTTTATTGGAATGGCCATATCTTTAAGGTTTTAAATTCTAAAACAGTTACAATGGCTATATCTTTAAAGCTTTGCATTCCAAAATAAGGTTTAGATCCTTGGCAAAATAACTTATATTTGTTGAATTTGTGAAAATTTGTTAAAAAACAATCTTTTTAAAGACTCTTTTTCCTTTAAAGCCTAAATTGTATAGATCTGTGATTGAAGATGTTATTAATGATGTGAGGGACATCTTTCTGGATGATGGAGTGGATGAACAAGTCTTGATGGAACTAAAAACTGTGAGTTTCTCTTTTTTTTCCAGTCTGTCACCATTCTCTTAACTCAGAAATGAATTTATAATTTTTTCATAGGATGAATGTTTGATTTGAAGGAGGGTAGTATAGTTTAGGGTAGGGTGTAGTTTAAAATCTCTTCTACCGTTCATTCTTCCCCTGACATTAGGCAAACTCCTTTTTTACTTCGTTTTTTTTACATTTTTTTGAGTAGAGGCATAAGCAGATTTAGAATCAAAGAAGTATATGCTCAGAAGGGAGTGTAGGTCCTCAGGGTAAGACTGGCAAACTACTTTTGTATTTCATTTTCCTTACATTTTCCCTCCACAGTTGTTTGAGGATTAAATACAATAGCTATATAAAATGCTTAGCACAGTGTTTAGTATTAGCATTAGCTATGACTATTGGACAACTAACGCTACATTTTATGGTTTAATTACTTGACATGCATGTAACAGGTTTTTTTTTTTAAAAAAAGTTTTTAATGCTCCTAATATATTTGTATGATCAAATTTGTTTTAAGTTGTAAGAATTGAATAAAAGAATTTTAAGTTTTTGAGTCAGATCCTTGGTGAGTGGGCCAAAGTTAGGTTTATAATATATTCTGCATTGGGAGCGGGTTAGATTTCTTAAAATTCGATTTGAGTTTTTCTAGTGTTGTTGTGACTCAGTGAAATTGTGGGATGTTTTTGCTCTCTTGGTTAAAATACAGGTTTTTCAAAGTATAGTATGTCTTTGGATTCCTGGGTTCTATTCAGAGATTGACTATATGTCCAGTCTGAGAAATTGTAGTTTGTCACTCTTCTAGATAAAAACTATTCTGTGAGAAAAGCGACTGGCGCACAACTCAAACATACAAGTGCTCTTCCTTGAGATGATGTTTCTTAGGCAGTACAATTTCACTTTATGCATACTTCTTCTGAAGAACTGAATATTAAAAGAATGTGAATCAGTGATGATAGGAAATTTGGTTGCTTGGGATTCCTTAATGAGATGTATTGATACTTGAAATATTTGCATAATTCATTTAAATGGCCGCTGCATAATGTTGAAAATCTATTCAAAGTGCAAGACAAATTAACTGATTTTATCTAACAGTATGAACAGTTCATTGGTAAAAGGTTTCACATTTTTACATTGTAGAATTTATAAGAACTCATCATTCAAAATACTTTTTCCCCTCCAACTACCTAACTTGGAGAGCAAATTTTTTTTCATGTACTTCAACCAAAATAGTAATGTGAAATGCAGAGTATGGCATGAGTCACTTTGCACTTTTATTTGGAAAACATGGTTACTGTATTTTAGGAAATCTTACGTTAACATGTAATGTATGCATTTTATTTCTAAGTGAATTAGTAAATATTTTAAAATATTTCTTATCTCACAATAACTATAAATAGTATTCACAAACATAAAAGTGCTTTTAGGGTCCTCAGTAATTTTTGAAAGAGATAAAGGGTTCTGACGTTAAAATGTTTTAGTACTGTTGGTTTAGAAATTGGGTATTGAATTCCTTTAGAGCTGTGTATAAATAAATAACCCATAAGTAAATGCTAAGGAGCATTTGTTATGGTCTTATTTATTCATTCAATAAAGATGTGGAGGCTGCAATTTAGCAACTCATTATTTTAAATGAAACCAATCTCTTTTTTTGTCGTGGTGATAAAATATGCCTAAGTGTGTTCACCCTTCTGTGAGTAACTTTCTAGAGTTTCCAATACAAATCTGTGTGAGGAAGGAAAATGCAAGTTTAGAATGAGGAAATATGTTTACCCTGAGAGAAATGTAAGGGCTATTAATAGTGAAAAGTAGTTGTCTAAAAATGCAAATGTAAGAATGCCAATTATGAGACAAAACATGAGTTGGAAGAACACTGTATACTGCTCAAACAGCATGAAGTACCTCAGGGATATGACTAATAAGAGAATAAGCTGCTTTTGATTCTTCAGTATTACTGGAGTAAATATTTTCCAATTTATGTACACTTCTAGAGGTTGAGCTTTCGATTTTGGAACCTTAGCATTTGTAGGTGCAGAAAAATCAGTCAAAAAGATTTTCAAGTAGTTTATCTTAGGTCAGTGGTCAGTCTGAGTTGTTATCTACTCTTGCTTTGCACAGTGAAAATCTGGAGAATTGATTTTTCTTCTTGGTCCCTAATAAGAGATTCCAAAGAAAATAGTCTTTGACATCAAATTACTTGATTTACATTTTCATACATTTGACTTTTTAGATATATACAAGGATGTTTTCTAGGTTATGGAAGTGATACTTAATTAGTTTTTAATGACAGAAAGTGCAGTTTACTCAAATTTGAATCCCCAGCCTTCACCACAATGCCTGTAACATCCAGTAAATCTTCAGCTGTACTGGTTAGTAACCAGTGCAGCTTTAGACTAACTGAACAAAATTGTTTAATACTCTCATTGTTATTAAATGAGATGTGTTCTTCTGGGTTGCAGTGGAAGTTAAAACTTAAGACTAATATGAGTTAACAACTTTAATTCGCTACACTAAATTTCTTCAGGATCTCATTAGAAATCCGTAATGTGCCCTAAATTTAACAGCATCATCCACATTTTGTGATTTTTTTTTTTTGAGACGGAGTCTCACAGTGTAATCCAGACTGGCCTTGAATTCACTGTGTAGCCCAGGTTGGCTGCAAACTCACAGTGATTTTCCTGCCTCAGCCTCCTGAGGGCTGGGATTACAGGTATGCATCACTATGCCTTGCTCCAAAGAACTTTTTGCAGTAATGGAAATGTTCTGTATCTGTTTTCTCCATTATGGTAGTCACTAGTCATGTATAGTTATTAAGCACTTAAAAATATAATTAGAGGAAGTGAGAGATTAATTCTTATTTATTTTAGTTAAATGACCACATGTGCCTGGTGGCTGCCATATTGGAACATGCAGGTTTGAACATTGTTTTATATTAATTTTATATTTTATGACTCCTGAATAAAGACTACCATGTAGTTTTAGCCCCTTCTCCTTTTACAAGGGCATTTCACAAACTTATGGAAACTTGCATAAAGCTGAAAAGACTGTAGTGTGAATCAGATTCCTGATGAGAATGCATATAATTTTAAGGGTTTACTAGAAAAAGTGATAGTTTTTAAAATATCAGCCATTCTTTGAGGTTATTTCTTGAATTGCTATGGTCCAATTTTAATGTGTGACCTATGGGAGATAGATAAGATGGCTCTGTTAGTAAATCCATATTTGAGTATACATTGTGTTTTGGATTGGTGAGCAAATGGGGATGATAGTCTTAAAATTCTCTTTAAAGTGAATATTTATTTAATTTCTGATTTCCAGACACTCAGATCTATCCTATCAAAATAGGCAGGTACCATGTGAAATACAAAAACATAACCTTTCTTTCTGATAAAATGAGAAGAGCCAGGCGTGGTGGCACACGCCTGTAATCCCAGACTTGAGGGAGGCTGAGGCAGGAGGATTGCTGTGAGTTCGAGACCAACCTGGGCTACACAGTGAGGTCTCAACTGCATAGTGAGACCCTGTCTAAAAACCAAAAAAAAACAACAAAATAAACAAAAATACAAAAAAAAAAAAAAAAAAAAAAAAAAAAAAACAACAACAACAAACCAAAAAAATGAGAAGAGTTTCCTCAGTTGTAAATAAAAATGAGATTCATTTTTATCTGTGCCTAGTTCAGGTTTCTCTGCTCTGGCACTACTGATACTTTGGATTGGTTAATTATATTGCAAGGACTGTCCTATTCAGTCTTTGTTGTTGTTGTTATTTGTATTTGTTTGTTTTTTTTTGAAACATTGGTAGCCCATGTTGGCCTCAGATTTGTTCAGTTCTTCTGCCTTAGCCTAGCCTCCCCGGTGCGGGGATTATATACATGTCCCATCACACCCAGCTTGTCCTATTCATTTTTTTTTTTTCAAACAAGTATCCTTTATTTAAAAGTGCTAACATTGCTGAGTTTTTCGTTTGGCCACAATCTGTGAACTTAAAATCAAAGTAATTATATTGTAGAACTGAGCTCTGGGGACTTTCTCCCCAGCATTTTGTTTTTTTAAAAATTAAGGTCGACTAGCTCCATCAGTGGGCCATGTTTGTTTGTTTGTTTTTGGTCCTATTCATTTTAACACCTTAGCATAACTAGCTTCTGCCCACTAGATGCCAGTAGTACCCTGCAGTTGTGACCAAAATATCTCTAAATGTAACCACATCTCTAAGGGGCAAGGTGCAAAATCCCCAATCTAGAACCACCCCCAAATGTACTCTAGTTATATGTAGATACTTAATATACTCTTAGGTATATCAGTACTTGCACCATAAGTTGAGTACTTTATTTTTTACTTGCTTTGCTCTTAGGGAAACCTTATGTTTCCTTAACATTTCTTGGAAGCCCCAAAATGGAATTGCTCATATGTTTTATTCAAGAACTAGATGTTTTATTAAAATAGGGGACACCTTCAGAATTTCTAGCCTAGCATATTGCCAGGAAGCAGTAGGTCATCACATTTTATACATCAGAAAGTAGCTTCACACATTGTGCATTGACAAGTACCCTTAGTGTATAGATGTGAACCTAGGTCTTTCATCTTTTATGACAAACAGTGCTTAATAGTGAAAAGGAAGCTATCAGATGGTCTGAGACTAGTAGTATAAGTTCAGAGATTAGAAGCTTGGATTGAAGCTGAAATCACAGTGAGGCAAGGTAGGTACTCAGTGCAAAATTCAGCCCTAAGACGAGTCAGATTGCCTAGGTTATATCTCAGTTTGATCTTGGATAAGTTACTTCCTCAGGTTATTTTTCTATAAAAGGGTGATGATGTCTGTTTTATAGGGTTATTTTGTGAAAAGTCTGCATATAAAATACTGCACTTAATAAATTTTAGTTACTGAAACATCTACTTAACATGTCTACAAATATACATCTTCATCATTTGAGGAACAGAATATGAACTTTATCAATTTTAGACATTGAGGCAAAAATTACAAAAGTAGGGCTGCCAGAAATAATAGCTACTTGGAAAAAAGAGAATATGTAAAACTAAGAAGGAAAGGATTCTTCATATTTTCTAAGCAAAACAAATAAAAAACAATTCTGTATTCCTAGTTGTCTTCCATAGAATTATGGCACAGTGATTACTGTTGCCAAAACAGTGCTCCATTTGTCAACAACCAATAATTTTTTGGTTTTTTTCCCTCAGTACTGCAGATTGAACCCAAGGCCTTTGCATGACCTGTCTCCTTAGCCCTTTATTTTTATATTGAGATAGAGCCTTGCTAAGTTGCCTAGGCTGTCCTCAAACTTAGCAATCCTCCCCTTCAGCCACCCAGAGTGCAGGGATTACTGGCTAATTTTAAACATTTTATTTATGAAAACATTCTATGCTTTAGCTGTGCCTGGTGGCACATAACCTGTTTGAGCCCAGCCTGGGCAATTTAGCAACTTAATGAGACTGTCTCAAAAATTTAAAAAGGTGAGTCCTCTGGGGATGTAGCTCAGTATGGAGGCCTGGGGTTCAGTACCCAGTACCACCAAAAAAAGAAAAAAGGTATAAATTAGAAGAGACACTGAACATAGAATCAATTCAAATTTTGCATTATTTGATTACTAAGCTCAGTACTAACATGATTTTATTTTTGTATTTTTTATGCTACCTAGAATAGTGCTATGGTTCTTGGTAAATAACCAATTCTCAGTGGACTACTGTAGTAACCCCTGCAGAGCTTTTGAAAATGTTGGGCTGTGTTCATATGTTAGGGTGACTAGTAGACAGTTGGCATTTAATAGGCAGGAACCAGGAATGTTGCATTTCCTGTGGGGCTGTTCTATAAGATAAAGAATTGCCCTGTCTAAAGTGTTGGTAGCATCCTTACAGAGAAACAATATTCTAGAATAGTTTGTTTTCCATTTTTTTCTTTGGATCTAGTACTAGATGGCTGGTACATTTTTAGTCATTTCTTAGATCCTAAGTAAGACAGACTGCCCTGAAAATGTTTATACTTTAATAAAGTAGACTCAGTATAGTCACTACAAAAGTAGAACTGTTTCTTAACATACATGGGTAATAAGTGACTGCTTTTCTTTGAACCTGTATGCCTTTAATCTTTGACTTGCTATGCATCTTTGAGAGAAAAACTACTGATCACAATGAGTGTAGTTTAAAAGTTAGGTATGTTATATTCTGGGAAATGTGCCATCCTAAGGCAATTGCTATTTAGAATGGGAGAAAATACCTAGGGTGCTAGTTAAATGCAAATTTTGACGTTCCTGCTCTAGAATGTCTTGACTTTATAGGGATAGTAGAATGGGATCCAAGAATCTGCTTTCGTAAATGTAAATAAGTACAGTAGTCTTCCTCTATGCAATTTTACTGCTTTGTTTTGGGCTTTTTTGGTACCAGGGATTAGACTCGGGTCCATGCACTTGTGAGTCAGGTGGTGGCAGAACCACTGAGCTAAATCCCCAGCCCCAGTTCTACTTTTTTGAGGTTTTAGTTACATGTGGTCACTGTGGTTTGAAAATATTAAATGGAAAATTCCAGAAATAAACAGTTCAAAAGTTTTATATTGTGCATCATTTTGAGTACCTCTATTAAATCTCTCTCCAACCAGCCCCATATTGCTCAGGATATGAGTCATAAAAATAATGGTTTAAAAACATCTTATTAAAACATTAATAGTCTTTTTTTCTTTTTCCACAAGCAGAGATTTTATTTTCTTTTGGAAGAAGAAGAGAGATTACAGAAGGTTTGGGTGATAACAGTGAGAACTTTGCCATATGTTATACATTAATGTGTTTTCTTTGACAAATAAGTGTCTATTTTGATAATACCTTATTTGAGGAGCCCACTTCACAGAAATGAACCAGACAAATTTGAACTCCTAGAAAATAGTGCTTTGTTACTACAGAAGGAAACTAGCTGCATTTAGTTTAGAATTTGCAGAGGCCTAGATTTATTAGCTGAAAGTAAGATTAGAAGTAATTTTATTCATTTTTCCCCTTTTTAGATGAGGAAAATGCCTAAGAAAGATAAGTGATTTTGGCCTCATTTGTAGCCATACTAAGATTAACTGATTTCCTGACTTCTGTAATATTAGTTGACTTTTATTTACCACTGACTTTAGACTGATAGTGTTTTTACATGGATATATTACTGAATTTTCACAACCATCATGAAACATATGGTTACTATCTCTGGAAGAATAGATTTCAGACAAGATTAAATACAGGCACTCTTCATTTAATGACCGAGTTGGTTCCTGACACCAGGACATTAAATGAATGGGTCGCTAAATGAGGAATTGTATATAGTATGTACATTACAATATTCAGAACAAAGAAATAGTCAAAGGAAACTTCAGCTTGATGACTTTGCTTTTATTTGCATAACTCTTGCATGCAGTACTATGGTACAGTTCAGTCATCAAAGTTACAGTACTGTACAAACAAGGTGTACTGACCCCCAAAAAAGACACTGAAGCTCTGTCAACAAGATGTATAGAATTGTACAAAAACAAAAAACAGGTTGTGAGTTCAAGCAGCAGGCTGTAAGTCAGAACAGTCATCAAACACAGAATAGCTGTACTGGTCCTTTTAGGGGATGGTTGCCCTGGCAAAATTGTTTGCTATTTTATTAAACTGTTAGAGATGTACATAAATCTAGAATGTTTAGAATGGGAAGGGGTTGGGAGATTAGTAAAAAGTCTCTTTATGGCAAGGGGAACTTAAAGGATGTAGTAGAAACCTCAGATGAGTGAGGAGGTATCCCAAGAGTAGATGGTGGAAGAGAAAAAGTATGTGGAGATGTTTCACTTCTATTTTCAAGGGCTGGTTTATGACCTTGTTGGGTAATTTCTTACAGAGTTGAGATTTCAGATTGAACACTAATCCTGGTAGAGGAAATGTGCTAGGAGAAAGGATGAAATAGTTGCAGATATTTTCTTTTTCTCCTTTTTGTCTTTCACTGACTTCTTATCTATCCCTACAGTGAAATGAGAAACTATATGCTGAGTATCCCTTTTCTGAAATACTTACTTTAGATTTTGGGAAATTGTCAGATTTTGGCACATTTGTGTGTACATATGAAATTAACTTTTTTCATATATACCTTATATTACAGCTTCAGGGTAATTTTATACATTTCTAGTAATTTACCTAAAGCAAAATTTCATGTTGTAGAATTTTCCAGTTGTGGTATCATGTCAATATCCAAAAAGTTACAGATTTTGGATCATTTAATGTTTGGAATTTTTGGATTTGGAATGCTCAGCATGTAGAAGTTGCTAAAGCAAAAATGAAAACTATTGTTAGTCTTTGTCATAATGGGAAAAAAAGGAAGGCAATTTCAAGAATGGGGAAATAATAAGAACCAAGATAGATTATGTAAAAGGTACAAATTTCCAATGATAAGTCAGTATATTGTCTTCCTAAAATGTACCTAAAATTAATTTTTAAAAAGTTAAAGTAAAAAAAAAAAAAAGTTTAAGTCATCATACCAGTGACATATGCATACGTATGTTTATAGCTGCACAATTAAAAAAAGTGTTGGGAAAACCTGTAAGAGCATCAGGCAGTACTGTTTCTTTTTCCTCACAGGATTAAACAGATGAAAAGTTGGGGCTCTTACACCTTGGGGATTGCCTCTGTGTTTCTCATTTTTCCAAATTAAGAAGAGATGATTTTGTTGTTTATCTGTTATTTAAGAGGCAGAAAAATTTTGTATTAAGAAAAGAATTGCATAAATCATTAATGATATTGATATTTTTGATTACTAAAAAATTTGTCATATAAAACTGTTTAGCAGTATCTGCCAGTTAAAGGATTATTGTAGAAAATGTTGAAGATATAAAAAAGGAAAAATTCTTTCGTACACTAAAATGCAGATGAGGTTTGATTCTTTAAAGATTTGTTTTCATTGTTGTTTATACTTGCATAAGAATTAGTGATTATTTTGTGGTTCTATAAATTTTTAAAATCGAAATATTTAGTGAGACATTGTGACTCATGTCTATAATCCCAGCCTTCTGGGAGACTAAGGCAGGGGATCATCAGTTTGCACCAAGCCCGGGCAACTTAGTGAGATCGTGTCTTAAAAGGTTGGGATGTCACCCATTGCGAAGGCCCTAGGTTCACTTCCCCAGTTTCCACCCAGGAGGTGGGGCTAGGTGTGAACGGCTAGTAAAAATCTATATTTTGTCCAAATGTCCAGTTATTTATTCTTATTTCACTTAGAAATCTTTACTGTTCTTTGCCTTAGCTGTGGGAGAGTAAACTGATGCAATCTAGGGCAGTAGATGGATTTCATTCAGAAGAACAGCAGCTTTTATTGCAAGTTCAGCAACAGCATCAACCCCAGCCGCAGCAACACCACCACCACCACCACCATCAGCAAGCTCAACCTCAGCAGACAGTACCTCAGCAAGCACAGACCCAGCAGGTCCTTATTCCTGCATCACAGCAAGGTGAGACTGAATTTGTTTACCTATTACAGCCCAAATAGAGTTTTTTTCCAAAGTAATACTCTGGGTTTCTTGAATCTTCTTTTTAAGAGGTGCTTGGTAAACAAAAGATTGCATTACATTAATTTTCTTTCAAGAGAGCTATACAGTAATATCTCAGTTAATAAATTTTCTGTTTCCAAACACTGTGATGTGCAGGTTATTTTATACTCTCATTAATATCTTATGTAGGTTTTTTTGAAATAGAGCTTTTAGTATTATTTCACAGCTGGGGAAAATCCTGGCCTGGAAAGGCTAAGAAGCTTGACTCCTTTGCATGTAGCAAGTATTTTTCCCGAATGACAAACATCAAGTCAGTTACAAAATTTCCTGAGCATTCTACTTTAGTGAATCTTTTCATTGGAGAGGAATTAACTGTAAATGAAAATTTTAAGGTAACCATTTAGTACCTATTTGTCTCATCTGAGAATATATGTAAGAAAGTTGATGATAAACAGTAGAAAGTTCTGTTTGGGTTATTTCACTGCTTATTTGTTTTACTATTTATATCAATACCCTATTTTAAATCTGAACCTTATATCAAATTATTGTATCTTTTTAATCTTTGATGACTGTTCCTCCTATTGCTTTGAGACCTGGCACTAGGATTTTAGGTCATCATAAATTGAAATTTGATTTTTTTCACTCAGAGAATATTAAGATAATGGGATTGTCTTGTCTATTCTCTGAAATTTGCGGAATCAGACAATTTCATTTACACTTAAGTAACATTACCATAATTTCTGATTTGTAGTTTTAAACAGTTGATGAAAGAAACATGATTGTTGTAGTTGTCAGGTTGGAAAAAAAGGTCTGTGTAAATTAAAAATAGTTTAGCTTTTTGAGCTTGCTCTCAATAAGTTAGCTCATTCTAACTAGTACATTATATTAAGTAAAACAGTTAATACTGAGTAAAGCAAGGTTGATTACATTTGAAAATTCTGTTTTATTAAGAATGCACAGAAATTTTTTTTTTGCTACTGGTTATCAAACTCTGGAAGAAATGTATTCACATGTTGAGTATCTCACTATTTTCCTGTTTCTAAATTCCCTTGTATCCTTGTATTGTAATTTAAATTTTTTTATTAGATTTTTAGTATAGAGTGGACATAACACAATTGTTGTTTTCCATAGAAATCAAATGGTTAAGGGTTCTAATGCAGAAAATGTGAAAAACATGAAATTCAACATATAGATTATTCCTGTGATTATGAAATAGCCTCATGTGTCTTTGTTTGCATGTGTGCTTGTTTTTTCTTGTAGCTACAGCACCACAAGTCATTGTTCCTGATTCTAAGCTGATACAACATATGAATGCCTCAAACATGGTAAGAGATAGGACACAACTCTTAGATTGGCTTAACACATAGTCTAATCCAAATTGTGGATTTGCCTAGATAAGTTGTATAGTAACAATTTAAGATCATTGAAGACTTGGACAAAAGAGCTCTCCCCCCTTTAAATTTCCCAAATATTGTACTTAGCAGCAGTTGTAAAGTTTAACTTGGTACTTAGACATTTAAAAATTTTGCAATTTTCTGGTAAAATACCAAAAGGATAGTGCTTTGTGATAGGTCTTTTGTCTGCTGTTTTTGAAAAAATAGCTGTAGGAGACCAGACATACCTATTATGTCACAGTTCCTCCCTACATTAGCAGCCTCACAGATCTATACCTTGGCAGAATTGTATACATGATAGTAGAAATTTCAATTTTTAACGTTCCCAAATATCGAGGGTCTCTATTTGTATTTCAGCTCTTTTATATGAAAATTGTAGAATTCCATGATGCATAAGGATTTTCATTTAGAAAAATTCCATTTTGATTCTGAGTTCTCAGATGTTTTTAACCTTCAACCTTTAAAAAAAAAGTTCTCGTGATTAAGGACTTGTTTTAGGGATAATGGAAATTAAAATTGAAACCACACAAAAGTACAGGCAAAAGCTTTAATTGAGAAAGAAAAGAAAATGGGGAAAAGACTTCACCTTGAGGAAAACAGCTAAGGGGCAACCCAGGTCTTCCTGAGAAGATCAGAGTAGAATGCTTCTAAAAACATACAAGTTAAGTTGAATGAATGTGTGGACCTTAGATACCTTTGGTAAGATTGAAGAGGGAGGGGAAAAGACAATTAATAAATAAATGAAAGTACAAAATAAAGAACAGAATAAAGAAACATAATTCTTTTGAGGGAGAGCAAGAGGAAAAATGAACTATCCAGAAATAGTCAAGTTATTTTTGGATTTAAAGAACTTTAATAGCTGGGCGTGGTGGCACACACCTGTAATCCCAGCACTCGGGAGGCTGAGGCAGGAGAATCACTGAGTTCGAGACCAGCCAGGGCTACATAGTGAGTTCCAGGTCAGTCTCCTCTACATAGTGAGGCCCTGTCTCAGAAAAACAAACAAAAAAAGAACTTTAGAATACAGTCCCAATATTATTACATGATAGCTCCATTTTAAGATACAGAATTTAAAACTACATGGCTTGTATTTAAAGCCTTTAAATTTATTATTAGTATATATTGAGCATCCCTAATTTGAAAATATGAAACAGGGCACATACCTGTACTCCCAGCAAATCCTCAGTACCACAGGGCACAAAAAAGACAAGAATATATGAAATCCAAAGTGTTCCAAAATTGGAAAATTGGAGCAGTGAAATGATGCAAATGGAAAATTCTATACCTGATCTTATATAAGAGATGGAGATAAACCTTGGGACTTACTGAGAATGTATGAAATTACCTCTAAGCTATATGAGTAACGATGTATATGAAACATAAGTTAATTTCATGTTTTGACCTGGATCTTATTCCCAAGATATGTATATGAAGGTAAAAATTCAAAATGCAGAACACTTGTGGTTTTTAGCATCTGGAGTAAGGGATGCTCAACATGTATATATTTCACCTAGAATATGATGCCAGTATGTTCCTTTTTTCTTTTTGGGTAATACAGCATCTTAGAAGGATAGGATTGCCCAGCAGTACTCTTCAGATACATTATCTTGTATGGACACCTTTTGATTCTAGTAGAAATTCTGAAAATTAAGACGTGTATTAACTGAATAGAAGAAATTTAAAACAAAGAATGAGAAAGGAAGCAGTAATACAAATTATGATTTGTCCTTAATATGGGTATTTCTAAGTGTACAAGTTAGATTGAACGTATGAAGGCATTAAAGAAAGTTGATGAGGGAGGTAAGAAAAAAATCTACCCATGAGATTCCTTAGAGTATGTTTCTTAGGGAAAAAACGCAAACAAACCAAATAATTATATTGCTTCTTAAAATAGAGTAATTAGGTTATTTTGGCTAAATCTTTGGGTTTGTTTTTGTTTTTGACACAAGGTTCTCACTAAGTAATTTAAGCTGGTCTTGAACTCGCTATGTAGCTCAGACTGGCCTCAAACTCACAGTGATCTTCCTGCCTCAGCCTCCTGAGTGTTGAGATTACAGGTGTGTGTCACCATGTCTGGGTTTGTCTAGATAGTCTTATACTATTTAATAACATAGGATTTAGACTTACTGTTAGAACTTTTCACACTAAACAAAAAAATTGCATATACCAATTAAAATATTTAATTAAAATAGAGGTAAACTGAGATACTTTTATGTGTATGTGTAATTTTTGTATTTTTCCTTTGTTTTTATATCTTCAGAGTGCTGCTGCTACAGCTGCTACCTTGGCACTCCCTGCAGGTGTGACTCCTGTTCAACAAATACTAACAAATTCAGGTAAATAAGAATAATGAATGGAAACATTTCAGAGAACTGCATCTAACCTTCTATGTTTTGTGTGTCTTACCATTTGGTTTAGCTTGTTACAGTAACCCTCAGAGCTGTAGTATATGCATTTGCAGTAGTAATTATTGAGAAGATGAAAATTGCTCTTCAGAAGTACTCTGTAATCTTGATTTTATTGTGTTTTGTTATTTGGTTAATTTCTAAATTCATGAAGAACAAATTAGAGACTTGTCTTGCTACATATTTTATTAACCTATGATTTATTCACTAGCTAATTCAGGATTCTGGGTCATCTGAAGCAATCCATTTGTGGGACATTTGGTTCTGTGTGTATAAGCTGGTCATAAAATATTGTGTGGCCGTCATCATTAGTTCAGCGAACTTTTGTTGCTTTTTGCAGTTTTGAACCAAAAGTTTAATGAAGCTGTAGTTTAATGAACTGTTATGTTTCAAAGTCTCCATAATCTGTTGTGAGGTTTTTGCCTTTTTGTTTTGGCTTTTTTGAGACAGGGTCTCGCTGTGTAGTTTCAGTTGGCCTCAAACTCAGTATGTTGTCCAGGCCTGCCTCTAACTCCTGGCAAATCTTCCTGCCTCAGCCTCGAGGGAGCTGGGACTACAGGCGTGTGCCCCTACACACACATTAAACCCTTATTGAAAACAGTTGAATGAGACTAATACTGTACATATAGAAAAAGAGAACTTAAGCAAAGTATTTGAATGTGCAAGGAGGATAGGGAAGACAATGATTATAGTTATATGTATAAGTGATAGCCCTCAATAAGATTGTTAGACATCCATCTTGATAATTTCTAAATTCTGTTGTAGTTTGACATTTCATATTATTTTGAGATGGTCATTGCTGAAATAGTAACTTGGAATACATGGTTTTTTTCTGCTTTAGGCCAGCTTCTTCAGGTGGTCAGAGCAGCCAATGGTGCCCAGTATATCTTTCAGCCTCAGCAGTCAGTAGTTCTACAACAACAGGTTATACCACAAATGCAGCCTGGTGGTGTACAAGCTCCTGTCATACAACAGGTAAGAGAACTCAGTTATGAACCCCATAGGGTTTTTTCATCTTCTATATGGATTATTTGGGTGATTCTTCTCTTTTTTCCATCATTTTATATATACAGATTAGATTTTTCTCCAGTATTCTCTGTTTTAAGTTCTTTTATCTCTTGTAGCTTAATTTATGGTCAGCATATTTCAAACTGAATTGTTGGTATCTGGTTGTCCTTTGTCATCCCTCTGAATATGCTTTTCTGTCAGGACCACTCTACTCTGTTCAGCCTCCTCAGCTAGTCATTTGGCTTTCAAGTCTCAGGGAAGTCTCAGGTGGAAGGCTGAGATGACTAGTTTGATGATGCTTATGTATTTTCTGGAAGGGGGAAGGGGAGATCTCCCTTGATCGCTAATAACCAAGGTATCAGTAGTGCTGCCAGTTCTTAGTGATTTCTTCCTCTTCCTCTTCCTCTTCTTCCTGCCTTGTTTGCAATCTTTCCTATAGTTGAAACTAGTTTTTGCAGTTTATTGTCTTAGTTTATGCTATCATAATTTATTATTAAAAATACTGTATTATCCTCTTGTTTCCCTGCCTCTGATCTTCTGTTTCCTAACCTGGCTGAGTTTACAGTCTGGTTTATCAGTTTCATAAAGATGTTAAAATTTTCTAGTGGCTTTCCATTGCCCATTGGAAAGAGTCCACACTTTTCAACATGGTTTATAAGATTAAAAAAAAAAAATTCCTTGGGGCTAGTTCTTGTTTATTTGAACTCTGCAGGTTTCTCTCTTACCATGCCCCCAGTTATTTGCTTTAGCACCTGTTTAAAGTTTACAAGTACTTGTACCATACTTACATGCGAAGTAGTACACTCTTGTACAGCAAGAACGAAGTTGAGAGAGGTGTAGTTATTTTCTTACAGAACTTAGGTACTTAAAAAAAAAAACACATAATTTTAATATAGTAATATGATGATAGAGCCAAGATTAGAGAACAGAACTATTAATCCAGCCTAATTACAACTTTCCAGAAATGATGTGCTGTTGTCACTTCTGGTTTCACTTGACATTATTCTTTTATTTAGAATACTGCCTTCGGCATTTTATCCCATATTTCCTTTCATTCCTTCCAGATAAACCAAACAGAAAAGTCTGGCTCATTTCCTTGTAGCACACATAGAAACTGAAATATTATTTATTAGGAAGATAAATGTTGATCATTCCTGTCCTCCAAGCTAAAAATGGGCACCCTTTTCTGTGTTCTCAAAATGGCCTACTTATGCGGGTTGTTTCCTTTATTTAAATTGCTTTGCATTAAGTGAGTTTCAGATTTTGGAGATTTTCAGATCTTGGAATATTTGTGTAGGCTACCAGTTGAGCATCTTCAAGTTGAGTATCCAAAACACTGAAATACAAACTTTTCCATTAGAGATTCTAATACCTGTGTTCTATTACAGTATTTTGTATCTTTTTTAGTTGTTGCTTTATCTTGCATATTCAGTCTGTAATTTTCTTAAAGGAAATGTTTATGTTGTTGGAACATAATGGCAGCTAATAGGCATTCAGTATTAAGTACTTTACTTTTTTTTTTTTTTTTTTTTTTTTT
>NW_022900933.1:22524765-22542795 GCF_012274545.1 Fukomys damarensis | reverse complement strand
CTTTTTTTTTTTTTTTTTTTTTTTTTTTTGAGACAGGGTCTTGCTATGTAGTTCAAGTTTCCCTTGAACTCACTATATAGCCCAGGCTGGCCTCAAACTCACAGTGATCCTCCTGCCTCAGTCTCCCAAGTGCTGGGAATATAGGCATGTGCCATCACACCTGGCTAATACAGTTAATATTTGTTGATGTATTCAGGTTGTATTTTAGAATTGTAGAATGCAGAGTCTGGCCAGAAAAAGTGTTCATATTTGTTAGCTCTTGGTTGTAATTTGATGATAGAATAATCTGAAGAGTTTAAGTAAAATTAATAGCTTTTATCTTGCATCATTGAAATCAGAATATTAAATAGTGGAGCCTATGTGTCAGTACTTTCTAAGCTACTAAGTGGTTCTAATTTGCTGCCAGTGTTGAGTGAGAAGCATTGATCTTCTAGCAGTGAAATGACAAGTTTAGAGAGCTTGAATGACTCACTTGTGATTTATCCGTGTCTAATCTTCCACAAAACTAGGTCCAGGTCTTCAAATTCCCAGTCCATTTTTCTTCATGTTGAAGCAGTCAAGTTTAATATCATAAGCAGGCTCTGGATCACAAATAGGTTCCGATTTTTTTCCTTTTACTTACAAGCTTTGCAAGTAACTAAATCTTTCAAGCAAATCAGCTAATGACATATAACTCTTAGCCTATACAGGAATGTTTGACACATGTACAAGTGCTAAATGAAGCAATTAGCTTTAGATAATCTTTTTTTTTTTTTTGAGAGAGAGAGAGACAGATTTGAATGGTAAAATGGAAATTTAGTGGCTCAATACACTAAGCATTACTTTTATACTTTAGTAATTTTAAATACATTTGATTTAACACCCATTTCTGATGATTCTTTAACATTTTGGCCAGTTTCTTTCTGCCATATTTGATTTTCTAACTAGTTCCTAATACATAGTCTTCTTTTTCCTTAGGTTCTAGCCCCTCTTCCTGGAGGAATTTCACCCCAGGCAGGTGTCATCATCCAGCCTCAGCAAATCTTGTTTACAGGAAATAAGACTCAAGTTATTCCTACGACAGTGGCAGCACCTACTGCAGCACAAGCACAGATCACTGCAGCTGGTCAGCAGCAACCACAGGCACAGCCCACGCAGCAGCAAGCTCCATTGGTCTTACAAGTGGATGGAACTGGAGACACATCATCTGAGGAAGATGAAGACGAGGAAGAAGACTATGATGATGATGAAGAGGAAGACAAAGAGAAAGATGGAGCTGAAGATGGGCAGGTGGAAGAAGTAAGTTTCTAGAGAATACTTGAAAAGAGAATTTGTTCAATCATTTCCTGTTTTATTTGATCTAAGCAGATGAATTACATCCTTTTTTTTAAAGCTGTTAGGTGCTATGCAAAGTAAAACTTGAAAAGATAAAGTTACATTGCCCTAACTTTAAGTTTTTAGGTTTTTCTGGCTGTATTCACATTTGTAAAATGTAATTGTTTTACGTAGCTGATAATGAAAAAAGCATAAGTACCAAATTAAATTTTATTAATAAGGTTAATGGAGATTGGAAGTAATTCTAATTCTTGGGCTTCTGAATTTGTAACGTGACTTAAGTGTATAATTGGTAGAAAAGGTAAATGTGGTTGATAGTTTTGTTTTAGTAATTAAAAAAGACTGAAAACATTTTGAGGGGGAAGAACTCAAGAAAAACTGAAGGTAACCATTTTACTCAAAACTTTTTGGGTTTGGGTTCCTATTCCATAGTAGTTCACTTTTCAGTGTTTGTCCCTTTCCTCAGCATATATGGTATAATCTTTATCTTCGTACAAAGTTCTTCTAAATTAAGTAATTTTTTAAAGTTTATTATTAAAATACTGAATAGATAGTGTTGTTTCTAGTTATTGACTTTTTTTTTGGGTATTGGGGATCAACCTCTGGACCTTGCACTTGTGAGGCAGGCGGCGGTACCACTGAGCTAAATTCCTTGCCCGCCGATTGTTTACTCTTGGAAACAGTTTCATGGGTGTTCAGTCTTTCATATTGTCTGAGCCCAATGAATAAAGTGAACTGCCTTACGCCACATATGAAATCCATAGTGCAGTTAATATATATAAGAAACAAAACTTTAAAAAATATTTTTATTTTAACATTTTAAATAATCGCTTCTTGGCCTTTTGTCTAAGAGTAAATGTAGTAACATTTTTTTTTTTTTTTTTTGGTACCGGGGATTGAACTCAGGTCCTTGTGCTTGCAAGGCAGGCCACCGAACCACTGAGCTTAATGCCCAGCCCTGAATGTAGTAACATTATAAATAAAGAGCAACAGGGCTGGGCGTGGTAGCTCATGCCTGTAGTCCCAGCACTTGGGAGGCTGAGGCAGAAGGATCGCTGTGAGTTCAAGACCAGCCTGGACTACCTAGTGAGTTCCAGGTCAGTCTCAACTGCATAGTGGGACCCTGTCTCAAAAAACAAAAAACAAAACAAAACAAAAAAGAGCAACAGTAACATAAAACTAAAGGGATATTTGACTGTTTTTGTGGAACTACTTATCATTGTCTGGCTTGATGGAAGTGATTCAAATCTTAGTTCCCAAGGCACTGTTCAGAAGTATTTAATCTAATTTTACTCTACATATGCTTCGTCTTTGAAAAGAGTCATTCACAAATGTATTTCAGCCAAAAACAGTCATGCATAGGGTGTGATTGTGAAGTGAGCAATGCTTTTCTCTAGTGTAATAGGTCTTAATGAAAGTCTGGTAAGAAAACATGGTCAGATTTTTCTGGGTTCAATGATTGGAACTCTCCATTCCATTTGAAAATTTGCAGGTAATATATTTATGAAAATGGAGTCTGTATACACCAAAAAAAATGACATTTTCAGAATCTTGAAACTTGCTCACAAAATGAATCAAAACACAAAACAAGGCTGCATATTTTACACTATTCTCAAAACTGTTTATCAAAATGCATAGTTACTTGCCATAACTTGAGCTTGCCATACGGTATTAAGTACTGATTTATTGATTTTCACCTTGAAGATGACTTTTTTATTTTAATTTAATTTAATTTTTTAAAAGATTTTTATTTTGTTTTATTTGGGGTGATAGGGATCGAACTCGGGTCCTCGTGCTTGCAAGGCAGGCGGCAGAACCACTGAGCTAAATCCCCGGCCCCTGTCTAATGAGTGGTCTGATCTATCAGAAATGCTAAGTCAGTGAGCTATTTTTCATTTTAAAGTTCTGGCGCAAATTTTTCTTTTGAGTCTATAAATGACTTGATTTCATTTTGCAGATTATTCTTTCAACATGTTACTCCAGCTTAGCCACCTTATTTCAGAAAAAAATGATGCCCCCCCCAAGTCAGCATCCATATGAAAGAACTGGTGATGATTTCATCCCTTGACTTATGAAGCTCAAAGCTCTGACAATTCGAATGATACCATTTTTAAAACTTTTGCTCATAAATTTTTTTGATGTATGATGCAGTGATAGGACATCAACTCCTAGTTGCCAGTTACAATTCATTTATAAGTCCCTCTTTTTTAGCAACCATCTGCAGGGAATTGCCAGTAATTATAGTAGACATATTGATAAAGGTTAAAGAAAATTGCTTTAGTGGGCTGCATTATCTACAGCATTGTACAATAACAGCTAGAAAAGTTAGTATACTTCACTGATACTTGTCTGGTAATATCGTTTCTGTGTTATAGTGGAAGGTTTCCTGTGATGTATGAAACTTGTTTTTTATATATAAATGAATATAGTTATATATAAATGAGTATAGTTAGATTAGTCTTGTAATACCTGTTTTCATCTGTAACTAGTTAACTTTGTACACAAGACACTACTTCTGATTTATTGCAGTGTTTGGTCCTAGTTTTTTTATTAAGGCATTCAGTTTTGCTTTCAATTTTATGTACCTTAGTTCCAAGTTAGATCTGCAGATGTGTACATAGTTCATATTTATGTATTGCACATAATCATGCTATTCAGCATTGATGCTATATTGTATTATGTAAATAATAAAAGCCATTTACAGAGGAGGGGGATGAAGAAAATTGCTTTAATTTTTCCTGCTTCATGCAAGTCAAGAGATTTAGCTTGTCTTTTAATGGTATCAAAAAAGCCACTTCTTCAATGACATATTTGTTATCATTACCTTTAATAAAAAGTTGAAGTGTATCTATAGTATCATTACTTTGATCTACTGTCAAAGCATAAAATGTGAAATTAGCAGCTTTACTCTTGGAATCTCTTTTGATATATTGTTCTGTTTCTTTGATTGACCTGTCTATAGATGGGTGAGACACAGTGATTTTAGAAAAATCTATCGTTTATCAGGACAGATCTGGCTGGCCTTGAACTCTACTGTGTAGTCCAGGCTGGCTCAAACTTGCAGCGATCCCCCTGCTTCAGCCTCCTGAGTGCTGGGATTATAGGCATATGCAAAGCATGCCTAGTTAATATGATGCATGCTTTCTGAACATTGCTTAATAAACGTATCAGTAAATGGTTTTGAATTTTTTTGCAAATAGATTTGCTGCTGGCTTTTATAATACAATCCATTAAACATTTCTTGATACGCATTGAATTTGGTAGCATTTTTTTGCATGTAATGTCTTTTCAGATTGTAATCTTTGGGCTGGGGATTTAGCTCAGTGGTGCTGCCGCCTGCCTTGCAAGCACAAGGACCCAAGTTCAATCCCTGGTACCAAAAAAAAAAAAAGAATGCAGATTGTAATCTTTGAAAAACTGATGTAATTTCTCTACAAATTAAGTATAGTGTATTTATCATTTCTATGTCCATTTTTCATTGAATGATCAGTGATTTTTTCCTCGGGTTAATTTTTATTAGTATATATCTGTAGTATAGAGTGATTATATTCATTGTGGGGAACTGGTATATAACACATTTTAATTCTTTTTACTCCCCATTCCTTACCCTTCTCTCCCCTTCTATGTGTTAGTCCTCCTTTCCATTTGCAAAAGACCCATTTCCCTGTTTCCTGTTACTTAGCTTTCTTTTGCTGTTTAAATTATTTATACTTGGATTTCTCATGTAAGAGAAGCCATGTGATATTTAAACTTTTGTGTCTGATTTCAATTAACATTATTGTCTTGTGGTGTATCCATTTTCCTACAAATGATTGAAGTTTGTCCTTTTTATGGCATAGTAGTATTTCATTGGAGTATAAATACACTTTCTTTATCAATTTGTCTGTTGATGGGCATATAGGTCTCCTAGGATTTGGTTATGGGGAGTTTCATGTTACAAACGTGGGTCTGCACATACCACTGTAATATGATGACTGAAACTTTTTGAGAAGATATATAGAAGAGAATAGCTGGGTCAAATGGAATTTCCAGTTTTAGCTTTTTGAGGACACTCCATACTGATTCCAAGGGTTCTTTTTCTCCAAAGCCTTGCTAGTATTTATTACTATTTGATTTCTTGATGATAGCCATTCTTTCTGGGGTGAGATGGAATCTGTGTTTAAATTTGCATCTCTGATGGCCTGCGGTGTTCAACAGTTTTTCATAAAATGAGAAATGAAGTTGAAATCTGTACAGGTTTACAGTTATATAGCTGAACTGCTTTAATGTTGATTTCTTATTGAAATTTCATTAACATTAGAAAATCATTAGATGAAATCTGATTAACAATCCTGTACTGCCTCTGTGGTATATATAAAAGTGCATTTGATACTTGGTATTTGAAGAGCATCAAAGTCATTTTATCTCTTCATTCAGTGTTAGAGGGAACGCAATAGCAGCACATGCAATTTACTTATAAATTTTTTTCTCAACTGTAGGAGCCCCTCAATAGTGAAGACGATGTGAGTGATGAGGAAGGGCAGGAGCTCTTCGACACAGAAAATGTTGTTGTATGCCAGTATGATAAGGTAAGCGCTTCATCTTCAGGTCACTGATGCACTTGTTTTGTTCATTTGTACCAGGGATTGAACTCAGGACCTTGTACTTAAGCAAGGCAGGCGCAGTACTATTGATACTATTTTTGTTGTAATTCTTCTCTAAACTCTGCTTTCTGCCCAATGAATGAAACATTTGGGCCACTAAGTAATGACTGTCTTAAACTTCATAATGTGAAAATGTTAGCATATCATCGGTTATTTTTAACAATAAAACTAATTTTTCAGTTTTAAAAAAGTTTAGACTATTTCATTTTATAAACAGCTGTTTAGAATTTTTCCTTTAACACTGTCTTAATAACATAATCTGTTTTTCATTAGCTATAGCAGTCTGGACCAAGGAGTTAACTTAGTGGTGCCACCACCTGCCTCACAAGTGGAAGGTCCTGAATTCAAATCCCCATTGCCCCCCAAAAAGCTACAACAATCTCAAAGCTAAAAGGATTTAATTAAAATCTGTAACTTACATTTATTATTGTGAAGAGTAGAACAATAAACAGGACTGAAAATGACAGGAGTTTTACTGAAAATTATTTAAAAATTTTATGTAGCTTTTCTGTAATTTGTAATATGGAATTTTAAAAACCAAATTCTATGAGATTTAACTGTTTTGTTTTTTTTGAGGCAAGGTCTCTCTTTGTAGCCCTTGCTGGCCTCAAACTCACAGAGATCCTCCTGCCTCTGCCTCCCAAATGCTGGGATTACAGGCGTGTGCCACCATGCCCATCTGCAACTATTGATTCTTTATGTTCCTAGTTCTTACAGTGCTCTTTCCAAGGATTTTGTTATAGTTACTGGAAATTAGAGATGAACTTTCCTGATACATACAGAGCAAGACTATGAGGTTAAAATAACAAGTGCTGATAAACCTTTTTTGGTCTGGAACTCTCAAGGGAATTGGCTTGTAACTAAATTATACCCTTAAATGAAGTAAATAAGTCACACATGTAAATACTGAATAGTTTCTCTGGTGTGAAAAACCATAATTGTAAATAAGATCCTATGGTTTAATTGACAATGGGTAATAGGAAGAAGAGGGCTAAAGGTGTAGGGGACGTGGGAAGGGTAGGGGAAAGGAAATAAGGGAAAAGAAAAAAATATGAGAAAATGGAAATAAAGTTTTTTTAAATAGGGAGGGGGTAAAGGGAGGGCAGAGGGTATGGGGAAAAAATGAGAGCCAAGACCTGTCACGTAAAGGTACACGATCCCAATGATGAATGTAACTGTACTGTATACCTAAAATGTACCAATAAACTCAATGAGAAAAAAAAATTACAGTTTTATAATAACAAAATGTAAGATTTAGCAAGAGAGGATCTTTATCTTAGGTTGACTAGGGAATCTAGTTCTGAGTATTTTCCTATGAATTTAAGTATTTTCCTGTTACTAGAGAATGGTATAATTTCCTCTTGATATACTGTACACATAATATTTGAAATCTTAAAATTGGTTTGTTTTGCTACCAGATCCATTACTTCAGTATTTTAAACTAGCACATGGAAAATAGCTTTAAGTAGTACCTTGAATCATAAACAGTTTTAAAAACTTTAGAAGTATAATTTTATTTGTCTTGTTTGTGTGTGTTTTGATTTTTAAGATTTGGTCTTTTCTATCTTTCTGTGTATCTTTCTTTTTTTGGCATGGAACTGGGGATCAGACTTAGGACTTTGTGCTTGGTAGGCAGGCACAGCACTACTGAGCTAAATCCCTGGCCCAAGAATATATTTTTGTTGTTGTTCTGTCTTTTCTTTGAGGGAATTGCTGGGGTTTTTTAAAATTTTGTTTTGTTTTATATTTTTTTTCAAAAGTCTAATTTTAAAAATTAGAAAAAATGAAAGTAGAGGGCTTGATGTTTTCCTCATAGTAAATGGTAGTGTGTTCTCTTGATTGGTTGAAACAAGGTTGAATATGATTTGAGCCTACTTGAATTTTAGGAATTTAGTTTTGATGCCTAAACTTTAAATTGTCAGTAAGTTTTTGAGGAGAAAACAGAAGGAATGATAAGATGTCAGTCAAATCAGTCTGTTAACTAAATGCTGATAATGCGGTAGACTTCTCAAGTGTAGATAGATGATGAATGCTATAACATTTGGTGAAAATAACAGTGTAGAGGCTTCAGCTTTGCTTATAGGTAATTTTACTTTAATGTGATTTCGCTGGAAAATGTAAGAGGCTTTTCTCTTGGCATTTGGGATATTCCTTCATGAAGGGCTTATGCTAGTAAATGAATTGCTTTTCAGATTATACTTTGTACCTTTGTTCAAATATGAATATTTACCATTTGTTGCCTGTCATGACTTCAGTTCTGAGCACTTGAACTACTACATATAAACCATGAAGCTTTTCTACATTTGGCTTGAACCAAGTTACCCTTCAGTAAAATGCAGTCAATTTCCTTACTTTTCTGGGAATTCCTATTTCCTGGGTACTCATCACTTAGTTTGCCCTATAAAATGTTTCTGTATTTCAGGTTTCATTCACTTGGTTCATACTGGAAATACTCATATTTAGAATAATACTTCATAGGGAATTTCTTAAGGGAGACTCAGATCTTTTCATTTAGATGCTTACTGAATTCACAGGAGCTTGAGATACACTAGTGAGCAAAAGGAAACAAAAGTTCCTTGTTGGGAAGATGTTAAAACAGAGTTGACTTACTGATATGGCATAGTACCATCTGATGGAAAAATACTCATGAGAAGGGAAAGGGGACACAGGTTTCAGTTTCAAATAGAATAGTCATAGTTAAGTAGGTCTTTTGTGTAGATAACATTTAAGCATACAGCCCGGTCTGGTGGCAGAGTCTGCTTGTTTTGTGTGAGTAGCAGCCAGTGCAGCTAAATTGTGGAGAGAGGGGGAGTTGTAGACTTAACACAGAGAGGCAGACATAGGTCTCTATAAGGACATGGGCTCCTATTCTGAATACATGGGGAAAGTTTTGGAAGGTTTCAAATGGAAAAATGGTGTGATCTGATTTAAGTTTGAAGAGGATTACTTTGCCACCTTTGTTGAATGTAGAGTGTGGAGATGTGGAGAGGAAGCAAAGGTAGAAACCAGGAGTCTAGAGATGTAGTGCAATAATCCAAGTAAGAGACAGTGACTCAGACTGGGGTGGTATTTATTATTAAAGTGATGAGGGGTAGTTGGGTCTTAGATTTTTTTTTTTTTTTTTTCCAAGTAAGAGTCAATAGAATTTCTTGCCTCTTTGTTGTATGATAGAGGTGTGGGGAACAAAAAGAATCAGAAATGAGTCCAGGGTATTTCACTGAGGAACTGGATATGAAAACGATATTGCCATTGACTCAGATGGAAAGGGGCTGTACTTGGAGCAGGGTTAGGATAGGGAGTTCAATTTTGGACGTGTTAAGTGTAGTATGTCCGACATTCCGTTCACCCACTATAAGATAGCAGATTTAATGTCTACTTTGTTGAGATCAGATCTATAAAAGATTGCTTAATCTGTGGATCTCTCTGCCATCTGTTCTTGAAACCTTTTTTTGTGTTCATGCTCTTAATAAAAGCTTGAGTCTAGAGGAAGAACATGAGTGATTTTCAGATACATGTAAGGTTTCGGTAGTTTTTTAAGTTTCAAAAGGCAGAGTAGAATCAGTAAGTGGAAGTTAGAGAAGGCAGATTTCAGTTGGGGCAAGTACAAAAGACAAGAAATCTGTCCCCAAAATTAATAACTTAATTTGGAATTCTTTTTCCCCTACTTTGAATCATATTGAGAGAGACACTGAACAACCATTGGCCAAGAATATACTATGGAGAGAATGTTTGTACTGAGAGGTAAGGTGTGGGATTTTAGGATGGGGATCTCAGAATGTATCAGTACCGGGTGAGTAGTTCTGCATTACTAAATGAGGAGTTCTGTGTTAGGTTTTGAGAACACTGTACAGGGAGTTGGATTTTGATTAAAAAGAATGTACTAGTTTCAAATGAACTACTTCAGTGAACACAAGTCCCAAGAGCTATAATACTAATTACGAACAAATTTATTTCTTAAAATCCATTCAGTGAGAGACTTTTTAGGGCAGAGGTGGTCAAATTAAACTTAGCAAATTGGAAGTACAATATTGTATAATATGAAGTGGAATTTTTATGAATGGATTTTTTGTATTTGTATCTCGTATTCTAATTTTGTTTCTGTCTATTTAGATACACAGAAGTAAAAACAAATGGAAATTTCATCTTAAGGATGGCATTATGAATCTTAATGGAAGAGATTATATATTTTCCAAAGCCATTGGTGATGCAGAATGGTGAAGAGTTGCTGCTTTTCTTTTATAAATAAAAGAAACTTAAAAAAATTTAAAGTGGATGGTTTAAAACTTGGACATATACCAACCAAAACTTCACTTCTGCATGTCAGAAAAGTGCAGTAGAAGAAAAGCTACTGGAACAAAGATAGACCTTGACAACATAGACACTACTTCTAACTGGCAAGCCATGGAACTGTAGTACCTGGAGTTGTTGGGGTGGGAGGTTGGGTTTTGTGTAGGAAAATCATAATTGTCAATTTTAAATACAGGAACTTGGCACCGGTAATTAGCATGTAAAGCTTTGTCTATACTCCTTCCTCCAACTTGTGTTCAATTAGAAGACACTTGTTGGAATGAACTGAAGAAACTTCCTTTTGATAGATTGAAATGAAACTGCTTATTGTATGTGGTTATATTTGGTAAAAATTATGTGTGAGCTTTTTACAAAAGGGTAAGAATTACGGTGTTGAATTTTAATTCACTTGTATAAGAAAACAATTTAAAACTCTCATAGTAGGTCTTAAAATTTTTTACCTGTTATTCTCCCTCAGTAATATATACCTCTTCCCTGCTTTATGAAACATCTATTTAAGAGTTTAAAGAAGTGTAATCAGTGGTGACAGTTTGGAGACAAAATTTGACCCAGAAATGGGTATTTATTTTAATTAGGTTTTCATACTTTAAAAACTTGAGTTTTAGTTAAGTGAAATTAAAGTAACAACTTTACTTACAGAAAAACTGTTTAGTCCTATACTTTAAACAGAAACCCCTAATTGGTTCCTCAGGAATACATTTTTATTTCTTAACGATATCATCTGACTAAAATTGTATGTATTTGAGTATATGAAGGTTTTTCTTGTTGGGCTGAAGTGTATGCTTATATATGCATTTAGTCCTTAAATGTTCAGATATCATTCTGTACATTGAAGCATAAGGACAGGTGGTGAGGACCTGGATTTTTATTAAACAATTTAGTAATTATAAAAGTTTCTTGTGTTTACTAGTAAAGAATTTAAAAACTTATTATTTTAATTGAACAAGTTTTTTAAAAGCAACTTTGTAATTTGAGGGGGACATGGGGGGGGTTGAGGGAGGTGGGCCACTGAGTACATATTTACCTCTCTTTCACTGGGTGGCTCATCCAGGCCATTGATAAGATAGATTTGGGCTCCAGTTTGCACATTGGGAAGAAGCATAGAAATTTGAGTGTATAGTAAAAGAAATTTAGTATGTATATTAAGAATGCAAAGCTCTGTATTTCTGTAAGGGCTTTTGAAGAACAATTTGGCAGTATTTTCTTCAGCTGCCTGGGAGAACTGCAGAAACACTCTACTTTTGTGTTCTCAGAACTAATTTGATTTCTCATGGTTTTTCTTGATAAAATTCATAGGTGTTTAAGTCACTTGTATATTGATTTTTTTGTCTTCCAATTTTGTCTTATTTGCCTTTATGTGTTTCCAGAAGTTAGAGTAAAGTATATTACAGAGGAGGAAACTGTGAGGTAGTGTATTTTATTTTCAACACAAATCTTTCTAAAAGTCTAATGAAAAAAAAAATTTTTTTTTTTTTTGTCTACTTCTTACCCCTCTTACCAACCTGATCTTTTTAATTTTAAATTTTGACCTTTGGTGTAAATGGTGGTATCTAGCATGTTAGGATTTATTTAGACGCCACCAGTGGTAATGCAGCTTTTATTTTGAAAATAGATTACCTTTTAAGGGGTAGTTTATTTACCCCACTACACTCAAAGCACACACAATTTTTGTTTTTCTGTATTAATAAGACTGGGAAAAGAAAAGGAAGGGAGTAAAGTCACAGAAGTCTTGTTCCATTGTCCTCCATATGGCTATTAGGCTTGTATTTACTTAATGACGTGAACTACCTATGAAAGTGCAGCAGTGCTGCAGTGTTGTGGAAGTTTCAACCCTTTGGCTCTCTAGTAGTTCTGACGCTACTGAACTTTGGAATACTGTATGATGTTTAGCTCATGTCTTGGCCTTCTTTGTAGACAAACATTCATATTCATAGTTGCATTGTATACTGGCCTGTTACTGTAACTGTTTTCAGACATGAACAACCACTGCTTTCAGAGTGACTCACTAGTGTTATTTTGAAGCAGGAAATAACCATTTGTATTTGCACCTGCGTGCTGCATATTAATTATAGCATACTTGCAAGTGCTTTTCTTTTACCTGTAAAAATTCTGAAAGCTGGTCCAAACAACACTGCATATCAAGTTGTATTCTTACATATTACTGCATTATGCTCCTTTTAATCAAATAGCATGTTTTAGTTTTACTATAGTGTCTTTTGCTCTACGAATGTCACTTCCTTTGAATTCTTAATCGTGCTTTTAACATTATATTTAACAAATTATTTTGTTAGGTTACATTAAAATGTCATTCCTTTGAAAAGGCAAGGGATTCCTTCAGGATTTTAAAACGAAAGTAGTTTGTTCATCTAACAGGGGAAAACAGTTCTGAGTTGGTATTAAGAAAATAAGCAGTGGTTTCAGAAGAGGATTTATTTAGATTTGCACAGATGTTGATGGCACCTTTTATTTAAAAAAAATTAACAGTCCACAGTGCAGAGGAGAATTGACACAAAATGAGGGAAGTGTGGAAGTGTGTGCCTTTCAGTATCCACACTCTTGATTGGTGGTCGTTTTTCGAGTCGGACCCCTTGAATGCCTGAGCACATTTAATTTCTGTGGAGTGCCACGCGTGGCTAAAACAACTCTTTAATGTGCAATTAGTTTCTAGAACAAAATGTCTGTTTGTGAGGGGTATCTTTATATTGGGCTTTTATATTTTTTGAAATACATTTCTGTTAAATGTCACCATGTCACATTTACACTGTTGCCTTTTAAAAATCAAAGCCACTGATACTCTGATTATTACATCAAGATTTGAGCAGTATGTATAGTGATTGTGTTCTTAATAAGCATAATAGACTGCTTTTAGAAAATAAGAACATAAAAATATAGCTTTTGTATAAAGACTTTCTTTTGCTATAGTGAATATCGAGGATTTTTTTCCCCTGACTTTTAGGGAGGAATGAAAAGAAATGTCGCCCTCTAAAAGTAATTTTTTTTTATCTCATAGCAATAATGTCACCATTATTATCAGAGAGTAAATATGCCTTGTATGGAAAACAGACATGATTTCCTCTTGGGAATTCCCTTTATAACTTTAGTATTTTTTTCCATATGAGAAAGTTCCTATATTTTCAGATTATTTCACCTTGAACTTTTTTGAGCTTTTGTGCAATGTTTTATTGATCTGTTTTTGTATATTTTCATTTCACCTCATGTCTGTCCTCTTCCTTTTTGAATCAGCTATAGCACATTTTGAGTGTATTGGTTTAAAAAGTAGTTTTACTTGTTTCTTCATGAGTTTGTGTTAGTTTTAATCTTATGCTATGGAAATTATTCTGAAATTTATATTCTTGAAGCCTGCCTTAGTCTATCATTTGTCATTTTCTGTGGTTTAAGGAAGAACACTTCAGACAATATTTTGTGTAACATTTTGAGGAACAAAAACTTTTTTGCCTTCCCTTTTAAGGGAAGACCTACATTCAGTTAGCATCCGTTCTTTCAGTTAAGTTTCCTTAAATCGTCCAGCATGTGTTAGTGCTAGACCTGGGGGAAGGAGCTAACCCTTTTTACTGTTCTGAGCTACTATTGTCACCTGCTGTTGTACATACTGTTGTGTGTAAGGACATAAATATATTTATTATGTTTGTAAAATTCATTCTGTACAATTGCAGATCAAGGTTGCTCTTCTGTGATATATGGGATATTATGTTTTAAAGACCATCTTGAAATACAATTAGAGAACTTAGTATTTTGATGTACTAAGACCTATTTTAAGTTTAATATTTTACCTTTGCAAAAACTTTAATTAAAGATGTTATTTAAAAAAAATGTTGCTTGCTTTGCTTACTAGTCTACTATTGTTACACAGATAATAAAATCATAAAAGTTAAGAAAGGAAAATGCTTTACCTTGTTAATGAGGATACATTTAACAAAAATAAGGGCATCATTAAATCTTGTACTTTTAAAATATGTTGTTTTGAATGTTAGTCTCGATTATTAAACTTGCAAATTCTTAATAGCTTTAAAAAGTTCTATTTTCAAGGCACACAGGAATTTAGGTTGGGATAAGCTCAAACTAAGTGTAAGAATATAAAATTAACGTACTGTATTACATGGGTATTTCTACTCCAAAGCATAGATTACTTAGGATAAAATTACTCAACATTGTTTATTTGTCTAGCTAAATCCATTTCTCTTAGTTCAGAGTTTGTAAATAGTTGCTTATTAGGAGAATTGGATTATTGAGGTTTATATTATATACTGAATATATTTTGTGTTATTTTAGAAAGTATTAAATTAGGTATTTTAATTTTATAGTTAATTCAAATGAATCATAAAGAGCTTGCCTTTTTGTAATTTTTTTATCCTGTTCTAGACTACTTTATCAAGGAAACATGCAATTTTAACTTTTAAAATAATCATAATAAAGATATTTTATTTATTGCCAGCAAATCTTGTATTTTGCAGTTTAATTCAAGTTTCTACATTGATTATGATCTTACCCTTCGTGGTCTTTATTTCTCTGGATAGATTTTGAGGATTAAGTGAGATAATACAAAGCTCTTAGAATGGTTCTTGGTACATAGCACTCTTCGTAATTTGCTTAATGTCACAATTGTATAATTCAAAATGACTAGTAACTAGAGCTGAAAAAATTTTGTAAATGGTCAAAACAAAATGTGCGGTGATTAAGGAATGCCAGGGGAGAGATTTGGTCCCAACCAAACAGATGAAAGCCTGGGGGGTTAAGGCAGTGAAGTAGTGCATGTGGCTGCGATAGACAATGTTGGGGGAAGAAGAGAGAGGTGTAATGCAAGAGGGATAGTGTTTTATTTATTTATTTTGAAATAGGATCTCACGCCAGAGTCCTGGCTGGAGTATTTGTAGGAAATGAAACAGGTTTAAAAATCATGAATGTCTTCCTGACTGTTCAATCATAGATTTCCCTGCCATCTCAATTTCCTCTCCTCCTTTATGATGAGCATGTATTACTCCCCATGCCTTATCCTGCAAAGGTTATTTAGTCTATGTGTTCTGTAATATGTGGAGTGCATGCTTGTGACGTATACTTAATGTTATTTTCATGTCTGAAATTACCCATTTTGATATCCATATATTCCAGAGCATCCATGTAGAAATTCGCCTCCCACAACAAAGGAACATAGGGAGAGTTCCTGTTCTCAAATAGGATATTAAAAATGGAAGACCGGCAAGGTGTGGTGGTGCCCACCTGTAATCCCAGTACATTAGGAGGCTGAGGCAGGAGGACCACAGGATCCAGCCCAGGTTGGGCAATTTAGCTCTTCCTGGGGTGGGAGGTAAGCTCAGTGTGAAGGCCCTGGGTAGTACTTGACCTCTGCTACCGAGACAGAAAGGACAGGGGGAGGAGGCCGTTGAAAGATTTCATAGACACAGTTTTTAGTGAACCCGAAGACATGTTTGGAAAAAAAATTGGTTTTAATGGAAAGGGACCAGGATTAGGAAGATTCCTTTTTAATGAGTTTATTGGTACTTTTTAAGTATACAGCACAGTTACATTCATCATTGGGATCGTGTACTTTTACATGACAGATCTTGGTTCTCATTTTTTCCCATATCCCTGCCCTCCCTTTACCCCCTTCACCCTCCCCTCAAAAGACTTTGTTTCCATTTTTTCCTTTTCTCATTTTTTCTTGTCCCTTAATTCCTTTCCCCTACCCTTCCCATTTCAGCATATTTATTTATTAAGTGCTAAATAACCACCTCGCCTGCTCTTAATTCTCACAATAGGCTGGAAAGAGGTTTTTATTTTATAGAGATTTCTGGAAGCCAAGTAATATGCATAAGATCACATTGCAAATGATGATGCTTGGGACAGTTTGAAGAGATGCTTTGCCTTTGGCACAGTTTGGATGAAATAAGTCTTTCTGTCACCTCAGTGGCCTGGAGCAAATGGTTTCCCCCTTAGCTAGAAATGTTAATGAGAGGCTGCAGCCTTGTGGCAGCCTGGTCCTGGTTTCTGTTCAGAGGAGCATTCTGGGAACCCACTCTGAAAAGACAAGGGGATGAATGAAACACCACCAGGGATCGTGACTTCGCAGTCACCGGAGGGTGGTTCCTTGCTGACTTGGGAACCAGCAGTCAGTTACGGTTTTTTCCCTCCTCTATGGTTTAAATGATTAAAAGAAAAAAGTGAGGTTTTTTGTTTATTTTTTGTTTTTCCCAGCAGGAAAAGTGTTTTTGTTTGTGTGAGGCAGAGTTGTCTATACTTGGCTCACCTCAATTTTGGTGAGTCTGACAGCAACAGTTTTTTAAGCTTTTTGTCCTTGGACCAAATACCCAACATACACCACCAAAAGGAGGAGGTATTTGTGCTCAGTTTCAGACAGTGCACAATCAGCCGCCACCAAGGCAGAAACATCATGGCAGAGGGGTGTGATGGAACGAGCTGTTCACCTCATGGCAGCTGGGATACAGAGCAGGGAAGCAAGTGCGTGAGAAAGAGGGCACACAGAGCACACCTCCATGACCCATGCACACAACACCGGAAGTGTGCTTTACTAAAACCCCCGGGGCTTTCAACACACTGACAAACCAGTGTAATCATATTTCCTGAGCTTCCAATTGCAATCAAAGTGACTATCCTGGTAGCTAGACTTACAGATGCCTCTGTCAAGTTCAGTTTTCAAATAGTGCTCCAGGATGGCAGAGCCAAATCCATGGCTGTTGCTGGGTTTTGTTCTTTTACTTGGAAAAGAGCAGTGGGTCTGGAAGTTACCTGTGTAACCACCTACTTATAGTCAGGTACAGAAACACAACTGAAATTGGCTTAAGCAAAAATAGAAATACAGTGAGTCATAGAACTGGGCAGGCTTGAAGAAAAACTAGATTGAGCTCAAGTTATCGATGGTTTTCTTAAAGACATTGACGGTCAAGGGAGCCTCTTCTAGGAATGTTTGAAGTGAGACTTAAGCCATTTTAACTGAAGCATGAAAGAAATGGTGATCAAGGACTGAATTAGGGTACAATCATGGCTGCTGACATCAGCTGACACTGGGTTGTCCCCCATGTTAAATGACAAATCTGACGTCTGTTAGGGTTGAGTGACACACGGAGGAAATGGTAGGTCTCAGATTTGAGTAGTTCTCGATGGAGGGGTCTTTTCTGACTAGAGAGAAAACTCTTCATTCCAATCCCATGCCTGCTGCTGTGAACTGGTCACCAGGATCTTGGAATGGAAAATAAAGGGGGAACCACAGCAAATTTCACAGCCTATCTTCTTTACTATAGTTTTGCAGCTATCAGAGAATGGCTTAGAAAGTTACAGCAGGATTTATAACTAGTATTTAAATTCCACTAGTTTAAATGTTAGATGATAAAATTTTATTAACATTGTTTTACTTTTAATGATCTTTTTCTTCCTACTCAGAATAGACAATAAAAGCTCATTCTAAGAGAAAGAGAGAGAGTGAGGAAGGAAACCAATTGAAACTCAGGAACATTAAAAGACAAAGACTGTGATTCACTTTCCTTATCTGTAATAATGCATACCTTGAAAGATTGTTGAAAGGATTAAATGAGTTAAGTAAAACATTTCGGACACTACAGAGTGCATCTTATGTGGTATGTTAACTGTCATTGCCATTTTGGGCAGTGAAGTTTTTTAATAATTCATTACTGAGGAAGGACAAGATAGGGTAACCAAGTCAGATGTGTTCATATACCTGAGTGCCAGTATTATTGACATACATGCACTCTTTTTTTTTTCTTTTTTTTTTTTT
>NW_022900933.1:22518786-22524604 GCF_012274545.1 Fukomys damarensis | reverse complement strand
CCAATATTTTTTCCATACATGCCCTCTTTTTTTTTTCTTTTTTTTTTTTTTTGTGGTACTGGGGATCGAATTCGGGTCCTTGCACTTGGGAGGCAGGCGGTGGAACCACTGAGCTAAATCTCTGGCTCACGTAGTCTTTAGAGTCGGCTTTTAGCCTCGATTCTGTGCTACTTTTCAAGGACATGTACACCTGCTCAGGGCTTTGGAGAAGCCAAAAACCTCCCAAGAGAACTTAGTTCCATCTATGTACAGAATTGAGATTTTGCTTTGAACTCTCAAAGTAATAGCAATAATAATTATAATTGACCCTATAAACATACCAGGTGTGTAGCAGAAGCAAGGCAATATTCTTGCATATAATTCTTCCATCCATCTTATGCTATTCAGTGGAACTTGAATAGCAAAAGTGAAACCTCACTAACAAGTTGCTCACAGGCCAAAATTACAGATTTTGGGAGGAGCCAGCTCACTCCAAGGGAACACCGGATGACCACCAACAGGACTTACAGCCTAAAATTCAAAATAATAGAACAAGCTAAAAATTATGTAAATATGTTTAAAATAATTTAATAGATAAATCCTACACTCACAAGTAACACTATAACAAAAAAGTTGTGTCTGAAAACAAAGTAAAAGAAATGGAATGAAAAGGACTCGTGAGAGTGAATTCTGTGCCAGCCTGACTAAGCCAAGGGAGGCGAGGGTGGAGATAAACATCATGGCGGGCGTGTCTCTGTGGGTGTTTCTGGAAGGTTCAGCATCTGAGTCAGTAGCCTGAGTAAAGAAGATCTGCCTTCTTCAACTTAGGCAGCATCATCCAATCTCTGTGACCAAACAGACCAAGAAAGCAGAGGAAGAGGGATTTCTCTGAGCTTTAAGCTGGGTACCCATCTTCTGCCCTTGGTTGTCAGAGCTGCTGGTTCTCGAATGGTGAGACTCACCCTGAATTGCATTAGCAACTTCGTGTCCCTCCAGCTTGCACATGGTGTATTGGGGAACCTCTCAGCCCCCATAGTTGCATATGCCAGCTCCCATAATAAACCTCCCCGATTAGTATATGCCTGAAAATCCGTGTCTTTAAAATTAATTTTTAAAAGTAATGGGCTATGTGGGAGAATATTCATAACTAAAAAGGGAATATGGAAATAGTTTTTAGGAAACTACCTAAAGTGCAGCCCACAGAAAGATGTCAAAACGAGAAGTTACTGGGAATGAGGATTGTAAAGACAAAGCCTAGCATACATTTATTAGGAGTTCCCATGGGGAGATGTGGGAAGGACGAAAAGCAAGATTTGAAGAGATACTGACCAACCTTTTTCTAGAAAAATTGTAGCAACATAATTCACAGACTCAAGAAGTCATCTAGTCCTGAACCAGATAAAAATGCCAAATGCGTTTTATAACCAAGATACTAGCTATACAGTATATGAATTTTCAAATAACCCAGTGTAGTATGCCTTATAGCCCTTCTCATTTTACAAATAGGAAAACTGAGTCACAGAAGGATTACAGAACTTGTCCAAAATCATACAGCGAGTGAATAGTAGTGCCAAGGTTGGACCCGGAATAACTGTAGAGTCTAATTCCTTACCCACTGACAATGGTTCCTCTAGTTATATGTTCAGAATGCTAAGGAGAAATAATCCAACCTAGAAACTTATACTAAGTTAACATATTTTGGGTGAGAATGAAATAAAGATATCTTTTAGAAAAAAAATTTTGTGAGGATGAAATAAAGCTATATTTACTACTTTTGCTGGCCTAGGTTAACAGAAATAAGAGAAAATGATTTTTAGGAAAAAGATTATGGGGATTAATAGGAGGACAGAAGAATGAAGGAAAAGAAATTAATAAGCTTGGCTAAGTCTACTGACTACATGAACAAATTAGTGTGGGAAATCTTAAAAGAAAGTGAAATAAAGTAAAATTTACTCAGGCTTTTAGACCATGAGAGTTCTTTATATAAACAAGAACATTTTAAGCTTTTATTTCCATTTAGTTATCTATCTTCAGAAGTGATAGCCAGTAAAGCTCATGTATAAATATGTAACAAAAATTAAAAGATAAAATAGTGGTGTAAAAAATGTTTTGTCTATGCCACTGTTATTACCCCTTAGACTAAGTTAATTCTACTTAGAAACTGCAGCTTGGTTATTCAGTTTTTGATATTTTGCTTTGGACTAGCAGAGATCTAATTGATGATGAAAACTGCTCCTTCCCCCTCGTGAATTTTGAATTATACTCATTCTGGATATGTTTTGATTTTTTATTTAGTTCAGGTAATGCATATGATTTTATTGGTTAAACAGCATTAGGGCAGATGTCAAAAAAGTCAATTATTCTGAGAATACGGTTTTAATGTGATTTCCTCTATAATTTGAATATAAAACAAATAGAATTAATAGACCCTGTGATAATTTTATGTGTCAATTTGACTGAAGTAAGAGATGGGAAATCATGGTGATTTCCTGTAAAATTTAGGGACATTTATTGATAGGTCAGAAAGAAAAAAATTATCTTTGCATGAAATGGCCAGTGAGAAATTATTTAATTAAAAATTTTTATTAGTATATATTTGCAGTGCGTGATGATTACATTCATCATGGAGAGTTGATGCATGTACATAACACATCTTAATTCTTTTTACTCCTTTCTCACACTCCTTCCTTCTTACTCCCTCCATTTCTTGGTCCTCTTCTTTACAAAGGGTCTATCTCCCTCTTTCCTACGATTTATCTTCCATTTTGCTCTTTAAATTATTTGTACTTTGGGTTTCTCATATACGAGAAACTGCATATTTAAACTTCTGTTTGATTTCTTTCATTTAAAATTCTTGTGGTGTATCCGTTTTCCTACAAACAACTCCAACGTATTCTTCTTTATGACAGAGTAGTACTCCACCATGTGTAAATGCTACATTTTCTCTATCCATTCATCTGTTGATGGATATATAGAGATAATAATGAAAGAAGGACCTTAACACTAATTAAATTTTTTCCTCCCAAGTATTTATTCTTTGGGTTTTAATGCTAATTCTTTGAGAATATTTTTATTCTAAATTTAACATAGTGAGATAGCATGTGTGTCTGTCAGCTTTGCAACCCTGTGAAAAGTACCTGAGAATATCAACTTAGAGGAGGGAAGATTTATTTTGAATCTAGTTTCAGGCCAAGGCCAGCTGGTTCAGATGTTCCTGGGTTAAGGCGAGGCAGAGCAAAGCTGCTTACCTCAAGGCACCTGGAAGCAGAGGAGTTGGGTGGGGGAGGATGGGCCAGGACAACACACAGCCTTTGAAGATGTAGCCCCAATAAACTCCTTTCTCCAACTGGGCCCACTGCCCAACAGCCCATTCTGCTATAAATTCATGGTCCAATCATCTCTCACCTCCACCTCAGAGCACTGCTGCATTGTGGGTCAAGTGCTCAAGATACGAGTGTTTGGGAGATGCTCCATCTTTAAACCGTGACAGTGTGGTTGTCTAAAGGACTGTATGCCAGACCATCTCACAGCTCTTATGTTATTTGGTGTCCAATTGTTTTGACATAGAAGGACTTTCCCGGCTCAAGTAACATTGAGAAAATTACAATACGTTTTAATTATGGAAAAAAATACATATTGTTCAAATTCTGAAACGAAAGGAGAGAATACAGTGTAAGAATCTGAATTAGTCCAAGAAGGAGAAGTTCAGCAATGTTCACGTAATTCAAGAATTCAGTGGTATAACTCAGTAAAAGTTTGTTTCCTGTGTTTGTCACTGTCTGATACAGCTTAGTGTTAACAGCTGAGCAGTGAGGTTATTCAGGGATGCAGGCTGTGGATTACCTGCCCTCGGGAGTACACACACACACTCTTTCTCCTTCCTTAGGATCTTTTGTGCCTGTCTGGCAAATACGGAAGACAGACTATAGTGTGGGATGGCCAAAGAGGCTGGAAGTGCTGGTCCTCACCCCTGGGTCTATTCCACCTGCCAGATCTCAGTCGTCGAGAGCGTCTGGTGAATGCATGTCTAAGTGTGTAACCAGTACGTGAGGAAATGACTTTGGTGAGTGTACGTTATGGCTTTTGCTATAAAATACCTGACCATGACTTTGCTTTGCAAGTATGAAAAAGATAGGAGGGATAGTTAAATTATGCAGTGGTCACATTTATAAGTTATGGTTGGTAGTTCTTCAAAGTTAATTACCCTACATTGTTTCCCAGTAGCCGTCAGTGTAAACCTTATTGCCTAAAACCCTAGGTTTATTTATGTGTTTGAACAACTCCGTATTCTGTAATGTGTGGTTTGTGCTTTGGTTTATGTGACGGGCAGAAGGTAAATGTTGCTTTACTTTCTTGAAGTGGGTCAAGAGTTTCCTTTATACATTTAATTCACCTTTCACCTACAAATATGCACCATCTCCAAGTTTGTGTTTTAAAACATGACATTTTCATTAGAGGCTTAATGATTGATAAGAGTTTTATGCTCCTCCCTGTGACCCTCAGAACATATTCTGAGGCTAGACAGCTCTGGGCTTTCTCAACTACGAAGGTTGATTTCGGACTTTGTGGACTTCCATAAAAGAGGGAAGCTATCTGGCAGTGCAGAAATAGAGTGACCTCAAGTCTGTCTTTTCTTATGGATGCTGATAATATGTTGCTTTGGTCTTAAGATTCGGCCAGAGTTTAGTATCCTGATGGGGTTGCATCAAAGGGACCTGAGTCAGCGGCTGTGGCATCACCCAGGGAATACAGTTTGATTTTTATGAGAAATTTAGGATGAGTCAGTCCTGCAAAGTTTAATGCTCAACGTGGGAAAATTGGAGTTATTAGGCTGCAAGCATCATTTCTATCTAGTGTGATTCTTAGATTAACGTCTGCTCTCTTGACTATTATTTATTTATTTTGGGTACTGGGAATCGGACTCGGGACCTTGTGCTTGCAAAGCAGGTGGTGGAATCACTGAGCTAAATCCCAGCCCTCTTGATTATTTCTTTACAAAGCAACCTGGTATCAGGTTGCCTGAATTCAACAGTCCTGTCCTTTTTGAGAGAGGAAGCTTGTTTTCAAAGCGAGTCCTTTATAATGGTGCATACGTGGCAGGTGGGGGTTGGAAGGCTTGGAAGGGCCAATCTCCCATTTCCCAATCCTCTTCTCATTACCAAGTGGGCCAAACAATCTTAGGGAATTTTAATTAAGGCAAGGTGATGAGGAGCCTCATAAAATGATGAAAATCCTTTTAATTTGTTGTGTTCTGGCACTGTTAGGTTCAGGCTAACGTGACCTCTGTTACAGACCAGTGCAAAAAGGTTAGCGAGCATAACTGTTTCAGGCTCACACACTGATGGTGACTTTGTATTCCCACGTTTGGGAAGCTGCCGCAAAGCAGTTAGTTGTCTTTACAGTGTGCTGGTGCAGAGGGCTCCAGGCAAGGGTGAGGAGTCAGGAGACGCGAGTTGCATGTGTTTCAGCTGTGCAGCCTGTGGTGAGAGCGCCGCCAGGCTGGGGCTCCACACGTGGCACCAGTCAGCTGTGACTGGCCACTAATTCTCTGGCGAGAGAAAAGGGGAGATAAAAAATATGTTTAAGCAACTCTAGAAAGAAGGCTGTGCCTTATTCTCAGCTCAGAACTATGTAACGTTCTACCTCCTTCTTTTCTGCCTTTGTTCCATTGGTTGACAATGACCCTTCAGTGGGGCAAGTTCTTGATCTCATTCACTGACCTGAAAGACTTGCTGAGTAAGCGTCTGCATAAGCACCCAGTGATGCAGGTGCTTTACCATTAAATCTCAGTGTCTCTCCCTCCCCCCTCTCTCCCTCTCTCCCTCTCTCCCCCTCCCCC
>NW_022900933.1:22502863-22518637 GCF_012274545.1 Fukomys damarensis | reverse complement strand
CCCCCACCCCCACCCCTCATTTTCCTTAAATTCTTTGCAGAAAGGTGATTTGTTCAGGTCACGTCAGTCTTGCCCCCATTTGGAATAAATGTCAAACCCTGCCACATTTTGACTCTGAGGCTGAGTCTGCTGGATCCTTTTGGGCTGCCATTACAGACCTCAGCTTCCTAGCAGCTGAACTTACCTGCAACACAGGTGAGAGCTTGGGTATAGACACACACAGCACGTGAAGAGTCAAGCCCTCCTCAGTCTCAGTGTGAAATCATGTGTATTTGATTTGTGGGAAACCATTTGTACTTTATACAAAGTAAACATTAAAATTCTCTGTTGATTTTCTTGTGCTTTTCATGTGGCTACTAGAAAATGTGCAACCATACAGCAGCTTGCATTGTTTCTTTGAAACAGTGTTGCTCTACAGTTATGTGCAGAAATTTTGTCTAATACATTTTTTACTGCTGTGACACTGTCTTTCTAGATTATAAGTTTTCTAAAGGTCTGGACACAGTTTAAAAAAAACCAGAAAATACTTTTATATGCCTTGCAGGTAAAGGATACCAGAAAATGCATGAGTTAAGCTAAACAAAACCTCTATGCAAATACTTTTTCTTAAGCCTGGCTTGGTGGCGCACTCCTGTAAACCCCACACTCGGGAGGCTGAGGCAGGAGGATTGCTGTGAGTTCGAGACCATCCTAGGCTACATAGTGATTTCCAGGTCAGTCTCAACTACATAGTGAGACCCTGTCTCAAAAAACAACAACAACAAAAAAAACCAAATACTTTTTCTTAGATGTGGATCACAAGCTCTCTGTGCTTTTAGAAAGATGAAGATGAAATTTTGAAGGCTATGGAGGGTTTCAGGTGGTAATCTTAGTGCTTCTTTACTGTAAAAGTAATCATTTGGTAAATGGACTGCTTGCAGAGGAAATGGTATGACTTTTCTTATGGTCTTCAAGAATTTATAAAAAAGGCTATCTCTAGTTTTTAACCACACAGAATGCCTAATTACAAACAAGATAATTGTTAAATAGTTATGCCATACCAGAGATGTGCCATTGTACGTATCTGGAAGGATGTGTTTTTAAGGATTCATCATCAAACACATCATAAAGATAAAAAATATTATATCAGAAGTAAAATTCAAATCCAACAAATATTTATTGTGCACCTATTATGTGCTTGGGATTCATTTAGGCTCCTGGATACACCAGTGGATAAAACCAAGAAAGATGTTTGCCCTGTGGAGCTTATGTTCATTCATTTTAACATGATACATAAGTAAGCTATATAGTATGTTAGAAGGAGATGTGTAGTAAGAAACAAGGAAAAGTAGGGCAGGATGAGGTGACCAGGGTCATAGCATTGAAAAAGTTGCAATTAATTTTAAGTTAGGCCAGGTGCTACCGGGGCAAAGATTTGATGGAGGTAAGGGGCTTATCCGTTCATCTATCAAGGGGAAATCATTCCAGACAGTGTGAGCCAAGGCATGGTCATTGTTGGTTTAGCACAGTTCTGACTATGGGTAATGGGGAGGTCCATCCTGAGTGTGAGTGGCATCATCCAATTGGCTTGTAGATAAAAATCTGGAGGCCTTGCTGCAGGCTGCTTACTACTTGCACTGCCATGGACCGTTTCTCCCTTGCCACACCCCTCTGCCATACCACCCTGCCACGGAGCTAGCTGACGATGGACTGAAACCTCTACAGACTGTGAGAGAAAATAAATCTTTCTCCCTTTAACTTGTGGGTGTCAGGTATTTTGTCCCTGCAACGAAAAAGTAAGGCGATCTGTGTATCAGTTTTGGAAGTATTGCCATTTCAACTATTCTGGTTCTGCCTATCCAGAAGCAGGGGTTACCTTTTCGTTTTTCTGATGTCCTCTGTCTCCTTTTTCAGAATATTATGGTTTTCATTATAGAGGTCTTTCACTTCCTTGACTAAGTTAATTCCTAAGTATTAATATTTGATGCTATCATAATGGAATTCTTTTTTAATTTCTTTCTTAGTGAGTGCATTATCGGTGATTCTAGTGATTTTGCCTTTATAAGTGACTTGTTGCTTTTATCTAACAGCATTTCAGACTCTATCCTTGTGTTGGACTTCTGGGATTTTGACTATGGTGTAGCCTGGAGAAGTTCTTTTCTGGCCATGGCTAGGATTCCATATGTCTCACTCATCTGTATGTTAAATTCTTTTCCCACATTTGGAAAATTTTCTGCTATTATTTGTGTTAACAGGTTTTTAATATGCCATATGTGCTCTCTCTTGATTTTTCACTAATTCCAATTAATGTTAGATTAGTTTTTTGCATCATCTAGCAAGTGTTCCATTTTTCAAGTTCTTTTGTTGTTTTTAAGGTATCTCAGTGTATGGCCCATAGCTTCAATAAAGTATTTAATCTCCTGGATTTTGTATCTTTTCGTGGACTCCAGTTCTTTGCTAAAATGGTTATTCGTGTTTTGTGTCATTTTGTTAAGCTCAGCTTAGTGTCTTCTGTAAACTCACTGATTTTGTTTATCAAGACTGTTATCTATTTTGTTATATGTTGTGTAAGCTCACTGAGAACCCTATTGATCTTTTTAATCTCCCTTTTATTATTTCAAATAATTTAGTATATAGCTTTTGATTTCCTTCTCATCTATGCCTGGTGGATCAGCTTTAAGGGACTTAGAAATTTTTGGAGGCCTTCCCATCTTTTCTTTTCTTTGTACACGTATGTGTGCTGAGGTTTAGAGATTGATTATATTGGAAAGACTGTTGCTAGTATGGACCTCTCTTTGCTTAGTATCTGCCTTGCTTTTCAGTGAGGCACTGTGGGCCTGACTAACTGTAGGCCTTTGCCTCTGTCTCGTGATCCAGCCCACTTCATTAATTTGAAAGGGGACTGTGCAGTGTGTATTTAGCCCAGCACCCAATTCTCTGGGAACGGGCCACAGTATTTTTGATGACATAAGGACAATCCAGATATTGGCTTGCAGGGAAAACTAATTTAATAACTACAACTCTGCCTCCTTGGAAATAGCAACAAAATCAGCAACAATAACAATAAGAGACAAAGTGGATACTGACATGCCATAGGAGCCAATAATATCCCATTCTTAATGTCGAAATCTATAATTATAGCATTAACAGTAAGACAACCCCAGAATTGATGTATAGTAAATATCTAATACAACAACTATGCCTCTACTAACAATAGAAAAGAATTCAACAGTAATAGCATATGCTTCTCAAAGGACTCTTATCTGGAATATATAAAGAACTCAAAACAATCAGCCCCCCCAAATATAAAGACCCTATTCAAAAATAGGAATCTGAAATGAACAGATATTTCTCAGACAAAGAAGTAAAAGCAGCAAGTAAATACATGAAAAAATGTTCCACATCACTGGTCATTTGAAAGATGCAGATGAAAACAACACTGAGATTCCACCTCACCCCAAAAAGAATGGCTGCTATCAAGACATCAAACAATAACAAATGTTGGCGGGGTTGTGGGGAGAAAGAAACCCTTCTCCATTGTTGGTGGGAGTGCAGACTGGTGCAACCACTATGGAAATCAATATGGAGATACCTCAAAGAGCTGGGACTAGAGCTTCCATTTGACCCAGCCATCCCTCTGCTGGGTATCTTTCCAAAAGAATTAAAAGAATCATATCACAGTGATATATGCACACATATGTTTGTAGGGGCACAGTTGGTAATAGCTAAAACTTGGAAAACAACCCATTTGCCCATCAGTTGGAGACTGGATAAAGAAGAGGTTGTTTTTCTTTGAAATGGAATACTATTCAGCCATAAAGAATAAGGAATTAGAGTTATTCATAGGAAAATGCATACATATTGAGGATATACTCCTAAGTGAAATATATAAGTCACACATGTGCAAATACTGAATAATTTCTCTGGTGTGAAAAACTATAATAGTACATAAGATCCTAATGATATAATTGACAATGTGAAATAGGAAGAAAAGGGCTAAAGGTGTAGGGAAAGTGGGAAGGATAGGGGAAAGGGAATAAGGGAAAAGAAAAAAATATGAGAAAATGAAAAAGTGGAAATAAAGTGTTTTTAAATGGGGAGAGTAGGAGGATGTGAAAGGAGGGCAGGGACAAGGGGAAAAAATGAGAACCCAGACCTGTCATGTAAAGGTACAAGATCCCAATGGTGAATGTAACTATACTGTATACCTAAAATGTACCAATAAACTCAATGAGAGAAAAAAAACTAATAGCATAGAGTTAATTAAATATCTAAAGATTACTAAAGCTTAATGGTTATACTAGTAAAGATGGGGTGGAGAACTAGAGAGTGAAAGACATAAATTTTTTAAAAATGAGGAGTAGAGAAAACTGAGATTAAAAATCCTATTAAGGAGCAGAAGGAAACTAATAGAATTAGAGAAAATAACAGAAAAGAAAAAGAAGAAAAGAGAGTAAAATTTAAAAAAAAGAAATAAAAAAATTAAAAGAAAAATGAAGAAAGGGAGGAGCCTTTTCCCCTGTTGTGTGAGGTAGGAACTTAGCTCCTGTACATGTCCTGTACCTATGACTCCTTCCCCTGCACCTTTATTCCATCCCTACTTTCACTTCTCAAGAACGGTAATGTTTGTATTCTTGGTAAGTATGAATGGGTCTTATATCATTTGATTTTAAGTAGAAGATCAACAGTGTTTACAATATTACCATGTACAAATATTACTAGCTATAAAACTGATAGTATTTAGGATTCATGGAAAAGGAAATTACATCCCATCTGCCATACAACTTCAACTAATTTTTTTCAAAAAGGGAATATGGGGAATATTGGAAAAAAATGACTCTGATGTGAAAGGAAACAAACATGTGTCAACTTACATTTTAATGAAAATAAAATTTTGTAAGTACTATTCTACGTGTGAGTCTTTTCATCCATCCCCCCCTCAGCACTAAGTGAACACTGACAAACTTTATCAGCTGCAGAATTTTTTCTTCTTCTATTCCCTTGGTTATTATGTCTTCTGTGCTTTCTCTAGACACTATCTCAGATGTCGAACTAATTGTATCTTTCAATTCCATCTCATGTCTCACATTTTGATTTGTTCAACACTCTATGAAATTTCCTCTACCTTAACTTCCAACCCTTCTGTTAATATTCTAGCTTTGGAAATCTCATTTTAAATTTGCCAAAAAAGGCCTACTTTTTTTGCTTACTACTTAAAAGAAAAATACTGTAGCTTGCTATTGTTGTGGGGTGATTAGACTGGCTTCCTGGTCTATGAAAATCATTCATTTTCTTGAAAATCTTGACTTCAGCCTGCAGCAAGCACTTAATTAATGTTCCTTGTCCTAGCTGGCTGGGCTAAGGTGGGATGGGAGGGTTCATGTGATACAGATTTTTAATTAATTGCCTTAACCAGCTCCTCAGTCCTGTGATCTTCAGGCTCAGTGGTCTCTCTGTGACTCTTTAAGGAAGACAACATCCTGCACAGCTATAGCCTTATCTTGCAGGAGTGTCAGAGGCTGCAGCTTCCTTCGCTCTGAGTTATCCATCAACTTGAAACCGTGTTCTTGCCCCAATTCAGAAAATCATCAACATTTGCTGGTGGTTCTGCTCATCCTGTTCACTGCGCAGTTTCAGCTTGATCTCATTTTGACTCCTTTGCTGTCATTTCAGTGGAATTTGAAAGAGGAAGTTGGTAGAAACAGGGCCTCAGTTTTCCACTTTGAGATGGAACTTTCCTGGCTTTTGCAATAGAATGAACTGCTAATAACAAATGTTTCTTGTCTCATTAGATATTCAGAATGAATGAGTCACAATATTGGGTTATAAGAGAGTTTTCCCAGATGACCACAAACAGGTAGTTCGTTCTCCAGCTGTTACTGTTTTTAAAATTATTGTAGCTATGGTTTTCTTGTTTTTATGCTCACTTTTTCTTTCTTGGTTCTCTCATGGGGCTCTCCTTCAATATATTCTTCACTTCTCACTGGCCACTTTACGTCATAGACATGCTAGTTACTAATAAAGCAAGAGTCAATAAACTTTGAAACTATGTATTCAAGAGATACTCCTTTGAGCAACATGCATGAGCTGTAGGGCATGAATTTTGTGACATCGATTAAGTGAGCCTATGGGTGTTTATCCTAATTTGGGTGTCTCTTCAGCTAATTAAAAGATGCTAGTTACAGTGAACCCTGAACTGGATTTATAGATTTATTATCCTCATTAGAATATTACTTAAATCCTAGAATCAATACTAATTATTTACTTGATATATTTTTATTTTTTTCTTAGGCATCATTATCTATGAAAGAATCATAACTCAGTTCACCAAGAGTAAGTTTTTTCACATAAATATTATTTATAATCAAAATATAATTTTATACTTCTTATTGAGAGTCAACACCTTATTTATCAACAAGGATTCATTAGCAAATGTGCCAATTGTCTTCCCCCTTGAGTCTTAACACACATAATGTTATTCCCAAAGCAAACTCACAAATTACAAAAAAAAAAAATGGACTTAGTGCAATCAATTTATATGAAGAAAATTTATTTCATGTTGTGGATGTAAATATTAGTGATAATTCTGTTGAAGTCATTCTTCTTGGACTCTGTTTCCATAATATTAGGTTAGCTACTCATGGATGTTTCAAAATGTCACAAGAGAAACACACGCCAAAAGTTAACACATTTGCTGAATTCCACTAGGTACAAGTGAATTGCTAGGAAAGTAATGATTTTAGGTGTTTATGCTAGGTCTATGGAGCTGCACAGGTGTTAGTGGTTATCAGGAATAGCTCTGGTTGGGAAGATAGTCCAGGTGAGCCAGGGGGGAACTGTCTCTGAGTGCCTAGCAATCCTATTCTACAGACCTCAAGAGCATTTGTTTCATGCTGTGGTTCATGGGCAATGAGAAGCAAATGCCATCTCTGCTTGGAGACTCTTCTAGCAAGAAATTAAGGGGCTACCATGGAAGGTAACCTGGAGAGTATATCCATAGATAAAGTTTCTGACTGCTTTAAGTAAAAGAGTACAGATGGGGAGTAAAGATTTTATGTCCAGTAAGCAACCGGGCTAGAAAAAGCTGGCAGTATCAGTAAAGAAGTTATATCTCTTGACAGCTTTCATGTGGGACTGTAGGCTCAAAATGGCTAAGAAACAGTCGTTGATGACAAATGTTTTCAAGTGGTTTTGCATACTGTAGTAACTCCAAATAGCCAAAATTTGCAAAACACCTTTTACCCTATTATATAAATAACAATTTGTTTTTAAGCTCATAATTTTAGCAGTAGATGAGTGATTTGTATCCAATCAACCCAAGGAATCTTTTGGTTCAGACAGCATGACCAAAAGTGAAATAAAGAAAAAATTTTCTGGGTCATTCATATGTCTAGGTTCCAAAAAGAGGGAGAAAGCAGCTCTATGATATAGGAAAAGAAGATTCAATTTAATTAGTGCTTTTATTTGTCTTTGTCATAGAAATATATGTTTTGAGTTAAAGAGAGATATATATATAGGGAAATTGTAAGTGGAATAAACCATCAAGCTCCTTTCTTTTTAGACTTCTTAGGCCCAGTGATTTATTAAAAATCCTATAACTAACTGGAGTCCAAACTGCTTATAAGTCAACAAGTGATTAAGTGTGCTCTGCCCTTAATTCCTATTTAGAAATGCTTTGCAATTTAGAAGTAGTTTGTAGAGTCCCTATCCTGTATGCTATGAGGAGAACAACTCTTAGCTTTCTAGACCACATAAGGTGAAATGTTACCAGTTTCTCCAGGCAATAGGTAACAGCTGGGTTACATCAGGTAGATCGTAGTGAAGAGATGATTAGTAATTTCCAAGTCCAAAAAGACATTTTAAAACTAAAACTTCCCCTTCTTCATGCCGCACCATAGCTATTGCATGACATCTATTCATGTTAAAACTTTTCAGTTTTAAGGATCTAAAGCTCTCTTAGATCGTTTCAGGGTATATGAAGTCAAGCAGAGCCAAAGCCGGGTTGATTTTATGTTGTGGTCACTAAGTTAATAGCATTGACCATATGCTGAATCTTTAGTATGAAATTCTACATGGAAGTCAGAAGATTGCTGGGCAGGGTGGTGCACATCTGTAATCCCAGTACTTGGGAGGCTGAGGGAGGAGGATCAGTGAGTTCAAGGCCAGCTTGGGCTACATAGTGAGACCCTGCCTCAACCCCCACCCCCCAAAAAAGTGAGAAAATCAATGTTAACATGGTCCAGTTAATGCTTGCTGAACAATGTCACACTGAGTCATCTCTGGATTTAGCATCAAGCAAGTCCTGCGGAAAGGACAGATTATTTTGACATCACTAGGGATTCAGATGTGCTGGTAGTTTTTCTTCCTTCTAGGAGGCAGTGATTAGTTTACTGCTAGTTACTCTCTAGAGATGAACTCTGGTCCCAAAGAATTAGGTCAGCTGTGTGTTTATGTGTCATGGGATTGGAATGTATGGTCAATAAAATCAGCCCCTTGTAAGTTCCCCTACCATTGTGAGTAGCATGGGCTAAATTTACAAAACTGTTTGCTTACACCCTTCTGATATTTGACTCTGCTTATTTGGAGTCAGGTGGGAGTTTTCAAGCAGTTCATAGGCATCTTGCATGTTGGGGAGACTCTGCTTTCTGCCCTGGGTGACCTTTTGGATCTGAATACCAATACTGTTCTTTGAACAAACTCTTTGGCCCTTGTAAATCTGAGCCTGATGTTTACAGATGCCAAACTTGCTGAGTAGGATGAACACATCCCTTTGGAAGGTCTTGGTGAAAACAGCATAGAGAAATGGATTGGCACAGGAGTTAAGTGGGTAGAAGAGAACCAGCAAAATTTTAGAGTTGGTGACTGTGATGAGAGGCTTGTTCATAAGCGCTGACAGAGCATAGAATGAGATGGGAGCCATACACATGAAGTCAGTGAAGATCAACACTGCCATCCTCTTGGCAATCTTGGTGTCTTTGTCCCCAGGGTTATACTGGGGATTTCTGACTGTGATGTAGATCTTCACATAACAGGAGCAAACAATGATGAAGGCAACAATGTTGAGCATCAAAATAAGGATGATGTATGCCAGGGCAAGAGGGGTCTCCGTGTCCATAGGCAGGCAGATGCTGACCTTGGCATAGCTACTTATTCCCACCAAAGGGAGCAGGGCAAGGAGGAAGCAGCAAACCCACCCACCAATCATGATGGCATACGCGTGCCTGAGACGGAGCTTCCGGTCCAGGCGCATGGCGAAGGTGATGGCATACCAGCGCTCCAGTGTGATGACTGTCAGTGTGTACACTGACAACTCGCTGGCGAAAACAGTAAAGAAACCAGCTGTGTTGCACCCAGGGCCAGTCTGCCAGTCAATGGCATGGTTATAGTACTCTGAGTGAGTGTAGAGATCCACAGAGGCAATGAGGAGCAGGTATATCCCCATGCACAAATCTGCAAAGGCCAAATTGCACATGAGAAAGCGTGGGATGGTCAGTTTATAGTGGCTGGTGAGGAGGATAAACAGGACAAAGACATTTCCCAGGAGAGCCAGCAGGCTAACAAACCACACCACAACTCTTAGGAACCTGTAGCCCATTATGTCTTCACAAGGGTTGAACTCATCTGCCTTGGGGGTACACACCATGTCTTCATTGTCCCCACACACAGTGTAGTCGTAATGACTGTCAAAGGCCTGGAGAGTCTCCTCCTGGGGGTATTTGAGCTCCTCGCCAAAGCCAACGATTTCGTCTTCTTGTTTTTCAAAAAAGACATAATAATGTGAGCTGCTGTGGGTATCCTGGAGCTTGGAGTTTTGCTTGTACCCAACACTGCTGTCACCCAGATCTTCATATTCCTGGTAGGTGGGGCCATTCAAGGCATTCACAGATTTTCTCTGATGTAGGCTCCGGATACTGCTTTCGTTACACATCAAGGACTCAAGGATTCTACAGGGCAACAGAAATGAATCACCATGTACTTAAAACCTGTAACGTTTAGAAACATATGCAAACTTCTTACATGATGAATATGATTCTACAAGACTGTACCATCCGGTCAGCCCGTCTCACCCACATCATTGCCTATTTCCTCCCCTCACCTACTGTGACCCCGTGACACTGATCTTATTTCTCATCTGCTGTCACCACAGGAATAGCAGTGAAGCCACAAATGGCAGTGATAAAAAAGCATGGATGCTGGAGCCTGTTGACTTAAGCTAGCACGAGGCTCTACTAGTTACTTGCTGTTTTACTTTGGGCAGGTCTCTGAATCTCAATTTATTCATTTGTAAAATGAATTTTATAAACCCTATTTCATACAGGGTTACACCTGCAGCATCATGACTGCTGTATCTATGTGTTGGTTATTGTTATTTTATTCCTATTAAGAGCTCTAGAATTCTACGTTCCTTTGCCTAGAAACTCATGTCTGCCTGTACTTATTATTTGCTTTAAACTCAAATATCTGTTTCTCGAGGAGTCTTCCTTGATTTCCTCCAATAAACTGTCTTAACACTTGTATTTCCTTCAAAGCACTGTCTGCTATTTTCTTATTTCCCTTTTTATTTTCTGGTTTCCTTCATTAAACTGTAAACAAAATGCAAGAGGGGCTCTTGTCTGTCCTGCTCACTATTGTGGACAGGGTAGTGACAGGCATGGAGTAGGTAATAAATATTTATTGAACAAATGAATAAATAGTCCCATGCAGACATGTTCGTACAAAAACGATCTCATTTTTCAGTAGTTCACCAGACTTACAACAAAAGAAATTGTTTAAGTTGACTCAGCTGCTGAGCAGAGTTTGACTGGCCTACCAAACTCTGTTTAAAATGCTAGCTGTTCTAACCTGTTAGAAGGTTAATGAGCAACCTGGACCCTGCCCCTGAGGTTCACCTTAGTCTCCTACACATCCCTGATCCCTTCCTAGTCTCTGCCATATGACATCAGTACAGACTCTGCTGTCACCATCTGTGTGTCCTCTTCCTGGCTTCCTGAAATTTTATGCCCATATGTGCCTGCTTTGCACAGTGGTTCAACTTTCCTGTTTGCTTCAGACTCCACAACTGGGTCCCAACTTTTTTCTGACAATAAATACAAGTACAGAAAGTCAATTAGTAGATACTTGCAGGAAGCTGAGAAAGACCGAAATGAGAGATAAATAAATGAAGGTGCAGGTAGGAGAACAGGGAATGGTACAAGCCATAAAGAGGGACATGTACAGGTAAAAGTTCAGGTGAAAGCAAAAGTGACAGGATATATAGAGGAAGAGAGGGCCGTCCCTCCTTCACAACCTCATAAGCAGTCAGATATTAAAATAATATATATCACAGTTAATGTCTACTGAGAACTTATACTGTTGCAGGCCATCCCATTCCAATATTTTCTATTCAGCTTCTTTCATCTGATGAAATCCCTATCATGATGACTTTATGCTTTTTGTTTTTAGAAGCCCAGTGTAGTTATATAACAGTTAGAAACTCATGGGGCTGGGTTACAAACCAAGCTTACTGCAAAGCCTGTCTCATGTAACTAGTTAGCTGTGACATGTGTAAGGCCCAAGCTGATCAGGTGCTCCACTTGCTTATGCTGTAAGCTTGTCTTTCCTGTTGGTATCTAATATGTGTTGCTTCTGGAAATGAGAAATAGAAATCATATCCGTGCAACCTCCACAAGGTTCTACATGCCCTGGCCACAACTTTCCCTACCATCTCATCTCTTATTACCTTCTTTACCCTGTGTTATCCAGAAACCTTGGCCTATTTCTCATCTGTAACTACTTTCCACCCACAGTCATTGTGTCTGATGGATTTCCTTTTCTTACGGAAGTTCCTAAGTCTTTTCTACCTGATTTCCAAGTCACAGAGATTCTTCTCTAAACCCAGAAATTAATTTAACTTCCGCCATGGCCTTTAATCACTCATTCTAGGTCCTTGACACTTACCCTCTGATTTTCTTCTGATTCTTAAAAGCACAGCAGTGGCTGGGATAAGAAAGGTCAGCCCGGATGAGGTGAAGGAAACTCAAGGAAAGTGGAAGTTTCTTAAGAGTCCAAGTGTTTCTTGCTATCAGTTCCTTCAGGTGCTCCAGGCCTTTGGACGGCAAGGCAGTAATACTGGTATAAGACACATCCCTGGTTACAGAGAACAGAACAGCACAGGGAGTCAGTGAGCAGCCAGGATCTTTCAGTTCTTGGCCAGCAAATCAAACAGAGCTGAGGTTAATGGGAAACTGATATGCTCCTTCCTGCTACTGAACCTGTGATCTGAGTTTGCAGTCTAAGGAGGAACACAGCCAATAGTCTAAGGAAGGATATTAGGCATCTAAGTCAATGTTTTATAAGGAGCTTCTATTTCCATTGGTTGAGATTCGAGTATTGACCAGAAGACATTCTGTTTCCACAGACGTTTCATTTTATTTATTAGAATACCTTCATCAGACTCATGGAATCAGAGATGAATGTCAAGTTTACTCTGCAAAATAACATCATCTATCTATTCAAAGGGAAATGAAATAAAATTGAACAGGCTCAAAGGGAGCTATATTGCTATCAGTTTCTGTGGGGACCAGTCTTTTGGGACTGATTCACTGATTCACTAGTAATATACAAAAATATTCTAATAATGCAGAACATGCAAGTCCCAACCAGTCACACAGTGAGTTCATGACTAAGAAAAACTTCTCTGCCCTTGCACAGATTATTCAGAATACACTATAAATGTATTCCTGCACAGAAAATTCAAGTATTTATATTAACAATCTGAAATGAGAGTCAAGTCATTTTTTCATACTACGAAATGCAAGGGTGATGGGACTAGGAATTGGATATTACAAGTTAGTAGATTTGATTCATAGCTTTTATCTTCACATTCATTGGTCTCACAGTCCTAGAATATCCAGGTTTATATCTTGCTCCATCATTTTTACTTGCACTGAATAATAGCTTAAATGAGACTATGAATATTTAACATCTTTCTTATTTTATATTTTATCAGTTAAAATCCATCAAGTAGCATTTATATTTAAAAATATTTAATGTAAATAGTAGTGCCTGGGTAAAATGAAGTCTAATATTTTCAGTTCTTTCTTACGCAGCATTGTAAGTGGGATTTACATTATCAAGGTACAAGGATGCCAGAGCTTGCTTTTGGTTTTTGTTTGTTTTAACAAACACAAAGCTCATGAATTAACCTCATTCTTACCACAGAACTGTGACTCTTATGGGAGAAGGGTATGGTATTTGCTATTGTGTATTGTATTTGATTTAAAATTCTATGGCTCTGTATTTTCTAAGATTGCCTGGTGGTAAGAATTAACTGTGGCATTTATTGCTGTATGATCTCCAGGTGAATTTTAACAGACTAACTGACATACACGAATGACTTTGAAGTTATGAGAGAGTTGAGAGATGTTAGAGCCAGGCTTCTGTACAGCTGAGAAGTAGGGGAAGCCAGACTTTGGCTGGCTGCCTCACCTCTTTCATCCATGCTGTTTTCAAGGTGTGGCGTTGTTATGTGTCTCTTTATCCTACAATGTTTTCATGTCAGTGAAGAATGCATCTTATAGCTGATTTTCCCTGCTTTGCTATCTGCTAAATACACTGATTGTGTGTATTACTGGAAAGGGTTTGGAGTTTATCTGAACTCTGGCAAAAAGCAAAGAACCCATCAAATACAGCTCCAGCACAGACTTTTCCCTGTGTATACAACTACTTATTTGACATTTCCACTCAGAAGCCTCACAGGCATCTTAACAGTTCTGTCCAAACTTAGCTTGTGACCCCCTCCACCTACCCTGGCCGGCTCCTCTTCCTTATTCCTGCGTTATAGTAACATACTCTTAGGTGTTCAAAGTAACCTTGGAGAAACTCGTAACATCTTGGGCTTCCTCACCGTTACTCAATCAACATTTAATCTATCAAAAGACCAGTAGATCTGAACTCCAAAATAATCACAAATCCATGTACAGTCAGCCCTCTGTATCTGCAGGTTCCAAATCCATGAATTCACCCAACTGGAAATATTAAAAATAAAATAGCAGCTCTACTAAAAATACAGTCTTCATTGCCACTACTCCCTAAGCAAAAGTATAAGCTATTTACATGATATTTACATTGTATTGGGCACTGTAAGTAATTTAGAGATGATTTAAAGTATACAAGAGGATGTGTGTAGATTACACATAAATATTATGCCATTTTATATAAAACACTTGAGCATTCCAAAATTCAATTTCATATCTTCATGGGGTCACAGAACGAGTTCCTCACAGAGACCAACAAGGTCTGCATTTGCATCACCCATATAAGCTTCCGATTCCTAGCTGACATCCTCTCTTTCCTGCAGTAGTGTCTTTGTTCCCTCTTACTCCCATCCAGTCCATCCTCCACAGAGCAACCAGAGCGGTCATAAGGGAGTAAGGGTGTGTTCTGCTTAAAACCTTGCAGTGCTTCTCAGTGTACCACCAATAACGCCCATCTTTATACCGTGTCATTCAAAGCCCTGCAACCTCATTTCAGGTATCTGAGGCTACCAGATGCAGTTGTAAGTGCCCAGTAGGCAGGCTGTTCTGCAGGGCTCCTGTGGAGCTGGCCTCTCCGCCTGCAGTTCGCTCTACTCTGCTACTGTGCATTTTCAGGACCAAGCCGGGGAGACCTATTATTTTTTATTCTTTTTCTTTTAAAAAATTGTTCTCTATCACAGAGATCTGCAGCTTTAAACAGACAGAGTGTTCTCAGGAAGGAAGGTATTCAGTCCTTTTCACTTCCCAGTGGACATAGCATTGCCTCGTCACTCAAAACATTCTAAGTGGAGTGAATCTTCTGTTCAAGTCTAATGGTACTTTTTTTATTTCCTATTTTTCCACCATCTTGCACAGCTGAAAGCTTCAGTGTCCTCATGGAGTCTCTTTTGACCTTGTCCTTCATTCACACCATAAATATTTTGGCAAAATACAGTTGTGCTCCCCTCACCCATCAGATGCCTGAGTTAGGATTCTGGTCTCCCCAAAATTTTTTACTGATCCCACCTTCAGACCTAGAATATTTTTTCTAAAACACGATTTCATTGTGTGCCTGCAAACCACAGTGCCTGAAACATCTACCAAATGAAATTCAAGCTTCTCAGAAGGGCGTCTGCCTTTCCCCATTGGGAGTCTCCCTGAATTCTGTCGTCTTACTTCTTGAATGTCTCCTTCATTTCAGTGGAGAATATTTTCAAATAACTTCTCAGAAAGGTCACACGAGGAAGATATTTTCAGTGTTCCGACATTTCCTACTCTTCCATTCAACCCGGTTATCATCTTTTCTTCAGGATTTTAAAGGTTTTAGCTTATTGGATTCTAGCAACCAGCATTGTTTTGGTGCAGTGCCACTCAAATTCTTGTTCTTTGGCTATTGACTTGTTTTATCTCTCTGGAGAATGTATTTTTTTTTCTTCATGCTAGGCATTGAACCCAGCACCTCCCACATTCTAAGCATATGCTCTGTAACTGAGCTACAGTTCAGCCCTCTGAAAGTTTTCATGCCTTTTTCTTTATCCCTGGTATCAAATGTCATGAAGATGAGCCTTCATGTGGAACTTTTTATGGGATCTTCATATGGGAAAAGGGTATTGAAATGATCTTTTAGTCTAGAGACCTGTATTCTTCAATTTGTGGACATTTTCTTATATTGTTCCTGGAGTAACTTGCTCTTTTCATTTTCTCTGCTTCACCCCTGGAATTCCTACTAAGTGGGAAAGGAACCTCCTAGATCCCTCAGACATAGGTCCATCTTTTGTCATAATTTTTTTGCTACTTTTTT
>NW_022900933.1:22444098-22502724 GCF_012274545.1 Fukomys damarensis | reverse complement strand
TTCTTTTTTTTTTTTTTTTTTTGGTACTGGGGATCGAACTCAGGCCCTTGCGCTTGTGAGGCAGGCACCAGAACCACTGAGCTAAATCCCTGGCCCTCCTGTAATTTTTACTAAGTTCTCTGGTGTAATTCTTTCACTTTAGTTTCTTTCTCATATTGACTTTTTAATTTTCAATTTATGAGAGCCGGGACTCTGCATGCTGTGTTTATTGCAGGATTGTGGACACCTAGAATGGTGTTTGGTCAACAGAAGGCTCTGAATACATGTTTGTCAAACACATGAGTTCATTGCTAAGAGGATTCCTTGTCTTCATTCCTCTTTTGATAAGATACTTGAGAAAGCCCACCGTAGTGTATAAGGGTATGTGTTTCACTACACTGGATCCTGGCCAAAAGAGCAGGAGATAATGGAGCAAGAATTTTAAATTCAGATGACCTGAATTTGAATCCAAGTTTCTGAACCTGCTGTGAGTTCTGTAATTTCTGTGCATCTTAGTTTCCATATCATGGGTTTGTTGAACAGTACAGACAGTATGTTCTCAATAAATATTAGCTATTATCATAGTCATTATTATTGTTATTATAATAGGATGGGGAGTCTGCAGATTTATCTCAGGTCACTACTTACTGCTTTGTTAAAGGTCTGTGTCTTCTGAATAGTTTCTCTGGTGTGAAAAACTAAAAATGTAAATAAGGTTCAAATGGTTTAACTGATAGTGTGAAATAGGAAGAAAAGGGCTAAAGGAGGAGTGGGAAGGGGAGGGGAGAGGAAATAAGGGAAGAGACAAAATGTGAAAAAAGGAAAAAATGGAAACAAAGTCTTTGTAAATATTAGGGAAGAGTGAAAGGGGTGAAGGGAGGGCAGGGGCATGGGGAAAAAATGAGAACCAAGATCTGTCATATAAAGGCACAAGATTCCAATGATGAATATAACTGTATTGTTTGCTTTCAATATACCAATAAATTTAAAGGGGAAAAAAAGTCTGTGTCTGTTCTTTTAATGTCTTTGATTCTCAGGTCAGTTCCTGACATTTGTTTGTTTTGGTTTCAATCTCTCACATTAAAAGCCTTCTTTGACTGATGATCCTTGGGGACACATTCATACCTACGAGTGAGTTTTTCCATTGGCAGACTGCTGCAGGGCAATTGCATATGAAGCTAGCCAGTATGCAACTGGACTATAAAATGCCAGATTTCCAACTTAGAGATAAGCTATTTGGATACTGGCACTTCGTGTAAATGTAGTAGTGGGTTAGTGTTTCCAAATATAGACATTCAACAAATCCGTTCTTCCATTTTTAGCCCTTTGTCTCTCTCTTGCCATATGCCATGCACATAGCCTCTAAATCCCACATCTCAAAGGTTCTGTACAGGGCAAGACAGCTGCACCAGATAAGTTTGCACCAGATAAGTTCACTAAGATTTCCTTTCCTTCTTTCTCCTCTTCACCCTGCCCCCCAAGTGCTATAGCTCTCTACACTATGGATTTGTTCTTCCTGTCCTTTGTCCCTGTGTGGGTTATTTATATTAAAAATTCCTTTTCATCTTTTTTAGGAATATCTGAAGAAGGAGATGAAATAAAAAGGCTTAGGTTCAGTGTATCAATATGTCATCTTTTTAAATCATTACTCTACTTCGCATGTAGAACTGTGGAAGAACTTAGAGCAAATGTGTGTGCGGTGCTGAGCCACACGAGACATCTCCCAACTCTGGTGTTCATGGAGAGAGTCTTAGTCTGCAGAAATATCAAAATTTAACAAGTCAGGCATCATTTTAAGTTGTTTGAAGCATACCTTTTCCTATTCATCCACGTTTTTATTTAACCGATTTGAATCTAGGATTTTTCTAATAGCATGACTTCTTTAATAAAATAAGACATTAAATGTACCATTAAGATTGTTTTTTCTGGAATGAGAAGGATACAGAGTTGCTATGCAGAGCTAAAGGATCGGAACTGATTTGCGAATAAAGCCATATAGATGGAAACCTACTTGTTGGAGGGCTTTTCTCTCTTATTGACTGGAACTGTCCTTAAAGAGCTCAAGTGGTGGGCACCAACTCTCATGAGAATTCATCTCTAGCAAGTATTTACTCACAGGTGAGGATGCGCCTAAGTGGAGCCTGGCAGACAGTTTGAAGGCTACTTGCGTTGGTGATGGGATCATCTCAAGTTAGGTTGTTAATGAAAGTAACAGTACCTGAATTTGGAAAAGTAGTACATACAGGGTTATACGCAGGGCTAGAATATCACCAAAATTTTAATGATGTGTGTGTGGGTAAGCAGATATTGATGTCATAGAAGAAATACATTTCTTCTCAAAAACAGTTACGTACTCTAGTATTCCAAACAATGGAACAATTTCCTTTTTTTTTTTTTTGGTACTGGGGATTGAACCCTGGTCCCTGCATTTGAGAGGCAAGTGGTAGAACCACTGAGCTAAATCCCTGGCCAACAATTTCCTCTTTTTTTGTGAAATATTTTCTCATTGATTATTACTTAAGATTAACTTTTGAAGAATTCAATTATGACTTAAAGAAGCACTAAATGACTTGCGAAGTTTTCAACAGCAATTGCCAATTAGGGTTGTGGTTGCTCCATTATAAATATGGAGTCACATTTGTACAGTAGATGTATTGGTGGGTGAAATACATCTGAGAGCAAAAAGATTAATTTACTGCTTAAAAGATGATTTATTAATACTGAATTTAAAGGCTTAAAAGTCATTAAGTTCAAGACAGAATGGGCAGACAGATCTGCTCTTTTTATGCTCACATTCCAGTAGGGATAGAGGAGGAATTAAGAAAAAGAAAGTAAAATATGTAATGTGCTAGATGATGCAAAGTACTGTGGGTTAAAAGGGATATAAAGAAGAAAGCAAGTGCCCAGAAGTGGGGTCGCAATTTGACACAAGGGGAGAATTTTGAGGCTCATTGAGGAGATATTTGAGCAAATGTCTAAAGGAGGTGGAGGGGAGCCACTGGGCAAGGGTGCACCAGGCAGAGGAACCAGCAGTGTAAAGATCTGAGGTGGGGCTCTGCCAGGATATCTGAGGCACCAAGGAGGCCAGTGTGGCTGGACCTGAGATAGCCAGTAGGAAATGTGGGAGAAGTCAGACAGCGAATGGGAAGCCATCAAACAAATTTTTTTTTCATTGGAGTGAGATCAACACCCTTCGAAGGAACTGTGGATCTGGCTCCTCCCCACTTTTTTTTGTACCAGGGATTGAACCTGGGCCCTTGCACTTGCAAGGTGGGCGGTGGAGCCACTGAGCCAAATCCCCAGGCCCTTAGGAATTGTATGATCTGACTGACTTTTAAGGTATCAATCCAGTGAAGAGGCTAACCTTACAAAGTAACTGAGAGCCCACCTGGGGAGAATGGCTTAAAGTGAATCAATGCTTAGCTCCAAAACTTCAGGCCCAGAGTAGTTGGGTAGTTAGATTTAAACACGGTTGGGCTTTTCCTGGTAAGGATGATGAAACAGCAAAGATGACAACAGAGACAAGACAGTTTGTTAGCTATACGTACAAGTGAATGTTTATAGTGATAGAACATGAATTTAAGCTACATAGGAAAGAGAATATGAGAGGAGAGACAGTGAAAGGTTAGTACCGCACAAACCACGTGGAGATTGAAATCACCAAATCTTAGGAGAGTAGTGCTAGAAGTCAGTAACACTGAGTCAGAAACCTTCAAGGAATGAGACAAAGGAGAAAAGGGAATCCTAGCACACTGCTGGTAGGATTGTAAATTGAAATGACCGTTATGGAAAGCAGGATGAAAATACCTCAGAAAACTAAAAGTAGAACTATCATGTAACTCAGCAACTTTTCTGCTGGATATACACCCAAAGAAAATGAGTCTTGTAGAGATATTTTTACTCCCATATTGCGTTATTTACAATGGCCAAAGTAAGGAAACAGCCCAAGTGTTCACTGGTGGATGAATGGATAAAGACAATTTGATATGTATATATATGTCCTGTTCATTCTCCACTATCCTGAAGACACACACACAGACACACACACAAACACACACACAAACACACACAAATATTATTCAGGACCTCCCCCATACAGAAAGAAATCCTGCGACTTGCAACAATGTAAATGAACCTAGAAGGCGTTTTGCTAAGTGAAACAAATACTACATGATTTCACCTTTAATGTGGAATCGAGTAAGTCAATCTGTAGAAAAAAGGAGTAGAATATGGGAATGGGGAATTGAGGACACTTTTGATCAGTTAAAACATGAATAATTTATGGAGGTCTGTTGCACAATAGGGTAATGATAGTTAACCATGTATTAAATAACACGTATTAAACTTTAAAATTGCTAAGAAAATAGATTTTAAATGTTTTCACAACAATAAATATAGTAACTATATGCGATGATAGAAAGTTAACTGTGGCAATCACTTCAAAATATGCGCATTAACCATATAAAATTATTATTTGTCCCAAAATTTTAATGTGGAAAAACAGGAAAATGTGACAAAATAACCTTGGAGTTTGTATGTGATAATGCCAAAAACGTATGGGTGCTAATTTCTGATGGCTTATGAGTCAAAGTTGAGGATTTTGAAGAAGTGGGGTGGGATAAGGCTGTCAAAGCAACAATGAGGAGAAAGGACATCTGCCTCAATTCCATTTTATGCTTCTAATATATGAGTCAATAATCAGTATGTTTTTGAATTAAAGAATCTATTTTAAGAGATCTTTTAAAGATGTTGCTTCCTACAAATAAATGTCTTTAGCTGGCTCCATGAAGATTAAGTTGGAGCATGAGTTTGCAATTGTTCATCTGTACTACTCACTACTGTGTTCATTTTCAGAGAGCTCTTAAGGAAAGAGGTGTTAGAATTGTAGCTTTAATGCTAAGACATTTGGCTGGAAATTATTCACCATTTATCGGATGCTTCACGAATTTTTGTGGTGGGTAAGGTGTTGTTCAAAGCATGGTGGTTACAACGGTGGAAACAATTGAACAAATTTCCATCTCCCATCATGTTTATATATTAATGGGGGGCAACAGGGTAAAGAAATAAATGTCTAAAATATTGAACAGCCAAGAGCATTAAGGACAAAAAGCAGAGAAATTGGTTGGAGAGTAGTGGGCAGCTTTGCGAATTAAACAGGTCATTTAGGGAAGATGTTAGTGAGCAGCTGACACTTAGTGAAGACTTGAGGAAGTGAAGGAGCCAGCCCTGTAGCTATCTAGGGAAAGAGCTTTCTATGTAAAGGAAACACTAGCAGAGCTGAGCCAGAGTGACCTTTCCAGTGTGGCTGGAATAGAATGTCCAGGAAGAAAGATCAGGTGATAGAGCTAGACAATAGAATGTGGACAGGGGAGAAAAGTGTGGTTCTGAAGCCTAGTTTTGAGAACTTTGGCCTTTATTTTGAATAAACCACAGGAGGGTTATTAAACAGAAATTTAACAAAATGGTCAAGTAAAGTTAAAGAATTATAATAGGTGTAAGGATAATCATACATGAAGGGAGTTGATTTGCTGTACTAAGGAGAGACTGTGTTTTTATTAGTGCTGGATATGAATCCTAAAGCTTCCCTTATGACCATTGGAGCTCAGGGCACTTGATATCTCTTTACTGCCATTTCCTTATTTGTTAACTAAAGGTAATTACAGCCAATATTGAATAATTAAAAAGGCTCAAGGCTCTTTGACAAAGGAGCCAACCATCCTCAGTGAAGAAAAGATAGGCCCTTTAATAAATTGTGTTGGAAAAACTGGATTTCAACCTGCCAAAGATTAAAACTAGACCCTTATCTTTCACCATGCACTAAACTAAAATCCATGTAGATTAAAGATCTACATATTAAAACAGAAACACTAAGCTTGCTGGAAGACAGGTTAGGCAGAATTCTTGAAGACATTGGCATAGGAAAAGACTTTATGAACAAATCCTCAGTAGCACAGGAACTAGCACAAAGAATAAACAAATGGGATCTCATCTTATTAAAAAGCTTCTGCACTGCAAAAGAAACCACCAACAGAGCTAAGAGACAACGTACAGTGTGGCAAAACATTTTTTACTAGCTGCTCCTCAGACAAAGGACTATTATCTAGAATATATAAAGAACTAAAAAAAATCAGGTCCCCCAAATATAAACACCTGATTCAAAAGTGGGCATCTGAAATGAACAGACATTTCTCAGACAAAGAAGTAAAAGCAGCAAATAAATATATGAAAAAATGTTCAACATCACTGGTCACTGGAGAGATGCAAATGAAAGCAACACTGAGATTCCACCTCACCTTTAGAAAAAATGGCTGCTATCAAGAAATTAACCAATTACAAATGCTGGCAGTGTTGTGGGGAAAAACGAACCCTTCTCCATTTTTGGTGGGAGTGCAGACTGGTGCAACCACTGTGGAAATCAATATGAAGATACCTCAAATAATTAGCATTAGAGATTCCATTTGATCCAGCTATCCCTCTGCTGGGTATCTTTCTAAAAGAATTAAAAGAATCATACCACAGTGATATATGCACACCCATGTTTAGAGCGGCACAGTTTGTAATAGCTAAAACTTGGAAATAGCCCAATTGCCCATTGGTTAGAGGCTGGGTAAAGAAGATGTGGTTTAAAGAATGAGAAACTAGACTCATTTGTAAGAAAATGGATGCATACTGAGGTGATACTCAAGTGAAATAAATAAGACACATGTGTAAATACTAAATAGCTTCTCTGGTGTGAAAAACTAAAAGTGTAAATAAGATCCAAATTGTATAAGTGATACATGAAATAGGAAGAAAAGGGCTAAAGGTGTAGGGGAAGTGAGAAGCTTAGGGGAAAGGAAAGAAGGGAAACAAATATGAGAAAAGGAAAAAATAGAAACAAAGTCTTTGTAAAGAGGGGAGGGTGGAGGGGGTGAAGGGAGGGCAGGGGTATGGGTACAAAATGAGAACAAAGATTTGTCATGTAAAGGTACAAGATCCCAATGATGAATGTAACTGTGCCGTATACTTAAACAATACCAATAAAAATGAAAAAAAAAGTCTATGGCTTCCATGACTTATGAAATTTTATGGGGTGTCATATTCTAGCATCTGTCTTATTCTAATCCCATGACAGAAAACTGCACATGTACTGTTAGTTCATTAAGGTCAGTGCTCTACTACGTGGTGACAAAAGGAAATAATAGTTATTCACTGCCAATAGCAGATGCTGAAACCCTAACATGTCCCTCTCCTCAGTGTTGAATCCCTTCCTCTCTCAATCTCCTACCTCCTACGTATGAACAAAAATGATCATCTCCATCACGGCAAAGGATCAGGATCAAAGCTACCTGAGAGACATGAAAAATGCATCTTCTTATAAGGTCTTTATAATTTTTAGACTCAGAGGCACAACCTAATTAGCAGAAGTGATTTCTGTGACTTGTTAGAGATAGTATGTCAGAGTGAAAATCCAAAACTGCCTCACTCCTTCCACGGCTTGTGGAGTAAAATTCCAAGAAGAGTCAAGAATTAAGTACTTATACATATTTTCTTGAGAAGAATTGTGTGCCTAACTATACGCACTAAAGCCTGCTTTACATATATGTTTGTGAGTTATTTGTGGAAAACTTTAATCTCAGACTGATTTAATTCCTCCCATTAGTTATATTACTGCAAACATCTTTTAGTTACTTGTACTATTGTGAGTCAAACTTACTACAGAATATGGCACACATGGTTTTTGCCTTCACGCTATGCTCCTAATAGAGCCTCACTTCTTTTCTTTCATCACACAAATAACTGAGTCTGTATACAGGCAAATATTATGAGAGGATGGGTACTGGAGAGGGCACAATCCTTTGGAGTTAAGGATAAAATGAAATTTATGTAAAAAATACTTGGCCTAAACCCTAGTAGGCACTCACTAAAAGGTAGATTTATTTATACTTAAAGTTGCAAAGGAGAGAAATACCTGTGTATGCTCTTTGTTTTTCAGACTGATCACTGTTAAGGGCTCCTGCCTATAAGAGATAATTAGTTAATAGCTAAGGGTTTATATGATTTAGGATATTTTCCTAAGATCTATTCATCAAAAATTCTTTTTTTGTGGGGGGTACTGAGGATCGAACTCGGGACCTAACTTTGCCTATGTGAGGCAGGCAGCAGCACCACTGAACTAAATCACTGGCCCCAAAATTCTTTTATATTCTATCAATTTTAGTCAAGATAAAATGCCCTTTCTTAAATACTTAACCTTAGCAAAAACCACATTACAAGTACAGTACATGGATTTGTAAAATATTCCCTTAGACATGAATATTTGTCTTAGTAACTTCTGGACCTGTCATAAATATGAAAACATCGATTCAGCCCAAATCCGCAGATGTAAAATGTATGATCCTTTGAGGCCATTGTCTTAGAATAGGCCATTTCCAGGATATTGGCAAACTTTTCCTTTGTTTAAAGTAAAACTTTTAGTGACCAGGGATATAGCTCAGTGGTTCCGCTGCCTGCCTTGCAAGTGCTAAGTCCCAAGTTGGATCCCTGGCATGCCCGCGCACGCACACGCGCGCGCACACACACACACACACACACACACACACAAAACAAAAACAAAAAAATAGAGTAAAAACTTTTGAGAGTTTGAATAACTCTGAGGGTCTTTGCAACATACCCTTTGTCTCTCTCCCATCAGAAGGCAGTCTACTAGTTGGCGAATGCTTTGCAAATGATTTCTCAACAGTTATAAGTAGCCCTGTAATTACAGTCTGCTATAATTTAAAATGTTATTTTTTTTCACTTTAAGAGATGCTGCCCATTAACAAATTAGGATTGGCGGAGGGAACCAACTATCCTGTGTTGTCAACACTATCAGTCTGTTCTCAAGATTTCTAGGACTGAAGCAGATTATCACTTGTTCTTTTTAAGACGTCAACATGTACACAACTTGGGAAAGATGATTGTCTATTCTTTTTCTAAATTCTTCTGTGATCCTCAAAGTTTCTTTGCTGTGCCTCTGGAGATGTGAGTATGTGAATTAAAAGGGCTACTGTACTTTGATTCCCCAATAACTCTGCTCCCATGAGTGCACCCCAAGAAGTCTGTTGGTTGTGTTTTTACAACTCATTTCAGGATTGTTGAATGGAGTAGCAAAGAGACCTCCTCTGGCTTTGCACCCCTGGAGATTTCCTTCTTCTTCAAGGAAGAAGAGCTCCAAGGGCTCTTCTCAGCAAGGACAGAAAGGAAGACAAGATATTCCAGGATGAGTTGCTCATCTGGGCTCATTTCCCCTGCCTTCTGATGGAGGTCCTGTCCTTCCCAAATAGCCAGGAGGTTCAGAAGAGCAATCCGAGCCCAACAAATATACAAGACTCACATGGTCAGAACTGAAGTTGACCAGAGGCAAAAGAAGGAGGGCATGAGAGTAAGTCAAGGAGGTCCATAAACTGTAATGGGTGTGCAACTACCAATACTCCCATAGTAGCCTACACTGGACTCTCCTTACTCTTCAGATCAGTTGCCCCACAATATTTTCCGGTAGACTTGCCTTTGTTCTTTCTCACCCAACTTTATGCTTGTCTGTTGCAATGCCTCTTGCCACCTAAAGTCTATCTCATATACCACTTCCTTTAATAAGGCCTTTGGTAATCCCCCTAACCATAATGGTATCTCGATTCTCTAAATATCTCTGTACTATTTAGCTTTCTTGTCACTGAGAGACAATATCCAACATCCACAACTTAAAGGAGGAGAAGTTTAATTTTGCTCAGTTTCAGAAAACTCAGTCCATGGTTAGCTTGCTCGAACACAGAGACATCATAGTGGAACGTCGTAAGAAGCAGAGCGGGGGAATAGTGCCAGAGAGGAAAGGGGATGAGTGGGGCCTGATACAGTAACTAAGGTCACACTTCCATGGCCTACACAGACACACCTAGAAGCATACTTTACTAATCCCCTTAGCAGCAACCAAACCAATCAAGTTGACACAATTAGCTTAACCTCAACATTATATCACTTGTCAAATTGATACCTAAACATGTCTCCTCAAACCACACTTACATACACTTAAATATACACAAAACAAGGTCATAATTCCACCTAACATGTTACTACTATCTTATATACAACCAAAAATGCTATAATTTCTTCCTCAAAATGTCATCCATTCTAGCATTTTTAAAAATTCCAAGTCCAAGTCATTTCTGGGATTAAAAGCAAATGGTAGCTGTGAACCCCTATAAAAATAAAATATCAGTTACAAATCCCAAGGTACAATGACACAAGGTAAATATTCCCATTCCAAAAGGGAAAAATAGAGGGATAGGAAGAATCAGACAAAAGCAAGCCTGGAACCCAGTAGGGCAATTAAGTCCTATAGCTTCCTACCTAGTGTCCAGGGCCGATAGTGGTGAGAAAGGAGTTTCATGGGGCTTTTGTGGCCCTACCCCTGTGTCTTGCCAATTGCAGCCAATGTAACTCTCTCTCGGACTGGCTCCACTTGCAGCCTGCAGCTTTCTTTGTCAGATATCGTATATTCATGGCATCTCTGACTTCCTGTGTCTCCACTTCAACCTTGGCTTCCTTCCCACAGCTTCACACACTGCCCTCTCAGAGGCCCCTTGCTTCACCTTCCAGGCCTTTCTTTGAAATCTGAGTGGACGCTTCCCTGACTTCACAACTCTTGCATTCTTCATGTTGGTATTGATAAAACAATGCCCAACATCAGGTGGACACTACCAGACCAGAAGCCAGGTTCCTTTTGACCACAACAGCAGTGGCCTCAGTGCCTGGATGGCTGAGCATGGTAAAATGAATCCCAGGAAACCAATTCCCTAGGAGGCTTTTGTCAAGCAAAGGTCCTAAGGACTCCTCAAATGAAAGCTCTACAGTTTTGCACCCTTGAACCAGCAATGGGTGGAGTCTTGCTCTTTCTGAGATGCCATCAAAAGGCATCTTTCCTCTTGTCAATGTATAAAGTTGTTGGCTTCTTTTGAAATAAAGTTGAAAATTGTATTAAAAATTAAAAGTGAAGTTCTAAAAGATTTGAACTTGACCAGATCTGGAACAATTTAAAAATCTTTCAAATGTATTAAGAAAAATCAGGCCTTTGTAAATCATGTTTGTCATTACCAAATAGAGACTCTTTACTAGTAAATAATAAATTTTAAAAACCCACATTGCCTAGGCAATGCAGATAGTTCTAGTTATCTGGTCAATGGACCCAAAAAAGTAAGCACTGGAGATCTTCAGCTCCACCCTTTGGTTTGTTTCTTATTGTTGGAATTCCATATTAATTTCTCCTTGTTGGATGACTGCGTGATGGCAGAGATGCTAAACTGATATGTAGCTTTGCCCTACTTAGCTCCAGAAGCAAGAGGGAAGACGTTTTAGTTGGTGAAGAGGTTGCTTTGTCAATCAGTCTACCACCTTTAATCTCAATTTTCTAGAAAATATCAGGGCATGGGAAAAATGTAGACAATGTTTTACCAGAGTGTAACACACAGGGCCTCTAGTCCAATTGCCAATGGAGCCCTACTTTCCAGTTGAAACCTCTTGAGCCTTTACTGTCCACATTCCTATCAGCGTTCTGGCCTTAGAGTTCCAGTCAGAATTATTCATTAGGCTCTTCTAAGTCTTCTCTAGCCTGCATCTCCAAACCTTTTCAAATTCCTCCTGCAAATTATTTCTGAAGGATACTAAATCACATGGTCAGGTACAGTCACAGCAATAACCCACAATTTAAAGGAGAGGTTTAAATGGCTCACAGTTTCATGTGTTCAGTCCATGATCAGCTGGCTTCAAGGCAAAAGTCTTGGATAGAGCAAAGATACTTAGTTTATGGTAGTGAGGAAGGAGAGCATGGGAATAGTGTCAGATATAGTCTTCAAGGTCACACATTCATGGCCCACCCAGACATACCCAGAAGTGTGCTTTACTGATCTCTTTGGGAGCTCCCAAGTCAAACAAGTTTGACACAATTAGTTTAATTACAACAATCTCTTATTATTCTTCTTACATTACAGTTATATTATAGTTGCTTATTTATATTTATCCTTAATTTGATTTTAACATTTTTAAAAGTAGAGTCTGTGGCTTATCCATGTAATTTTCATGGAGTTCAAAAGGGATTCAGTAAAATTCCTATGAGTACATGAATCCCTTTCCCTAGTATATTTTAGATTATTCAATTTTTGTCAGGAAGAAAAGAGAACAAGAAAAGATGGGATAAGATCCAGGGATTTAGCTCAGTGGGGCCAGCATCTATCTTGCACATGCAAGATTCTGCATTTGAACCCTGGTACAAAAAAAAAGAAAAAGAAAAGACAGGATAAGTTAGGGATGGCAGAGGGCTGGTGGCTAGGATCAAAACTGATTTCATTCAGGCCAAAAATTTTGCCAAGAATCACAACACAGTAACAAGAAGACAAAAAACAATCAAAAGTCATAGAAAATTGGGCAAAATTTTGAACAGAGAGTTGTCCAAAAAATATACCAGTGCCTAATAAGTATGTGAAAAGATGCTCAAGTCATTAATAATTGAAGAATCACAAATGACAACCATGATGTGATACCACTGTATACCAACTAAAATGCCCCAAAGAAAAAAAGATTGATAATAAAATGGTTTAGCCAGTATAAAGCTGTCATACCTTGCTGGTTAAAATAGAAAGTGGGCCAACCACTCTGGGAAATAGTTTGGTAGTATTTCCTATAAAGTAAAACTTCTCTCTTATGTCCTGGCAATTTTAGTCCTAGAGTTTTACACTAGAAAAATCAAAAGATATATAGTTTTCTATAGGAGGGCGGGGCATAAAGGCAATTTCAAGGTAATGAAGACTTTCACTTAAGACATACACTTAAAAACTATATATTATTGTCTATAAATTGTAGTCAATAAAAATAAATTTTCCCTGGTTCCTCTGAAAACCATGTATTCTATACATCTGTAGATTTCAGGTATGCTTTAAAGAACTTTGTCACAAATTTTCAGCCTTCTAATCTTATGATGATCATAAAAAGTATTTTAAAAGGCTTGTTTTTCTGTAAACTAAGAAAGTAGGCCTTTGAATTTTCAAATGATTAATTTGATTAGCTAAAAGCAACAACAATTTCTAAATTCGTTTTTGTTGATATGTGTAATTCAAACTCAAGGATATTATCACAAAGATTTTATCTTCTTAAAGGTACTTATAAGAGTAATTCAAACTATTACACTACATTATAGTAATTTTCATTAGTATGCTAAGTGAGTTGCATAATTTGGAACTTAGAGACTGGTTATTATGGAAAGCATTGCTTTTCAGTGTGTTCTTTCCTTTGGCATTATAGATATAGACATCGAGAGCTTCTCTTTCAAAATAAAGTGAAAAGAAAACAAGGTGATCAAAAATAGAAAGTATAAAAATGAAAAATGAGATTGCATATCTTGATTAGAAAAATCAGGAAGTAAATTCCCAAGCTAAATTTAAAAGCACCCCCTGCCTCCCTTTGAATTTACGGAGACTACTAAAAAGATGCTGTACCTGTTTTAAACACAGTTCCTTTTTTTTGAGAAATTACCTAGAGAAAAGGTGGTAAACTAAGTGGGCAAATTTGATTGTTTTTGTTTACTGTTAGAGATAATTGTGTTCTTTTACAGAAAACTTTACGAGGCAGAAATAATGACAACCAAACCATGACTTTTTTTTTGTACTGGGGATTGAACTCAGGACCTTGTGCTTGCAAGGCAGGTGGCGGAACCACTGAGCTAAATCCCTGGCCCCCAAACCATGATTTTGATAATTCAATTAAAATTCATCAACTATTTATTGGGTACTTGCTCTCTTCTTTTTTGAGATGGGGGAATACAAAACTGTCAGACACAGTCTGTTTTTTCTGGGATCTTAAAATTTAATTATTGGAAGATTTGCGGGAAATAAAGTAATGAAGTTTTTTGTTTGTTTGTTTTTGTACCAGAGATTGAACTCTGGACCTTGTGCTTGTGAGGCAGGAGGTAGAAACACCAAGCTAAATCCCCAACCCAAAGTAGTGGAGATTTTGACAAAAGTTCAAGATAGGTGATTAGTTAACAAATGCATTTTAGGACATCAACTGTGCTTGGAATTTGAAGAATGGGACCGGACTCAGTTCATTTCTTACTTTTTTCCTACTGACCTTTGAAATACAGACATCTCATTGATTTCTTTTTCTATACCTTGTGGCTTTCTTTTCAAATTTAATTTTAATTTTTACCCATGTAATGCACAGATTTATTTTTTTAAAATGTAAATTACATCAGAGTCTTGATAACACAAACAGCAGTCCCTTTCATCTTGATTCTGACATCCCAAAAGCAATCATTTTCTACCATTTTATTCCATGATTGTAAACATTTCATCCAGTGACTTCCTACTATGGAAGATAAAGATTTAACTATCTTTCATAACCCTTCAGCCACACATGTTTACTCTCTTGAAACCCTGCCAGTCTGTAAAATAATTTTAGGACATTGGTAAAACCCATATTCAATATCTCCATTATTAAATTTCTGTTTATTATGATTTTATTGACTTTCCAGTGTAATTTTGTTTCTGCATGACATGTCTGTCTGCTTCTTTGCCTCTGTTTTATTTACACATCTTGCTTTGAATGGATCTAATGTTGTCTTCACACATCTGCAAAGTTCTGTAAAACACTCCTAAAACCAGTTTTGCCCATGGTTAATCCTGTTAGGAAATTTATTCATCCCCTTTTGTTCTAAAAGACCTTCCTGGAGCCCTCTGTCCTTCAGCTCTGGTGTTGCAGCCTAGGACCTTCCTTTGTGGTGATCTTGGGAATTCCGTTAGATTTTTTTCCATGGTGATCCCTGTCTTTTAATTCCTCGTTATTCTCTTTCCTGATTTATGCTTCAAGAAAGAATGAGTAAAACAATTATATTCCTAGACTCTGAATGTCCAAAAATTATTTTCTTATCATACCTAATGCATCAGTTAAAGTTCACTAGAGGAACAGATTTTAAGTATTTTTATAAAGGATTTACAAGGTAGGCTTACAATAGCCACCTGTGGAATCAGTGGTAGAAGAATATAAAATGGCCACTTGTGTGCTAGATCCTGTCAAAGATCAAAGTCCTGGAGCTCACTACGTAGTCTGGTGAGAATCTGTGTCAGAAAACTGAAGGGTCTATGTTGGAAGACTAAAGAATCAGCCCTGGAAGCCTGAAGAAAAGGGAGACAAACATCCAAAGGCAATGGTGATAACTGGGCTTTTCTAAAAAAGAAAATGGAAGACTTCCTTCTTGTTTTCCTTTTTATTCCCTCCAGGATACAAGCCTATTGGTTGCGAGTCTTCTGTCTGCATCCTAGGTGGGTCTTCCCTCCTCAGTTTTTGGCCTTTGTGTCAGTCATCCACAGACACATCCAGAGTTCGCCAATCTGCTAGGCCATTCTTACTCAGGTCAAGTTGACATACCATAATTCGTGATCATACTTGACCAATAGTTTGGAAATCACTGTTTCTCAGAATTTGAAGGGTTTCCCTATCATCTCCTTTTATGTCACTGCTGAGAAGACTGATGCCATTTTGCTTCTCTAGCCTTCATAAGTAACATGGTTTTTCTCTTTAGATGCTTTTAGGTCATTCTTTTTATCCCAGCATGTTCATATCTCATCATGTACCTTCATGCTTTCTGTTTTTCAGGCATATATGTAGTGTGTAATTTTCTTTTTAATTCTGAAAGTTCATTTTCTTCATTTATGAGAAATGGTCTGTCACTGCATACTTTTATGGTGTTTGCTTTTCTTCCTAAAACTTTTGTTAATTAGATTATAGACTACGTGGCTTAGACTTCTGATTTTCTTATCTTTTCTTCTTTCTCTTCTATATTTTTTTTGTTCTGAGAAATGTTATCCACTTTATCTTTTAAAACAAAACTTGCTTATTTTATTTGCCATGGCTCTCATATTTTAAATTTCCAAAATCTCTTATTTTTTTAATATTTCTCTAAAAGGAATTATTTAATTTATGTGAAATATATTTGTTATAACTTTAGAGTTTTTGTTTGTATCTTCCTCTATCTTTATTCCTCTCTAAGTTTGAATCCAGCCTGGGAAACTTTGTGAGACCCTGTTTTAAAATAAAATATAAAAGGAGCTGGAGATATAACTCACTGTCAAGGCCCCAGGGTTCAATTCCCAGGAGAGGAAGGGGAGGGAGGCGGAGAGGGAGAGGGAGGGAGACGGGGAGGGGAGGGGGAGATCAGGGAGGAAAAGAAGGAAAGAAGGTTATTCAGGTAGGGAAGGAAAAGAAAAATGGTCTCTGTTTGCAGGTGATATAATCTTATATACCCTAAAATTCCACCAAAATCCTGTTAGAACTAATAAATGAATTCTGTAAAATTGTGTGAGGAGGACAAAATTGACATAAATTCAGTTGCATTTCTATATATTAACAATGACCTATGAGAAAAAATAAAATATTTCCATTTTATATTGGTAGCAAAAACAAAACAAAAAATACTTTGAAATAAATTTAAACCAAGGAAGTGAAAGATTTATACACTGAAACTGCAAAACATTCATATTTTTCACGTCAATGGCTTTCCTCCAAGATCTGGTGATCCTGGGATGTCTGTTCTTATTTGTGAAAGGGGCTCCTGAGAAGTTCTGTATGTAGACTTATTGGCTAATGAGCTTTCCTGCAGCAAATTTAGAAGACTATCAGTGATCATTTCTGTAGGTTTTTCCTTTTCTTTGCGCTTGTCAGCCACTCCCAAATTCCGATCTCCTGCCTGGTGCCATATTTTATGAGTTGATTGGAATGGGGAGTTGTTGATCTTATGTGCTAGAATATACATTTTCATAGCAACCTCTTTTCAAAAACAGTGTCTCACTTCAGACCTCACTGTGCCTATTATCCTTAAGCCTTTTTGATGACATTTTAACTGAAAGCTCTCCTCTTCTAGTGTGTGTAAGAAAGTGGTTGCTTGACTGTTCAAGATGAGACTGGCAATCTAGAAGAACAAGTGAACTTTTAAAAGATTTCCAACTTCAGTGTCACCTACTCCCCTACCTGCAGAATACTTAAGATTTGCTGAAGAATCTTTCCTACATTTTGTGATTTGAATTAGCTTGCTTATTATTGGCCCCATCCATGCAAGTACTCTCTCTTGGTCTTCAAGGACTTGAATCCCTTATTTACATGATTACATCTACTCTTTGCAACTGGGAATTTATGCTTTTAACTCATGTTTGAGAAAGAATCTTCTATTTTTTCTGAAAGTACACTTATTAAATTAAGATTCTCAGTTTTCAATGCATTTCAATAATTAAGTACACGCTTTTATCAAAACTCATATTGTCTGATGTCAATCATTTGTTTTTACAAACTAATCTGAAGGCGTTTCATGTTCACACTTTCTATGCATGGATTTTAAACCCACTGAAACTCTCTAGTACTTTTCTAGAGTTACTGTCTTTGCTATCTTCTTTGTTGCTGAGACACAATTTAAGAAAAGAGAGGTTGATTTTGGTTCCCAGTTTGTTATGGTTTCAGTCCATAGTTGGTTGGCTCCACTGCAGGGTGGCATGGCCGAGAGGAATGGTGGAGGAGAGCTGCAAAAAACTGCTCACAGTATGACAAACAGGAAGCAGGGACAGACTAAGGGAGGAACGAGGGAGGGAGATAAACCCTTCCAGGCCTCAGTGACTCACCTCTCCAGGCTAGACCTTATTTCCTAATAGTAAATCAGCTATAAACCATCATAATCCCATTATCCTATGAGCACATGAGGGTCATGGGAGATATCTATCTATAAACCGTAATGTTTATCATAAAAACTTCTACCAACTGAGCATCTTAAGCAACAAAAATATTCTGGATGTTGCAATTCTTAGATCAAGGCATTAGCAAACTGGTTTCTCCTGAAGCCTCTCTCCTTGGCTTGCATATGGTTACCTTCTCCTCACATGGATTTTCCTCGTAGATTTGCCTGCCTGGTATCTCTCTGTGTGTTCTAATGTTCTCTTCTTTTAGAACACTAGTCAGATTGGATTTGAGTCCGCCTATTAACCTTATTTTAATCGAATTACCTCTTCAAAGACTTTATCACCGAATAGAGCCACATTCTAGGGTACTAGACATTAAGCCATTGTATTAGTCAGCTTTCTGATTACTGAGACACAATATCCAACACCTTCAATGTACAGGAGGAGATGTTTAATTTGCTCATGTTTTCAACACTTGATCAGTTGGCTCCAAGGCAGAATCCTCATGGCAGAAGGGTGTGAAAAGGCAAAAGTGCTTAGTTCCTGGTAGTAGAAAAGCAGTGGATCAGTGCCAGAGTGGAAGGGGTGGGGAACAAAGACATAGATCACTACGTCATGCCTCTATGGCCCACCCAGATATACCTGGAAGTGCGCTTTACCAATCCCCTGGAGTGGATCCCCTGAGTGGATCCAACCAAATCGAAACTCCACCCTTACCACACATCCCAGTCCTTGTCAATTTGCTACCGAAATACATCTCCATAAACTATACTTAATCTCAAAAGAAAGACAATAGCAAGTTTTTAGTTCTGCCTAACATACGATATCTACCTCAAGTACAGCTGGAAATGCAGTAACCCCTTCCCCAAATTCTCAAGAGTCTCAACATTTTTCAAAAGTCCAAGTATATTCTGAGACTCAAGGCAAAGTCTTGGCTATGAATCTCTTTAAAAATGAAAAATAAATTACCCAAACCCAAGGTACAATGGCACAAGGTAAAATTCCTATTCTAAAAGCGAAGATTAGGGGGATAAAAATGAATTGGATCAAAGTTAGACTGAAACCCAACAGGCAAACATTAAATCAAGTACCTCCTAATTTGGCCTTTGGGGCCCATGAAGGTGAGATGTAAGTTCCTAGGGGCTTGATTAGACCCATCCCTATGCTGTTTTTTTTTTTTTTCTTGAGACAGGGTCTCGCTATGTAGTTGAGACTGACCTGGAACTCACTGTGTAGTCCAGGCTGGTCTCGAACTCATAGCGATCCTCCTGCCTCAGCCTCCCGAGTGCTGGGATTACAGGTGTGCGCCACCACACCTGGTCCTATGCTGGTTTTGATTGCAGCTCACACGGCCTCTCTCTTGGCTGGTTCCCTTCATGCCTTACAGCTTTCCTTGGCAGAAATTTCATATTTGTGGACATCTCCAACTTCCTGGGTCTCCACTGCAACTTTAGCTTCATTCCGTCCCTTTCACAAACTTCCCTTGGGAGCTCATTTCCTGGCTTTGCAAGCCTTCCTTTGAAATATTGGTGGATGTCTCCCTGACCCCAAAACTCTTGCATTGTGCATCGTGGTAAAACGAGCATCACATGGCCAATGCCAAGGTCTGCTCCCAGCAGAAGCAATAGCCAGGTGCCCTGGGACCATGGCTGCAGCAGCTTTGGAGTGTCTGGATTGCTAAGCACAGCAAAATGAATCCCAGGGAACTAATTCTCTACAAGGTTCTTGAGCAGGGGATTCCAAGGATGCTCCTCCCAAGTGAAAGGTTGACACTTTTGTACCCTTGAGGTTGCCATGCATTGGGTTAGGTATACTCATAACAGCAACCCTGCTTCTCTGGCACTAGCTTTCTCGTCCCTGAGACACAATACCCAAGACCCACAATTTAAAGGAGATGTTTAATTTGCATATGGTTTTATTTCATTATTGGCTGGCTCCACGGCAGAGACATTATTGTAGAAGTGTTTTGAGGAGCGAAGCTACAGTCACAAAGCAGAGCAGTGGAACAGTGCTGGAGAGGAAGAGACAAGGCGCCAGACACACACCCCATGGCCGTGCCCACATGACCCAGTTGGAAGTGTGCCCTGTCAGTGTTCGTCGTGGATCCCAAAGTCGGCCAAAATTGACATTCTACCCTAACCTTAGGCTTCAACACTTTAATTCGACTGGGGATATGTGTTGGGGAGCACCATTCAGCACATACAAACTTAATTTGAAGGATTTTAAAAGTTAAGTTCTATTTCTGATTTTTGAAAAAAGAACTTTTATGGCATTCACTATTAATAACGGGAAAATCACATAATGCATGAATGTTTCAAAATACCTGTTTCTCAAAGGTTTCTCCAGTATGAATTTCTTTAGAAAAGCAATAATTTCTCTCATTCATTGTTGAGCTATCACCTTTACCTTGAAAATGCAGGTAAAGGGCCATTTTGCTCAGTGGCACCATCCCTGCCTCCCTCGCTAGCACAAGGTCCTGAGTTTGTTCCCCAGTACCAAACAAACAACCCAGAAAATGCAGATAAAGATGACTTCTAGGTTCAAAACAAATACCAGTGGAGCCTTAGCACAGTAAAAGTTGACACATAACACAAGTTACAAGTTACTAGTGACTCCCCATGCGGTACAGCAATTTTTTGTGTGTGTGTGCCAGAGATTGAGCACAGGACCTTGAGCTTGTGAGGCAGGTGCGGTGCCACTGAGCTAAATCCCTGGCCCTGGTACAGCAATTTTTAAGAGAATAAGGCCACAAACCAACTAAATCAACTAACTGGGTACATTTAATCTAAAAATGAGACAAAATTGTTAAATGTGAAATATGAAGGTGTTGGGCTGGGGATTTAGCTCAGTGGTTCTGCTGCCTGCCTTTCAAGCATAAAGACCTGAGTTCAATCCCCGGTACCAGAAAAAAACAAAATGATGAAATACGAAGGCGTCAACATCTGAGGACTGTGGATCATCCACTCTTCTCCAGGGATGTGTCTATTCACTATCTGACACCTGAGGGCCTCTGGTCATTTGCATACAACATATTAATACATCTTAATTTGTTTTTATTTAAGAACATAAATATAAATAATTTCTTTTTGTCCCTAAAGAATGGTTTTGTGCATCCTGGTGCTGTGTTACATTTTGGCAAGGACTGAGCTAGAAGCTCAACTAGGGCAAAATCAAGAGGATGGAGAGGATAGTGGTCCTAATAGAGGCTGGAGGGGCCAGATGTGATGGTGCACACCTGTAACCCCAGCACTCTGGGAGGCTGAGGCTGGAGGACTGCCATTTTGAGCCCAGTCTGGGCATCTTAGTGAGATCCTGTCTCTCATTAAAAATAAAAGGGGCTGGAATGTAATTCAATGTAAAGACCGTGGGTTCAGTCCTTCGTACAGGAAACAAAACACAGGCTGGAGGGAAACAATTGATAGAACTTGATTACTGATGCAATAAATGTCTTCAGCTGTTTTAAAATGTGCATATGTCCCATCTTCTTCTCAATATGAATCAAGCTATCACTTATATTCGCCAGGCATTGTGCAGTACACATGCACGTTTATTTTTCTCTGCAAATACTAGAGCTTATTTGAGTGTCTCAGAATATTTGAGTGTCTCAGAATTTTGCCAACAGTTACTGCTCCACACACAGAAACCCCCATGAACATCCATGCCAAGGCAGCTGCCTGACCAGGGATCAGAGAACCTGCTAGGGTTTGGAGCCCTCTGAGTCTCAAAGAACAAGAACCTTCTTCCAGGAAATACTTTGAACAGCCAGGCAGAAAATATTAACAGAGGCTTTTACCTAAGACAAGAGCATTGTTTCTCTACCTTGGAACATCAGCTTCTCTGCTTTATTCCTCTTCTATTCCAAAAGTACTGTAAGTAAAAAAAACCCACTAAAACACTCCTTTTTATGTTTTACTCACAGTAGGGTCGGTCCACTGTATACTCCTCCAAATGCATCTTTGTCAATAACTGTCAGGTATTTATTCTTGTTCAGGTAGCTAAACAGACAGTGAGAGAGAGAGAGAGAGAGGAGAAGAGAATATCAAGTGAGTTTAAACAATTATACCAAATTAGTACAAATACAAAATCAAAATAAGGACATGGTCTCCCTAGCTAATAACTGGCTTTTAAGAATTTAGAAGATACATTTTTTTTTTGTAGTTTAAGCACTCAAAGCATTCTGTGTTCTAGTTGTGCAAGATATATTCACAATTATGGCAGATGTCTTAAAATGAACATTTTTGTGGTACCAGGAATCGAACTCAGGACCCTGCACTTGCAAGGCAGGAGGCAGAACCACTGAGCTCAATCCCTGGCCCAACATGTTTTAATATGTATCATTGATATTGTCTAAATTTTCTTATCAATGTTGTCTAAATTTCTTATTTTTCTGGCCAGTGGATTCTATTTTAATCCTATTCGATACCAACTGGTTTAACGTTTTGTTTCTCAGTATTGATCGATATTCCCATTTGTTTGAAGACAGGGTTTAAATCAGAAAAGGGATGGAAGTGGTGAGGGCGGTAGATGACGAGAAGGACTATCAAAGATTTATGTCTTTGAGCAGGGTTGCCTAATTTAGCGAATAAAAATACAGGATGCCAGTTAAATTTAAATTTTATTATTTGTATAACCTGTATAATTTCAGTGTATTATTTTTTAGTATAACCATTTCTTGTGCAATTTTTGAAACATTTGCATATTGAAGAGTTATCTGATTTTTATTTGCAATTCAAATTGAGTCGAATGACCTGTGTTATACCTGACAACAAACACTATTTTTGGTAGTGAGAAGTGTTCAGGCAAAAAAAAAAATTATAGTGTATACATTCAGTGGAAAGAATTTGATGGGTACCTTGAACTTTCCATTTTGAAAACATTCTGAGCATTTGAGAGTTTTATAGTTTTGAAGCAATATAAATTACAAAGTAGTTCGGAAACAAAATTTCATACAAGTAGATAAAAACTTTCAAGGATTTTGAAACTGGCAACTCCCACTCTCTGACATAGTTTTTCAAGAGAACAAAACTATCTACTAATAAATAAAATACATATACATTTGTTATAGATAATTCCAATTTACACGTTAAAGATAATTCACAAGCTGAGGAAGTAGCTTAGTGGTAGAGCGCTCGCCTGTATGTGCATGGTCCTGGGTTGGATCCACAGCACCACAAAACCACAACAAAAAGCTCGCAGCATATCTAGTACATTAAGCACCATGAGCCGATGCAAAATGAAAACAACAGAGATTCTAAGGTGCTCTGCTTAGTTACAGATAATGCTTTCATTGTAGTATCTGATGTAATTGAAAATACTGTGAGTGTTTACATTTAAATAATTTCATTACAGCAAGAGATACATTGCCATCAATTCTCCTCGGAACACTCCCTCGTGCTCTGAACACACTTATCCCATTATTCTTGCACTTTCCAAAGCGGTTCTGCAAGTCCTTTTTGTCGGTGTCTTTTGTTGCATTTTTGTGGTGCTTTGATACCCTGAACTGATTTTAAACACTGATCTTTCACATTGCGACTTTGGGAAAGAGCCAGAAGTCAAACACTGCCAGATGTGGTGAACAAAGCGGTCAAAGATCCACTGCAATATTTTAAAAATTAATTTTGTTGGAACACTTTAGATATACTTAATAACATTTATCATATGGAACTTGTACCTGCATGTGATGTATCTTCTTTTTTCCTATTTCCCTCCCCTTCCTTTAATCCTTCCTCCCCGCTTATTTACAAAAGGGTTGTTTCCTTTTTTCTTCTGTCCTCTTCTTTTCCTTTTCCTTTTCTTCCCTTTCCTCTCCTTGTTCCATATTTCTCCTTCCCAGTTGAACATTTTCTTCCTATTTCACAATATCTATTATACATTTTGGTCCTTATTTACACTTTCAGTTTCTCACACCAGAGAAACCATGTGATACTTGAACATGTGTGTCCAACTTATGTCACTAAGAGTATGGTCGCAAGGTGCATCTATTTACCTAGAAATGTCTCAAACTTTTATCCTTCTCTATGGCAAAGTAATACTCCATTGCATGAAAGAAAAAACCCCACATCTTTATATCCATTCACTGGTTGATAGGGATTTGAGCTGTTTCTAAAACTGAGCTATTTACACACTGTGCCACCATAGCATGGATGTGCATATATTACTGTAGTAGAATGCTTTTAATTCTTTTGGGAAGATACCAAGAAGAGAAATAGCTGGGTCAAAGGGAATCTCTAGTTTTATTTTGGAGGATACTGATTTCCACAGTAGTTGCACCAGTCCACACACCAACTAACTGGAGAAGGGTTCCTTTTTCTCCACAGCCCCACCAGCACTTATTATTGGTTGATTTCTGGTGATAGCCATTCTTTCTGGAGTGAGATAAAATCTCAGTGTTGTTTTAATTTGCATCTCTTAATGACTAGTAATATTGAACATTTTTCATATGTTTATTTACTGTTTGTACTTTTTTTGTCTGAGAAATGTCTGCTCATTTCAGATGCCCATTTTGGATTGGGTCTTTCAGTTTTTTTGAGTTCTTTATATATTCTAGGTGATAGCCCTTTGCCTGAGGAACAGTTGGCAAAACTTTTTCTTCATTCTGTGGGTTGTCTGTTCATTCAATGGCTTCTTTTGCTGTTGAAAAGCTTTTTAATAAGATGAGATCCCAGTTGTTGATTCTTTGATCTTTCCTGTGTGACTGGGGTTTTGTTCATAAAGTCTTTGCTTACATCTGTGTCTTCAAGAATTCTACCTATTCTCTCTTCCAGCAGATTTAGTGCTTCTGCTTCATATTTAGATCTTTGATACATTTCAATTTTAGTTTTATGACCTAATATTTTTATGAGTCTGTCTTTCTGTTGAATGGCGCCTGGCAATCACATACACTGTATTTTTTTCATTAAGTTAATCGGTACATCTTAGGCACACAATATGATGACATTCATCATTGGGAGTTTGAACCTTCACATAATCCATCTTGGTTCTTATTCCCCCCATTCTTCTGCCCTCACTTCAACCCCTCCACCCCTCCCTATTTACAGAGACTTTGTTTCCATTTTTTTCTTTTTCTCATATTTGTTCCTTTCCCTTCTTTCCATTCTCCCACCCCTGCCCCTTTGGAACTCTTCTTCCTATTTCACATTATCTATTACACATTTTGATCCTTGTTTATACTTTCAGTTTTTAACACCAGAGAAACTATTCAGTATTTACATGTGTGTTCTATTTATTTTACTTAAGAGGGTGGCCTCAATGGGCAACCATTTAGTTATAAATGTCTCTAGTTTCTCATTCTTTGTGGCTGAGTAGTACTCCATTTTATAAAACAGCCACATGTTTATCCAGTCTCCAGTTGATGAGTAATTGGGCTGTTTCAGCTATTACAAACTGTGTCACTATATATTGCTGTGGTATGATTCTATTAATTCTTTTGGAAGACACCCAGCAGGGGATAGCTAGGTCAAATGGAACTTCTAATTACTAGACATTCACTGTATTTTTTTAATCACACCTCATAAAGACTTCCAGGGGTGCTTCAGAAAGTGTCAAGGATGACGGGATCAGTGTATTCAAAGCAAGGGAGAATATTCTGAGGGGATGAATGTACCTTTTACTGTAATGTTTTTTAAAAATTTAAACATTCACTGTATATTTTGATTACAGTTCACAATTGAGGGAATTTTACCTTCAAAACGGAAATTCATTCATTTTTCTCCTTTTTTCTTTTTTCCTTCCTGGTGCCCTCCTTCTCTTTCTCTTGCTCCTCTTTTTATCCCTCCCCCCATCTCTCTCTTCTCCCCCTCTCCCTTTTCCTGTACTGGGGAATGGGCCTGGGGTCTTCACACTAAGCTACATTCTCAGACCTTTTTATTTTATTTTTTAAATTTTGAGACAAGGGCTGCACACAGGTCATTCTCCAAAATAGACCACATACTAGCTTATAGAACATGTTTAAGTAAATGCAAACTGAAGTTATTCCATGTATATTATTGGACCATAGTGCAATTAAAGTGGAGATCAATAGCATAAGAAACCATAAGAATTTCACAAACACATGGATATTGAAGGACTCTCTCCTTAACCAGTGGGTCACAGAGTAAATTAAAGAAGAAATTAGACAGTGTCAACAATTAAATGATAATGCCAATACAGCATACAGGGATCTGTGGGACACAATGAAAACAGTTCTACAAGGGAAATTCATAGAAGTGAATGCCCACACTAGGAAAACAGAGCAAGCTCAAATAAACAACCTAATGCTGAATCTTGAGCTCCTAGAAAAAGAAGAGCAAGAAAAACCCAAAGCTCATACAAGGGAGGAAATTATAAAGATCAGAGCAGAAATTAAAACAGTGGAGACTAAGAGAACAATACAAAAAAATCAATGAATTCAAGAGTTGGGTTTTTGAAAGAATAAATGAAACTGATAAACCCTTAGCCAACCTTATCAAAAAATAAAAGAAAAGGCTCAAATTCATAAAATTAGGAATCAAAAAAGTGAAGTCACAACAAATCTGGGAGAAATCCAGAGGATCATCAATACCTACTTTGAGAACCTGTACTCTAATAAAATGGAAAACAGAAGAAATGGAAAGAATCCCAGATACATATGAATTAACAAAGTTGAGCAAAGAAGATACAAAAATTCTAAACACCCCAATTACAATCAGCAACATTGAAAACATAATTAAAAATTTACCAACAAAGAAAAGCCCAGGTCCTGATGGCTTCACTGCCAAATTCTACAAGACATTTAGAGAAGAACTATTGCCACTCCTCTTTAAACTTTTCAATGAAAGTGAAAGGGAAGCAATATTTCCAAATTAATTCCTGGAAATGAGTGTTACTTTGATTTCAAAACCAGGGAAAGACCCATCCAAAAAAGAGAACTACAGGCCAATCTCTCAATGAACGTAGATGTAAAAATCCTCAATCAGATCCTGGCAAACAAAATACAGAAGATCATCAAGAAGATCATCCATGTCGACCAAGTCAGATTCATCCCAGGGATGCAAGGATAGTTTAAACATATGTAAATCAATAAATTTAATACACTATATTAACAGACTCAAGGACAAAAACCATACAATCATCTCAATAGACATAGAAAAAGCATTTGACAAAATTCAACACCTATTCATGACAAAAACTCTACAGAAAATTGGAATAGATGATCTTTATCTCTACTTGATAAAGGCTATCTATGAGAAACCAACAGTCAACATCATACTAAATGGTAAAAAACAGAAAACCTTTACACTAAAATTAGGAAAAGACAAGGATGTCCACTATCATCACTCCTGTTCAATAATGTTTTGGAAATATTTGCCGCAGCAGTTAGACAAGAGAAATAAATAAAAGGAATAAAGATAGGAAAGGAAGAAGTTAAACTGTCATTATTTGCTGATGATATGATGCTCTACACAGAAGACCCAAAAAGCTCTGCCAAAAGTCTGGTAGACTTAATTGACAGATTCAGTAGAGTAGCTGGATACAAGGTCAACACGCAAAAGTCAATAGCCTTCTTGTACATAAATAACAGACTCACTGAGAGAGAAATTAGGGAAACAATTCCTTTTACAATAGTATACAAAAAAGAAATATCTAGGAATCAATCTAATGAAAGAAGCAAAAGACCTCTACACAGAAAATGACAGCATTCTGAAAAGAGAGATCGAAGAGAATATAAGAAAATGGAAAGAACCAACATAGTGAAATGGCCATACTTCCAAAACCGCTATACAGAGTCACCGCGATCCCAACTGAAATCTCAACAGTATATTTCAGAGAACAACAGAAAAAATTCTAAAAATTCATTTGGAATCAGAAAGAGATCTAGAATAGCAAAAGCAATTCTAGGCAACAGAGTCATGACAGAGGGTATCACAATCCTCAACTTGAAACTATACTACAGAGCCACCGTGATAAAATAGCATGGCACTGGCAAAGTAACAGATCCAAACAGATTGGTAGAATAGATTAGAAGATGCAGAAACAAGATATCCAGACATACTCAGTTATCTCATCTTTGACAAAGGAGCCAACCATCCTCAGTGGAGGAAAGATAGTATTTTCAATAAATTGTGTTGGAAAAACTGGATTTCAACCTGCCAAACACTAAAACAAGACCCCTATCCTTTCTCAGGTGCTAAATTAAAATCAAAGTGGATTAAAGATCTAAATATTGTAACAGAAACATTAAACTTGCTGGATGACAAGTTAGGTAGAACTCTTGAAGACACTGGCATAGGAAAATACTATGAACAAATCCTCAGCAGCATGGGAACTAGCACAAAGAATAAACAACTGGGATCTCATCTCATTAAAAAGCTTGTGCACTGCAACAGAAACCAACAGAGCTAAGAGACAATCTACAATGTGAGAAAACATTTTTACCAGTTTACTATCCAGAATATATAAAGAACACACACACACACACACACACACACACACACACACACACACACACAACACACAAATATCACCAGCTGATTCAACATTGGGCATCTGAAATGAACAGACATTTCTCAGACAAAGAAGTAAAAACAGCAAATAAACATATGAAAAAATGTTCAACATCATTTGAGAGATGCAAATGAAAACAACGCTGTGATTCCACCTCACCTCAGAAAGAATGGCTGCTATGAAAAAATTAACCAATAACAAATGCTGGCAGGGTTGTGGGGAGAAAGGAACCCTTCTTCATTGTTGGTGGGAGTGCAGACTGGTGCAACCACTGTGGAAATCAATATGAAGATACCTCAAAGAACTAGGATTAGAGATTCCATTTGACCCAGCTATCCCTCTGCTGGGTATCTTTCTAAAAAATTAGAAGAATCATATCACAGTGATACATGCACACCCATGTTTAGAGCAGCACAGTTTGTAATAGCTGAAACTTGCATACAGCCTAATTGCCCATCAACTGGAGTCTGGATAAAGAAGATGTGGTTTTTCTATAAAATGGAGTACTACTCAGCCATAAGGAATGATAAACTAGAGACATTTATAGCTAAATAGATGCACATTGAGGCCATACTCTTAAGTGAAATAAATGGGACACACATATGTAAATACTGGATAGTTTCTCTGGTGTGAAAAATGAAAAGTGTAAATAAGGTTCAAATTGTATAATTAAAAATGTGAAATAGGAAGAAAAGGTCTAAAGGTATAGAAGTGGGAAAGGTAGGGGAAAGGAAAGAAAGGAAAAGAAAAAATATGAGAAAAGGAAATAATGGAAACAAACTCTTTGTAAATAGGGAAGGGTGGAGGGGGTGAAGGGAGGGTAGGGGTATGGGGAAAAAATAAGAATCAAGATACATCATGTTAAGGTACAAGATCCCAACGATGAGTGTAACTGTACTGTACAGTTACACTCATCGTTGGGATCTTGTACCTTAACATGGCAGGTCTAGGTTCTCATTTTTTCCCCTTGTCCCTGCCCTCCTTTTACCCCCTTCTCCTGAAAAATATTTTTTGAGACAATGACTTATGAAATTGTCCTAGCTGGGCTGGAACCTGCTATCCTCCTACTTCAGCCTCCCAGAATGCTGACATTACAAGTGTGATCCACCATATCTAGCTTAGGATAGAAAATTCTTATGAATGATAGTTAATAAGTGTGATGTGAGGACTTTTTAGGACCCTCACAGAGGAATATTCCTCTCTTTAATGGTATCCAGGTGGGATTTGCTGCAGGAGTGAGAGCAATAAGAATTTTATCAACCATGGATGCTAGAGACATCTTCCACTTATGCATAGGGTGAAGGATGAATCAAATGACAGAACTGGGACTTCACATGACAAGTACTGAGATCTTACTCATTGGTATCCATTTTAAAATTTAATTTTTTTGTTAAATAGGGGTTGACAAATACTTAATCTAACTCAGCCATTACCAGTTTCTTTCTTTATGATTTCTTTAACAGAATTGTCAAAATTTGTAATTATTTGTTTGTTTTTTTTCACTTGTTTACTGTCTTCCCAACCAGAATGAAAGTTCCATCTTTTTCAGTGCTGCATACCCAGTGCCAAGTTCAGTGCCTCTATCACCATTTCATGGATGGAAATTGTGAATGAGAATATATATAAATCAATACATTTTTCCTGTGAGATAGTGAGGTGTGCAATGTCAAGCTCTGAGGATGATACACATGATGGCTTTAATAACTTAGTGCATGGTATGGTTGATTGGCCAATATTGACGTTCTTGATGACAGTGATTATTGAAGCAACTGGTTTTTAAGAAGATGGTCCTAACATGGCCTCTTCAGGTAGTGGCTAGACACTCGGCTTACAAGGTGCATTAGTTAGCTTTTGTTATTACAACAAAATAGATCAGATAATCAATTTAAGAAGAGAAAAGGTTTATTGTGGCTCACAGTTTAGGAGGTTTTCATCCATGATCATTTGGTTCCATTGCTTTTGGACATGTGGTGAGGCAGTATATTATGGCAGGAGCTCATACTAACAGAGATGTTGCTTATCTTGTCATGCCTGGGAAGCCAAGAGAGAGTAAAAAGTGCCTGGGGTGCCAATATCATCTTCAAGGATATACATCCAATAACCTAACTTCCTTGTATTAGATCCTACCTCCAATAGCACCAAGTTGGGGACCAGACCTTTAACATACAGACCTTTGGGGCACATCCCAGATCCAAAGTAGCACAAGGCTTTGTTAAAGCCTGACATAGAGATAGTCAATATTATATAAATTCAAAGGGTCACTAGGATTCCACATCATACAATCTGTGCTTTCCCCATAGATTGTTGTCATATAAGGCTCCAGTCACCGTCCCCATAGTGAGATTCCTTCAACCCATTATTTTCATGAAAATCTTTTGGTAGCTGAAATTCTCAAGAGCTGCTTTGGAGACAACTGGGGAGAAAAATCTTTTAACAGCACAGTTTTGTAAAAAGGATGACTAAGCTCAGCATAAGGGTCACATTGGCTTGCAGCTCTTTTTGTGTTCTTTGGAACATGCAGCTTACAGATCACATTCTGTTCCCAAACTCTTGAAAATCAAGTACAGAGCTGGTAAGTTCATCTCAGTTTTTCTTCTTCATCTCCAACTCCTGCAAGTGGAAATGAGCTTGCTCTCATCATTAGAAATTATTATAGAACTAAATTATTGCTAGTCCAATTCTACAGTGTTTTCATTTGATATTCAATACACCCTTGAGGATAAGGAGAGTGGTTGATAAGCCTTGCAGTTTACCAGAAACACTGCAGAAGACTTCAAACTGGGAAAGTTAGCCAGAGTCCAGGAGTGGGGAGGAGGAGGACGAAGAGAAGGTGCGGCCAACTTGAACAGAGGTGCACTGACCTTGCAAGAGGCTGTGTTCTCAAAAACCAGCACAGTTGTTTAGGTACTTAACCTCCTCCCGATAATTAGGTGCTTAGAAATAAAATCACTCTGCCTTTTGTAGTTTTCAGGGTCGTTTCATTTACCTTTTAACTTGGCATTTAGGTTTCTCCTTCCTCCTTTCATCTGAAGCTGGGATTTGGGTGAGGAAATGTGAGTGTGGAAGCATTAACATCCAGGAAGAAAGTGCTTTCACCAGGTCTATTATGACAACGTTTTTCTGGGAATGTCAGTTTAGTTAAACTGAGTCCTTGACTGTGACCTTTCCTCAGTCTTTGGGAGTACATATTCTTTGAACTCGCTTGGATAAGTCAATCAAAAATCCCGATGAGAACCTATTCTAGACAATTATTTTGTAGAGGGGTGAAAATTTAAACTATTCATCACAAGGAGATGAACACAAATGAGCTTAAAAGAGTGTAGAAAAATTTGTACTAAAATGTGAAAGAAAGACTTCTTGAAAGTCAAGACTTTTAAATGTAAATAATGGGAAAATTTATGTGAAAAGAACTGACATTTCCTTTAAAAATTAGGTGAGTTCAATGCATCTTCAGTTTGAGAGGTTATGCCTCTTTGAGAACCTGTTCAATGTGATGAAGTCCTTCCTAGAAAAGAGATGTCAGAGTTTCCACACATGGATTAAACAAGACATGCTTTGAGTTAAGATTGTGCATCTCATAATAATAAGGCAAGAGCATTGTAGTCGGGGGAATGAAAGTGGTTAGGAATAAGCTGGGAAAAATATTCAACTGACAAACTCAGTGTGTACTGTGTGTTTGTGTGCACGTGCGTGCATATGTGAGGGTGCACACACTGTGTGTGTACAGTCTCTGTTGAACTCACTCTTAGCACATAGCAGCATTCAATAAAGACTGCCGAATGAATAAATGAAAGCTTAGCTGCTGGACAACTCAAAGACAGAGGCACTCTCTATGCTTGTTTATAAGGAAGTGATCAGTGTTCAAGAGAGGTGTGTGATATCATGGCGATGAAATTTGTTATTGCTGCTGGGGAGTTGTTCTCTGAGGAGTTTAAGGATATGTTTCAGCTCCAAGATGGCATTTCAGCCCATAGCTCTACTATCCCTCAAGAGCAAAGTTGGGTTGACATCTGGTTAAGTTGTGAGACTCACAAGGGAACATGTCTGCCAGGAACTGTACTTCTTTCCCATATCTCTGGTTATTGAAAATTATAGGGATCCCTGCCCAGCCCTCAAATGATTCTGAAGAGAAGCTAAGTTACTCCATGGGAATCCATTTGGTTGCAAAAATGAACATAACAGGTGAGAAAGAGCTCAAGATTGAAATAGGCAGAGGGGAAGGCCAGCTTTGGAGAACATCCTACAAGCTGTTCAAATATTTATCCCATGAAAAATAATAGCTTGCTTAATCCTATAACCTTCTACATTGTCATCTTTTTACAGTGCTCCAGGATGTGGTGATTTACCTCTTAATAGTAATGTGTGATGCTAATTACCATGTTAATTTATGTTGACTTTTCTGTTCATAATGGTTAGTGTCTTCTTAGATTCTTAGCCCATCAAAATGGTGTTGCTGGAGTTAGACAATAACAATACAAAGAGACTCATGTAGCAAGATAATTCCATGTAGATTGGGGAGAGAGGGGGGGAGGGAGAGAAGGAGAGAGAGAGAGAGAAAGAGAGAGAGAGAGAGAGAGAGGTTTCCAAGAATATGTGGCTTAATTTGTGACTAAGTGCAGTTCAACTTCTGTTGAGCAAGGATGTTTGTATTATTATTAATTTCATATCTGAGTGATGACAACATGCTTGGCTACATAAGAAATCACAGGACACTGGGCTTTTACCCACCTCATGATTTTCACAAATTTTTAATTACTCAATTGCTGCTGAGGTTTCAGTGCTTATACTTAGCATGGAATTTGTCCAACTTGGCTGTGATAGTATTACTCAATTACAATAAAATATGGGTGTAATTCAGGTCAAACATGCTAATTTCAGCAAATTGGAATGAGGTAGATCATAGGGAATGATTGCTTTTTTAGATAATACATCCAAATTAAATTACAATCAACAGCCGGGTGTAGTGGCACACGCCCGTAATCCCAGCACTGGGGAGGCTGAAGCATGAGGATCACAGTGACTTCGAGACCAGCCTGGGCTACATAGTGAGTTCCAGGTCAGTTTCAACTACATAGTGAGACCCTGTCTCAACCCCAGCCCCAAATTGCAATCTACATATATATTATTTTGGGACAGAGTCTTGCTAAGTTGCCCAGGTTGGCTTTAATGTGTGATCTTCTTGTCTTAGCCTTCTGACTAGCTGAGATTACAAGCGCATACCTCCATCACCAGTAAAACCTACAAATATCTGAACACTTCTGGATAAAACACCAAATCGCCAAGTTTCTTTGTACCATCCCTGAGCTCTATAGAACATTGATGGGTTTACTTCAGTTTGAGATCACAACAAGCATTATAGACCAGAAGCAGCAGCTCTATGTTCAAAACACAAAGTGAATGTACTATTTCATTCTGTGGAAACCTGACCTCTATCTCCTTTACACACAACCCAGGCCTTGTCTCCCTTCGGCTGTAGTGCTCCTTATAATGACTACTAGCTTGATCACATACTTATTTTACTGATGTGGTTAAATCTAGGAAAGAGTAAGTTCCTGCCCACCAGGTATCAGAAACTTAGGGTAGAATCATGATTAGATGGAACATTGTTTTATAACAGGGGCAGAGTTTCCAGGTGGATTCACAATACTGATTGAAAAACGAGATCTTCGTTTTCTGTTATGATTGGATCTGAACTTCCTAACCCTGAAATATTTTTATCTAGATAATTTTTTGTGTGCGGTACTGGGGATTGAAGCCAGTGCACATGTTAGGCAGCTGCTCTACCACTGAGCTTCCCCTCCAGCCTCAGATTCTTCTTATCTCATGGTTGCCTTTTAACTTTTCCTGGGAATTGAGACACAGATGGCATTACGTCTTCACTGATTGCCTTCACCTAGCCCAAAGGATCCGTAAACTCTGACTCTCCAGTCAAACACTGCCTTTCACCCACTTTTGTAAATAAGGTTTTAATGCAACATAGCCACATTCATTTGTTTCTGTATTGACTATTGCCACGTTTATACTGTAATGGTAGAGTTGAGTAGGGGCACCTGAGACCATTTATTCCTCAAAGCCCAAAATATTTGTTCTCTGGGCCTTTTCCAGAAAGATTGCTGACCTCTAATCTGGACTTTTAAAAATCAGGAAACAAAGGGCTGTTAGCTAAGAAATGTTTGTCACATTTGTTTGACTGTTCCAAGTAATTTTAATATTTAACGTGAAAGGTTGAGAATTTTGAAAATGGTATGCTGATTTCTCTCTTTTGTTTCAAAGGATAGTTTCAGTGGCTAAAACAGACTAAATAAAGGTAGCAGTGAATTAAAATTCATTGTCAATTCATCAGCCAACCCTCTTACAGAGCTCAAAATATGATCTGAGGAGAAATCTGGTGGGAAGACAGACTCCCTCTGCATACTCTCTCCTAGGTTTAATTTCAGAAGGCTATCAGATAATCTGAAACGTTTACTAGTTAGACTTTTCTCTGCAGGCTGCCTCTAGAACACACCTTGTTAAATTTACCTGCCTTCTAATGAGATCGTGCATTGAAAGAGTCTTCTTCCGTAGTGTGACATGGGTCTTGATCCCTGCTTTGTGGCACAGTGCTCCTAAACCCCGTGGAATCTCCTAAGTGATAAGAGTGTCTTTTGCATGCTAATGAGCTGACTGGTAATTGGCTTCAGGACAGGGACTGGTCACCAAAAAGATAATGGCATTATCAGAGACTCAGGACTTTTAGTTTCATCCCCCGCCCAACCTCTGGAAGAGAAAAGAGGGGCTGAAAATTGAGTTGGTCACCAGTGGCCAATGATGTAAGCAACCATGCCTCTGTAATGAGCCATTTCCACCCGCAAAGTACATGGTTTTGTTGAACTTCCAGAGAGCTGAATACATGGAGGTTCCTGGAGAGAGGCATGCCCAGAGAAGGTATGGACGTTCTGCACTTTTCATGTGCCTTGCCTTACACATCAGCACCTGGATGGTCCTTTCAATATCTTTAGCAAAGTAAAGTGTGTCCCTAACTTATGTGAGTTGATCTGGCAAATTAGTCGAATGGAAAAGAATTGGAATACTCAGTGGGTTGCTGGTTGGACAGAAACACAGGACATAAGCAGGGGCTTGTGAATGGCATCTGAAGTGGGGGTGGCCTGTGGGATTACTTAATCTGCAGGATCTGACACTATCTTTAGGTAGACAGTGTTAGAATTGAAATAAATTGATAGAATATCCTGTTATCATCTGCTGCAGAATTTGGTTGTTGATAAAGAAAAAAATTCTCTTACATTTTGTTGACCAGAAGTAGAATATTCTGTATTGAGACTAGAAAATGCCTTTTTTTTTCTTTCTCCTAGAGTAAGAATTCCCCTAAAAATGTTCTGTGTATCATCGTGGCAAAAGCAATGTAATTGAAACCAAGAGCTACGTGAGAAGCTCTGCACACTTTATAGCCCTCTTTTAGACACTGAATTCAGATTGGTCTACTGAAAGACCAGAAAGATCTACCTATGTACTTTTTTCACATTTGCAAGATCAAGTTGCTTCTTTAAAGTAACAATCATTAGCTTACCATGGAAAGAGAATTCAAGGAACATAATTTGGGAAGTGCTTTCTCTCCTCCAATTTGTTCTTTTATCGTGAAGTCTAGGGAGGAGCTGGGACTGAGATTATTGTTTCCTTGTTAGTTTTTCCATCTCTTCAATAGGAAATGTTTCCAAACCCTTTTAGTATTCTGTAGCTGACTTTATGGCCAAATCTCAAAAATAATAGGCTGTTAGGGTGTATGCTGAGATCCATTTAGCACAGTAGAGTTTCCTGATTATAAAAGAAGCCTCTTGAAAAATCCCTTGAATTCTTCGCAGAGTTCTCTAAAAATGACCAAGAGACAAATGGTGATCAGGAGTAAATGTTTTGAAGCAAATGGTCAATGTACGTGGCCCAACTTCAAGCTCAATTCTTTAAATTTGATAACATTTATCATTCCAGACTTTTCATCAAGTTGTCCCACCTCACCTTCAGTTGGAAGCTTACTGAGTGGGTGATCTTGCTCTATTGATAGAGTCAGATTCTCGCTGACCAATGACGCTTTCTTGGTGTGATTATTGTCTGAAACTCCTGCTGTGTTCTGGAGGTTTGGGTTGAATTCTTTCCCGCACGACCTTCTTGGTAGGTGCCAGATATTTTAACTTCAGTGTTTCACACTCTTGATGGACTGAGCTAAGGAGCCTATATATTCTCCAAGGCTAAAAAACAAGCAGCAATGGCTGGAGCAGCTGGGTGTCTGTGTTTTGGTGCCGCCTGAGAAGTCAGTAGTGATGAATTACAGCAGAGGACAGGGAGAATAATGCTGAACAAAGGGATCTAAGGCCCACCACTGGCTCAGTCACAAGCGTGCTCCTTCCAATTTCAAAAGCCATGTTAAAAAAAATCATGCGTCCTCTTTGGGCTTTATTCTCTTCTTATGTAAAATGTGAAAAGTGGACAAGATGATTGATAACATATTCCACAGAAGTGGTTCTTAACTCTGGCTCCATGTCACCTTGGACTCACCTGGGAAGATTTTAAAATCTCCATTGCCTTGGCTACATCCAGAATTTCTGTTGGCAAAACCTAGCCGGGAGTGCTTTCAAAATGCCTCAGGTGATTCCAATTTCTGGCCAATATTTAAGACCACTGCTGTGTATCCATCAAAGTTTATCTGTGTTGTATACTCTAAATCTCTTTACTTGAGGATAACTGAGAATGTTTGAGGACCATACTTTCCAATAACTAAATATGGCAAGGTAGAGAAGCAAATAGTTTGAGGCATAGCTCATTATTTTGGTGGTAATTTAAAATCCTTTGCTTATAAAAATTTGAAGAATGGATTGCCATCTCTCCAATATTTTTGGATCTTTTTACTCATACAGCTTCCAGAAAAACAGTTTTGGTTCCATCAAGAATCAGCAGGATACAGTGAATTCAGGAGTTGCATTCTCAGCTCTGGTCCCCTAGTTGAGAGTTTCTTTACTATCCCTCCCCCTCCCCTTGTTAATGTGGTTCTCTGTTGCCTCAGTGCTAACCTCTGGATGCCTCCCAACACCTAGAACAGCATGATAGTCTTCTGAAATCTGTATACGTGAAGTAGCTGCAAAGTGTTTTACTTTAGGAGGTTCCTATACTCTATTCATAGAAATTTTGAATCAAGAAGACCATTTCCCTAAGGTTCAAGTCTTTCTACAAACAGTTGAATCAAAGAGGAAAATATTTGGTGAGATTCATGTAATATTAAAATTAAATGCTACTAACTGAAAAAACATGAGATAAATCCAGAGAAAATCATGCTTATATCTCTAAGCAAGGAGGCCAGAGTTCTTTGATATTTAACATTTTGTTATTTTGAATTGGGTTTACATTCCTCCATAATGCCCTTTGATCTTTGATATTGCTTCCCTTGGGTTGACTCTACAAGAATCTTATGTTCATTGTGGGCAGGGAGCACATCGCTTTTGTTTATCTTTGCATTGCCAGTGGACGGCACAGTTCCTAGCACATTGTAGGTGTTTGATAATTATGGTAAGAAGTGTGAGATTAATTGGTATGACAAAGTTAAGATGGAAAAGTGGTCTTGGCAATTCTGTAAATAGATTTGATGCATAAGAATTCATGCTACTCTATAGACTCCTTTATAATTTCCCCTATGATTACGTATTTTTTAAAATGACTGAAATCAACCCTAATGATGCCCGCCCTCCGTGCCAACAAGACAATTGAGAACATGATACTCTAACGCTTTGGAAAGTGTGTAGGGAGGGTGACAGTTTCCAAGGCTACCCTTGACTTACACAGCATCCAGCTTTGTTCCATTGAAAGCATGTCCTTGGACTGAAGTAAAGCCATTGTTGTATAGTTTCCTATAATCAATACAGAAAGAGAGCGAGAGAGAGAGAGAGAGAGAGAGAGAGAGAGAGAGATCAGTGATATACAAAGGTGATGCTAGCCCTTTTTTAAAAGTGGTTAGGCATCATGTCTTCAGTGTCAGAAAGGTGCATAGTTTCACAGGTCTCACACATGTACCCCACAAGAAAATTTTACAGTGTTCCTTTGTTTGGGACATGATAATAGTTTCCAATTTAAATTCCCATTCTTCAGGATTTGATGCTAGTAAGGAAGCCTTTTCTTCAGAAGCAGATTTACTATGAAGAACACAGACCTGCCAACAGATTTTTAAAAAATATGCATCCAGAAAAAGGGATCTTGGATGGTAGTTAACCCGCTGTCATTCATGAAGGTATAACTGCAGTTTCTTAAGATGAACACTTTGAAAGACATTCATTTGGATGCAGAAATTTTCTATTTAAAATGTTATTTTGCTTTTATATATTATCCTGAATTGATTTTAGGTTAAATACTTAATGCTTGTGGGCTAAATTAAATGAAACTTCATCTAAGAAAGTAGATAGACCATACCCTTTTGTGGACATTTTAATATTTTAACTTGTTGCTATGTTTCTGCAACTAGTTAACTCATACAGTGATTCCAGAGGACCAATCTGAAATGTTAGTACTTCCATTTCTTGGTGAAGTTACTGAGACATGGAGGTAACTTTCCTACAAAACACTGGTCTAGAACTATTAGGAGTCAACATCCCTGACTTTAAATATAATTCTCCTCAACCAACATAAACACTTTCTGCAGGAGAAAGAGCCCCAGCATTAGGAACTCAGGGATACATATAGGTACATGAGGGTTTATTTATGATTGTAGTAGAAAGATAAAAGAACACAGCCATGACTACAATTAGACATAGTCAGGGAGAATGCCTAGTGATAGCTATAGGGAAACTATGAAGATGACTATAATCTACCACACGTGAACTCTGGTAGCATAGTGTAAGAAGCTGGGTGAGGTGGTGCATATAATTCCAAAACTAGTAAGCCAAGGCAGGAGGATCTCAAGTTCAATCCCAGCCTGGACAAACTGTCTAAAATTAAAAAAATATATATATATACATACAGACAGACATATGAATGTAACTCAGGGTGAAGGACCTGAGTTTAATCCCCATATCACAATAAAAGAGGGGAAAAAAGCACACAGGAGATTTCAAATTTGAAACTACATGTGGCTGTGCTATTTAATAACTGGGTGATGCTGAGAATTTATCAACTTCTCTAATCCTCAGTTTCTTTATTTCTAAAATATGATAATACCCAGACAGAAGGTTGGTGGGAACACCAGGTCGCCATATATATAACACAATGAGGCACAGTTATGAGATGATCAAGTTAAAGGCAGTATGCTAAGACTTGGATTTACACTGTGTACTTGTGGAGAACCCAGAAATAAAATAGTCTTATGCTTTTGTTGCTGTTTATGTGTTGGTTTTCCCTTAAAAAAATAATTACATAATGAGTTTAATTCCAGGTACCAAAGTGTCCTGGGTATGACCGCAGCCCAAATCCCAGGGACATAGGCATAAATGCTAGTAAATTGCAAATGAATAAGTTAACTTTTTTCTCAAGTACAGTTCTTTTACAATGATGTGAAAATTATACAGTTTTTATTTCCCCAAACTTTATTGAGTGCTGTGGATATTAAAAATGTTCTTTTCTTTTGAGTTATATTCCTGAGATAAACTTCATGGATAATGGCCTTGAAAAATGTGTCCAAAGGGGATGGTCATGTTCTGTAAAGATGCTGAGAGTGCAAGAGTTTACATATGGTGGGCATTAAATGGCACAATGGAAAGCTTTCCAGAGCAGCTAAGTGACCCTGAGGTTTGAGGTCCTTTCTGTGCTTCCAAAAGAAATGGTGGCTGGGAAGGAATCTCTTGTCTTTTCAAAAGAACTATCTCTGTGTTGTGAGAAGGATCTGTTGAAGTGTTCTAACTCCCAACAGTTGAGATAGTTCATGGAACCCAGGCAGGCTTGGAATGGCTTGGAAAACTGGCCTTAAAAAAGTTGTGTGGAAGCTTGTGTCAGTTTTGTTGGGGAGTTACTGAACAAGGCTTCTAACTAATAAAAAGCCTCAGACTGTAATATGACCAGTCACTATCTTGGCGATCCATGCAAAAAACCTGCCGGTCCCGCACATGGGTATTGAAGAAAGAGAGGAGGGATCTTCAGAGATGGCCCCAACTCTACTTTGTGGCTGACACAATGAGACAGGAGTTTTCTATCAGCCTGCAGAATTGATTTCTCTTTCATACTTTTATTAGGTCTTTTCCATTAGAACTTTTGTGACTATCCCTGATTAAGCATATGCTTTTGAACCTCTTGAGAGCAGCTCTAAAACGCTAATGCTGTATAGTGACATTATCTTGTCTATTCAGTAGTCTCAAGGAGCTTAATAGTAGTTTGTGGTTAGTGAGTAAAAAGTGTGACTGCAGAGTGTGCAGGGACTGAAGTGGGGCCACTCTCTAACTCAGTGACCTTGAGGAAATTCAGCAGTTGCTAAAGAAGCCATCTAATTTATAAAGTTCAATTGATCCTTCACAGAAAAAAATGTACCAACCACTGCCATACAGGAATATACTTGTTACCCAAACCTGCTTGCGGTCCACAGAGGACCAAACCAATGGCATTATACTCACTTTGTAGCACGAAACCCTTTCCATACTAAAGAGTACCTTAATATAGTTCTTATGAAAATGGCCCCCAACACAATTCAATTATTGGCAGGAGTGAAATCTGCAATACTCACAGTGTCAAAGTTTCATTGCACAGTCCCTGAAATGCATTTACAGGGACTGAAGTCATGTAAGGGTTGTCCGTAATTTCACTGCCAGAGAGAGGAACAAAAACACTTGATGAAGAAATGCTTTCTTCCTGGAAATGGCCTCTTGTTACACACAGACACTTAAAATAACTCAGTACAGCAAAATCTTGTGTATTGCTGAGTGTTTGTTGACCCTTTCCAACCACTTGGGGCTTGGAGGTTAGGTCAGGTGGTGAGAGCTGTCCTAGATGTACAGGAATTCACAGCTGCAAGTCATCAGTAAGTGAGGAAGAGTTTGGAGCTCATCACTCCACATTTTGCTAACTCTATAGTGCAACTCATCTCTCTCTGCATATATCCCTTTGCTTCTGTCTACTTAGGTAAGATGATTCATCTATTTTACAGGCTTTTCTGGGGACAAAAAGCATAAAACCACTAATTGAAAGTCACAGTAAGTAGTTTTGGGCATGACTCTTAACTGTTCCATGGGACCTTGCTGAGACAAAATCACTTTGATTCCCTGTTCCTCAGTTTCATTTGCCAAAAAGAAAAATAATAACTTCCTTTTATGCCTTACAAGATTGTGTAGAGCAAGTACAACATATGAAGAAGTGTTTGAAATCTACTTAAACCATTCTGAAAAATAAGTATTGTAATTATCATTAATTTTTCCCTATATTCAATTTTCCTCACCAATATTTGATAATTTCTCCATTTAAAAATTGTAGCCCTTTCTTTCCCAATTCTCCAACCATTGGGATATTTTCTTTTCCCTTTTAGTAGCAAAAGTTCTCAAAAGAGTTTATTTATGATCAGTTTCTCTAAGTCTTCTCCTCCAGGCCTCTTTTGAGCTTTGGCATGGACTCTAGTCTGACTTCCCCACGCTACCACTCCATTAGAATTATTCCTGTCAGAATCACCAATGACCCACATTACTAAATCCCATGGCCATTTTCCAGCCCTGTCTGGCTTCATCCGTCAGGGTTGTTACAACTGATCAGTTTCCTCCTGGAAACAATTGCTGTACTTGGCCAAATCCCATGGTTGCACCCTAATTCTTGTCAATGACAAACAAAATAGTGTCAAACACAGCATGGCGTGTGTACTTACAGTATGAAGAATACATCAGTTGAATAAACTTTGGTAAGGCCAGGGAATATTCTAAGTCCAGTGTTGAAAATGCCACTAAGTTATATGAAAAAAAAAAAAGAAGAAGAAGAAGAAGAAAGAGGAACAATTTCAGGTAAGAAAATTAACACAAAGGAAGTAGAACAGTGTAATATGAGAGCCAAAGGCATGCGTTCTGAAGTCAGTCTGAAGCCAACCCCTAACTTCGGCACATAGTACCTGACCGTAAGACAGTTCTAACCCAAGGAAAAGGAACAAAAGTTTCCAAAGTTTGTGTCATCTGGGAAAAAACGTCAAAATTAAAGGGCACGCGTAAAGCAGCATAAACACAAAACCTGTCAGGCTCCTGATGCCTTTCAGATTCCGTCTGTTTAAAATTCGTTGCAGCTACTAGAACGTAGCTAGTGGAAGCAGAAAATGTTTTGAGATTCTTGGCCTGGCACAGGCAGATTCAGACTTGACTCCTGCTGGAGAGGAAGGGATAGGGTGTGAAGAGGCTGAAGGAGCCACAAGCTTCAAAACGAGTGAACGGGACGTTGCTGATATCAAAGCAGAGGAAGGATAATCTGTAAGGTGTGTTTGATGTACAGTTAACATACTAGTTCAACTGTAGTGAAGTTTCATGTAAGAGAAGGAAAAGAAGGGGAAAAAAAGGCCAGAGAGTCAAGTGGTGGGGAGGTTTCATAGAATAAAGGGTTGCAAATGCCAGATTAAAGAAATTTGAATTGAGAAGCATTTTTTTTTCTTTTTTTTTTGGTGTCGGGGATTGAACTCAGGACCTTGTGCTTGCGAGGCAGGCGGTGGAACCACTGAGCTAAATCCCCGGCCCAGAGAAATTTGAACCATTACCTTTACTCTTCAAAGCCTTTCAGGAAGTCTTTTTAAAAATATTTCCTCCAAATACCTGATTGATTATTGATTGATTCTTGGAACTCTAAGTTTGTAAAGAGTGACTGCCTTATTCAGTTAATTTTCATTGCTCCCCAGGTATCACTTGACTTACACAATCAGTTTTCTTTTCCTTTCTTCTGTGTCTCGCACTCCTGTCTCCAACAAGGCAATGTTTTTCTTTCCCCAAATGAACCAGGTTGTTCCATGCCTCTGTGTTTATCATGTTGCCTCATCTACTTGCATTTCTCTTCACCCTCCCCCTTCCTCTTCTTAAAGAATTCTATTCAACCTTAAGACCTATATCAGAAAATGTTTATGGATGTGCACTTTTATTTTAAATCCCTGAATGCAAGTGAACTGAAAGTTAATAGTGATTGTTGTTTAGAATCAAGCCCTACAAGGTTTGTTTTTATTTTCTTCATTTTTCTGTTTTCTAATTTTATAATGCACGTAAATGGGAAAGAAGATGCTACCAGATTGTGTCTGAAGGGTCAGAGGTAATAAATATGCATCCACTGCATTTTTATTGAGTATATACTCTCTGCTAGTCAGTAAAGATGCCAGAGAAAACAAAAATGTTGTGGTTCCTTCTCTTTCAGAGCTATGGTCAGCTCATAAAGTATTAGCAAAACAAAGTAGTAAGTGTTGTCCCTTCCATTTTTGTTCTCCAACCTCAAGAGATTAAATTTTATCATTTGTGGCTTTTTTTTTTTTTTTTTTTTTTTTTTTTTTTTTTTTTTTTTTTTTTTTTTTTTTTTTTTTTTTTTTTTTTTTTTTTTTTTTTTTTTTTTTTTTTTTTTTGCTGTGTAACAGCCACTTTCATATTGCTACAGTACCATTTCCAAACAAAATTGATCAGTTGGCTGTCAGGATTTTGTATTTGTTCTGTGATGACATTTTCTCCCTTGTATCTCTTGGAGCAGGTCTCTGGTTCCAGCAGTATGTGCTGACTTTTGGATGGGTTTTGAAAATGTAAGCCATTCACTTAATACCTTGCCTGGTGGGAAATGGTGGGCATAGAATTATACACCACTAAAATAACATTAGACCACATCAGTCTAGGGTGATTCCTGGAAGACAACAGAATTAAAATTACTTAAAAAGAAAGAAATTTAAAAAAATCAAAAGTGGGATGAGAAAGTTGCTACTCACAGGAACTTTAAGAGGGGGAGTTCTTTCAGGGCATCAGGATCTATGTAAGTTAAGCTTCTGGTATTCCGAATTTCTCTGTAGAAGTTACAAGGAACACAGTCACCACAATACACCCATTTCTGTTTTTTACCAAAGCTAAAACAACATAACTCAAAGGTCCATGAGAAGTAGGTGCACTTATGTGGCATGGCAGTGACTGTTGGTCTCAGGAATCAGTCCCTCCAGCCACAAACTACTCCTGGCTTCCCTCAGTGACAGAAGTGATGATATGTCCATTTGCAGTTAATTCCCATCCCTCATACCTATAAACCACTGATCTGTGTTCTATCTCTATAAATTTGGCTTATCTGGACATTTCCTATAGAAAGAATCATACAATATACAGCCTTTTCTGTTTCCTTCTTTCATTTAGCACGGTGGCTGGGAGGTTCATCCGTGTTGTAGCTGGTATCTGAAATTTGTTCCTGTTCACTGTGGAACAATCAGATAGATCTGAGATAGAATATTGGCTCTGCCACTTCTGGATGCTTGAGGTCCTTGACTTCTTTGAGATACAATTTCCTCGTCTGTACAGTAGAGACAATAAAAGCACCTCTTCCTCCAAAGGGTTCTTATTAGGATTAAATAATAAGTATAAGGGATTTGATATGTGGCCTTCCTACTGTGGAAATACCCCTATAAAATAATGGCTTTATTACTGTTACTCTCACAAATATAACAAAAGCTAGAACAGACACTGACAACTTGGAGTAGAAGGTATGGAAACATTCTTGCAAAAACTCTTTTGTTAACTCTGCTAGGTTAGGTACTGTGACTAAGGACATTGACTATGAATCAGCTGTTGGAGAAGGGGATGGAATTAACTCTGAGGAAAGAATCTGCCTACTCCTTCCAACACATGTAGCTTACGGTCTATAGTAATATAACCTTAATGGCCTACTGCCTACATTCATGTAACCACACTACCTCAGAAGACTGTTGCCCAGGCAAATAACTTTATTTCTCACTATAGGAACTTTTGAAGGACCCATCAGTGTTTCAGTTGAAAGCATCAACTACTTACATCTCTAGGCTCTTAGAACCTTTTACTTCAAAATTCTCACGTTGTTGCACCCATCAATGCTGAACTATTATACTGTGATTCTTACCCAACCAAGTCCCTGTACTGAAAAGAACCTCTTTAAACTAGTGTTTAAAATTTGTTCTAGTTTTAAAATCATATCTTTGGGATACACTGGAGCCACTGGTCACCTGACTCCAGAATCTCATGACTACTCTGGCTACTTCTCCAGAACCTCAGATATGGTTCTCTCTCTGATTCAAGATGAACAATTAACTTGACAGAACTTTCCTTCTGGGAAGAGGCTCTGAGCTGTTGTCAGAGACAACTATATGTAAGATAGTTAGGGAGTTTGGAAATTGAGCATGGCTTGCTAGCTGGAAAATTGTTTCAGAAAAGACAAGTTTTGAACAATTGTGCTTGAATGAGTGGTCTTCAAAAGATGTCACAATGAAAGTGGATGCAGGCCATTGGTTTCAGCTTAAAGGATAGTGAGTGAAATGGAAATAAAACACTGCTGTTAGTAACAGTTGATTAAACAGGGCTGGGGACAAATGTTAAGGGGGGAAAAAAAGAAAGATGAACGAGAGATAACACACACAAGGAAAAGAAGTTGCTTGCTGAAGTAAAAAAAAAAAAAGACAGTCCAGCCAGCTCAACACTTGCTCACAGTGATTTTTAAAAAATCTTCCCTGAAGCAAAGAAGGAATAGAGTGGAGGTAGAGTAATTAGTAGCTTAGCTAAATGGAGCTAGATCCCATAAGGAGCAAAGGCAGCTGTTGTAACCCTTTAAAAGACAGAAAGAAGGGCAGGAGGTAAGTACCAGAGAACCTCTAAATAGAGAAGTGGGAAAAGCAAAGCCCAAATTCAGATTAGTTCCAAGCATGCCTGGGAGGGTAAATTCGAATCACACAATTTTGAGTTAAGCTATTGTAGCCTAAGGTAAGGGAAAAGAAAAAAAATGAGAAAATGAAAAAAATGGAAATAAAGTGTTTGTAAATAGGGAAGGGAGGAGGGGGTGAAGGGAGGGCAGGGGTATGGGGAAAAGTGAGAACCAACACCTGTCACGTAAAGGTACAAGATCCCAATGATGAATGTAACTGTACGGTATACCTAGAATGTATCAATAAACTCAACGAGAAAAAAAGAAGAATTTGGGAGGCCAGCTATGCTTCCAGAGACCTGGGACACAAATGGAAAGAAATCCTGCTCGTGACTCAGCACAGCCCACTGGAGTATGTTTGGATGCCTGAGTGATTGATTGCATAGAACAGGGCTGCCTTGGCCTCCTGTGTATCTACCCAGTCTGGTTCCGTGAGCAAGAAATAAATCTTATTCACTTTAGGGATGTTACATGCTTTTATATTTTCCACATTTTTTATTAGTGCACATTTGTTGTAGTGATAATGAGTTTCATCTTGGCAGATTCATACAGGCACATATGGTCATTGCACCCCACCTTAGTTTCACATTTTGTGGGAGGCTTTTATATATATTAATATATAGAGAGATAGATTATCATATCCATCCCTCCTATTACTCACTTTGCCATGTTTTTACTTTTTCCTATTTCTTACAGTAATTTGCTTATCAAAACTAATATACTAAGCATGGATAAAATTCTTAAAATGCAGAGCAAACTCTTGCTAGGGGTCATTTTTAGTTCTTGAGTTTGGAGGTAAACAATGTGCAATTTTTACATTCCAGTTGATTTTGCTGAAAAGAAGGAAAACACATCACAAAAGGCATATAAAATCCCCAAATTTAATATCAAGGCAAAACAATATATATATATTGTTTATATATATATATATATATATATACACACACACACACACACACACATGTATATATACATATATTCCATATTTTTAAATATCTTTAGAATGTGCAATGTTAGATAGGCTGGGTGAGTATGCTTTTCTAGGAGTTGGGCTATTTAGCTGTGCTGCAGAAGTATTTCAGGATCTTGGAGCTCACTGATTAACAATGTTTAACCTTAGAAGATTGAAGAGTTAAAGAGGCCAGGTGTATTTCTTACCACCTGGGGTAGTTCTGCCAATGAGACAATGAAAGAACTGCCTTACATAAAGCAAGTAAAGGTCATCTTCATTTTGGGGATAAGCAATGGAGATACATTTAGAAAGATGAAGTGGCCGATCTGTTGTACAGTCAGAAGCAAAAATAGCCCTTAACCTAAGGCTTCTAACTTCAAACACAGCCCTTTTATTTTTATTTATCTAATCATTTTGAATAATGTTCCAAGGAGATCATCCACCAGAAGAAAAGATCTTGAACAATAAATTATTGCTTGATTCCCCTTCATTGGATGTCAAATAAAATAGGCCAGTAAATAAAGAGTGAACTGTGAATGACCAGGGTAAGTGTAGTCACAAATCAGCAGACAAACAGTCTAGTCCATTAGGGTTATTTAATTAGATGTCTAAATTCTGGTTGTTTTCTTTTTCTGAGAAACGTTTGCTAATTCTCAGTAAAAGCCCTGAGTGGAGAAATTGGCTTATTCAAGACAATGAGCACTGTAGATAGGATCTAAAAGTAATAGACTGAGGGGGGAAAACTCAGTAAAACCTGTCTAATTAGAACCGAGAAATGGTAGACTAGATCCCCCTCCCCAAGAAAAAGCCTTGCCTCATTTTTGTTGAGGAAAGGAAAAAAAAAATCTAGTCTACCATTTCTCTGTTCTACAAAGAGGTCAAGAAAAAGGGAGAAAAAGGGATGTGAGAAGGGAGGAGAGGTCAGAGATAGAATTTGATTCTGAGGCTGTTTCTGAAGATTTCCAATCTCCTTTTGTTCAGAATTCTCAGATGCCAAAACGCTGTATTTCAGATTTTTTTTTTCCTGAGTTCTAACAGGACAAAGAGAAACAAGAATGCGTTAGACTAGCACATGGCAAGGAGAATGATTTATAATGAGATGTCTGAAAAAAGAAAGAAGCTATTGAGTCAGCATAATTAAACTTTGGAGAAATGCAATGCAATAATGCCTGAGTATGTTGCTTAAAACACAATTTAAATAACCCCAACAGCCTGGATGAGGATATTAGCCCTAAACCTGGCTCTCAGTGTGTCTCCAGCAAAAATTCTTGCTTCCAATTGATATTCAGTTTTGTGACAGCCTGACTGTAAGTGCATGTAGCTAAAAAGCTGGAGGGCAGGCTATTTTGACTATTTCTTCTTCCTCTAGTGACCAGAAAGGAAGTGATTAAATGAATAATATTGGATGCCTATTATGTGCAACTTTATCTTATGATCTGAGAGGGATAAGGAAATAGATACTAACTATTTAAACTTCTTGTGCATTTTAACACCAGGTATTAATGTAAAGCTTAATGCATATTAGAGGAATCCTTAATTGTTAAAAAGTTTATTTCATGTGACCCTAATTATAGCAAGTGAGCTCCCTGCCAGGGTAGGCTTGAGAGCGCAGGGAGGTGGAAGCCGAGACTAATACAGATGCCAAGGGAAAAATATGATCCTTCAGAGCCTCACAAAATTTGTACCATCACGTCAGCAGGGAAGGTAGCCAATGGGAAGCAGGCTCACTGGTCAGAATTAGAAATCTTGGGTCGAGGGCGGAGCTTCAGTACATCACTTTGGTCATGGACACACTTGACAGCGCTGCACCTTGGTGGCAGTTACCTTAGTTAGCTTACCTTGGCTGATATGGCCAAGCTTCATGATCCGCTTTACCTGGATCTTTCATACAATAAACTCAGATGTTTGCCAGCTGAACTAGGAAACATGGTGTCTCTCCGGGAGTTGCTTTTGAATAACAGTATGTTACGAGCTCAGTGGACTCTTACAACTACAAATTCTAGGTTTGAGAAGCAATCATTTGTCACAGGACCCAGATGGAAGCTGAAAGCTACTGACTTTCATGCTCAGCAATCGTGCAATTCACCCAGAACAGCTTCCTCAGATGCCATGGGTTACATTAAAAGAGCGAGACCAAATTCTGCCATCAGCATCATTCATAGTTATGTGTTACGATGCGCTGTGTGATAAAGATTTACCCGCAGCTATGTGGCTATTGCTCATCCGGGGCATGAAATGGAAAGGTTAGAAAAAGGGAATTATGGAAGAAACTGTTAACAGTGACACAGACATCATTAGTCTTCAGGAAGTGGAGACGGCAATACTTCACTTTCTTTCTGCCAGCATCCAAGAAGCGTGGATATGCTGGATTTTTTTTTTTCCTCCAAAGTCATGTGCCAAAGTGATGTCTGAACAGGAGAGAAAGCATGTGGATGTTGTGCAATATTCTTCAAAACAGAAAAATTTACGTTCAACCAAGCGGCAATGGGTAATTCAGATGGATCTGAAGCCATGTGAGCAGTGGTAAGAAAAGGTAACATTCGTCTTGCTGTGGCAGTCGAGAACTATTTGGAGCAAGGATGAAACCTATTTATGCTGCAGAAAACCAGCTGCGTTTGGTGGCAAATAGGTCTATTGAGACCCAAAGTATTCTGATGTGAACTTATCTGGACCATGACTGCCTCAGAGGTTAAAAACATTCTGGAAAAAGCCTCAGTAGTGGCAGCCCAACTGCAGATCCTAACTCCATCCCGCTGGTCCTATGTGCGAATCCTAACTCTCTGCCAGATTCCAGTGTTGTGGAGCATTTAAGCAATGGAGAAGTAGCTGACAACTATAAAGACTTCAAGGAACTTAGGTACAACTAGTGTCTTATGAACATCAACTGCACCAGAAAGAGTGGAAGCTCAGAAGGGAGAATCACACATGGCTCCCAACTTAAGAGTGCCTCTGAAAATCACTTGATGCCTTATACCGATTACACCTTTGATTTCAAAGTTACATTTCCATTTCCAGACTCATATGAACGTGCTTGGTGTCCTGGGGTTTTTAGGTCTTCAGTGGCTGGTTGAGAACATCAGTGGGTGTCTACCTCACATCCCTTCAGGCTACTTCTCATTGTTAACACAATTTGAACTCCACCCTCCACTCTTGCCACTTACCTAATACAAGTTAGTGGAGTTCTACCTCACAGAGAAGGGGACCTGTTGCTATGGACCCGTACAGTTGTCAATCAAAGTATGTAAGAGTGAAGTACGGCCATCCTTAAGCTGAGTCTTCAGGTTCCTTTCATTATGTGTTTGTTATAAGACTTTGTACATTTATGTGCATACTGGTATCATGTGGCGCTAGGGCTGAAAACAGAACAGTACTGTTTTTCCAAAATTTTAATTTGATATATTTTTAAATCACTTTCTTTGTAATTATATTGTTAGTAGTCATGATAGATAAATCATCAATTTGAAGCCAAAGAACATTGTATTTGCTTTCTTAAAACACATTTTTGTGAATGGTTTCAAATGAATCAATCACTGTATAAAAGGAAATTTTAAAAAATGATAAATATAAGATTTTTAAATTGAATGATGGCATGCCTTGCAGGGAAAAAGTTTTTGAATTTCTGTTTTCCTTTATGATAAACTGACTTTTAGCTCCTAAAATCATTTGCACATTAACAGAGCACTTCAGTTTTCTTGACATGTACATAAGCTATAATATAGCCCCTAACTATAAGAAAATTTGAGAAATTAAAAGATGATTATACAATATGCTTTCAAAACAAAGTATTTAATAGCACGTGACGGTTTGTTACTGAACCTCTGGCTTTGAGGACTCATTCTTTTTTGTCCCCCTGTATAGTTATAACGTTTTTAGAAATATTGTTTGTCTCTCCAGTTCATTTGTAGGGAAATAGCAAGTAATTTCTTGCAAAGAGAATTTGGTATATTTAAAATACTCACAAAATTAGTGTCTGATGTTTTTCGTATTCTTGCCTACCCTTTTCTGTCTGGTTATTCTGGAAAAAGAGACACTATGTGATCTACATCACTTTTGCCATTATAGTCAAATGTTTAACAAACATAAGAAGCCCTTATCAAAATTCCAGAAGGGGAAAGCCATATAATTATTTCATGTGTTTCCCCAAGTAAGTTAAATGTCTGTTGGTTTTGGTTTTTTCAGGTAACAGTGGAAAAGATTTGAGGAAGCAAAAGAATAGATTTTAGGGAAGCAGTTGAAAACCTCGGATTGTTTTTCCAGATTCTAGCTGACAAATGGGAATCTTATGCTCTTAATTTTTCTTTCTATTATCTGTCAAGGTTGAATTAAGAAGGTACTGGTTTATTTTTAACTGTTGATGTCTCCAGATACGTTGGAATTTTCTTTTCTTTCTTTCCTCCCTCCCTCACTTTTCTTTCTCTCCCTCTCATTTTTTTTTTTGTTGTTGTTTTTTGTACCAGGAGGAGCCATGTGAAAGTCGGTGGTTCAAAAGGCAGTGAACATAATGCTGTTTTCTGGGGGGAAAACTGAAAACGGGTTGCCTACTTGATGTTAATTATGGCACAGAACAAGGGATGGTTGTATCTATGTTTTTAAGTTTTTTTATTCTACTTTTGTGCTGCTATAATTTTCTGAAATTTATATTTTAAACTTTTCTTGTACTTTACTGTTTCTAGTTTCAAAGTGTGATATTTTAAATAAACAAATTTTCTATTACGTGAATGAAATTTTGAAATACCCTATATTTGTATCTCACTGATATATAAAGTATAAGTAAAATTTAAATTATTTAATTAGTTTTAAATATATGCAATTTGTCTCCTCTTTCAAACTTGACACATTAGATTGCTTTATTAATCTTTAATGATGCATTTCTTTTGGTCATTTCGTATTAATTTCTTGCATAACTCAATCAGGGTATAGGCAATAATATTTCCCTAAAGGGTAATTTTACTGGGATGAGGGTGATGGGATGATGTAATAAATAACATGTATGAGATTATATCAGCAGGGTACTGTAAAGCCTAAATCCCCAATTAATTAATTAATTAATTAATTAATTGTTATTATTATTATTTTTTGGTACCAGGGATCAAATTCGGGTCCTTGTGCTTGTGAGGTAGGCAGCAGAACCACTGAGCCAAATCCCCGGCCCTAAATCCCCTATTAAAAGTGCCCAGTGATAGAGGCATTGTTTGTCATCTGTCGTAATTAGAATGTCATTCTTGTTCAGTGGCATTTGCTATAAATAAAATGTTCTTCAGATATCTTAAAGTATCCGAATACAAAACAAAAACGACTCTTAATAGATTTTCTTCCATGTGCAGGTGCCCCTTCTTATATATCTTAAACATCCAACATCTCACCATGCAAACTGAAGCATAGTACTGGAAAGTAAAATAACATGAAAAACTTAATTTTGTGAACATTACCTTTTTTTTTGGTAATCTACCATATGGCTTATTCTGGATCTTTTATTTTGGGTGGGTTTCTGCCGGGAGGTATATGCACTAACAATACATTTTCCTCCTCTCATATGCACATGTTAATTAGCAGTGTGAGCAATATTTCCTACCATACTTCATTCCCAGTACTTTCTTTGTACGAGGGATCAAACTTGGATCCATGCATTTCCAAGGCAGGCGGTGGAACCACTGAGCTAGATCCTGGGCACTCCCCATATTTCTGAGATGTTTGTATAAAATGGAATTTAAAGTTCACTTATGATTGTATATGAACCACAGAGGAGCCCATTTATTAATAAAAAAAAACCTTTAAAATAGTTAAATGTAGATTTAACTATTTTTGTGTAAGATTTTGTGTACGATTGAAGCACTCTGTTGCAGGAAGTGGGGTATAATTGGGTTCCCTCTGCTTCCAAATGCACTCTTTCAAACCAGTCTTTATCCTCTACTTTTAATGTGGTTTAGTAACTGTTGGTAGCAGCTCTGTTGAAGTGGGTAACTGTGTTATGTTTTGGGTGCCTCACACACACACACACACACATACACACACACGGAGCATGGTAACTCAAATTTCATGTGCGCGGTTTCCCTTTAGCCCACTGCCCACATTTCACACACCCGTCAGCCTCTGTTCCCTTTGTAAAAGGAGTGGTATCTATTTTGAGCTGCCAGTTCAGATGATCAGAAGTCCTGCTGTCCTTAGCACTGTCTTGTTAAAATGCATGCCACTTGGATCTTTGGATGCCAGAAGCCAAAAGGCAGAGGTGAATGACATACATCATATATTCAACAAAAGTAAAATATAGAAGCACTTTCTAGTTCTCAGAATAAGTTAAAAATCTTCACGCCACTGGACTGCTGCATATTTTGTGCGAACATAGAGAAAATTGGGCATTTTTAGATTGCAAATATGTTTTTGTGAAAAATTGTTAAACATGATTTCTGATATTTAAGAACTGGAGTGTTCTTACATTTATTGAAACACTGTTTGAGGAAGGGAAAACTGTATTGTTTGCCATTATCAGTCATACAAGTGCACGGTAAGTCACTGCTCTCTCAGACATCAGCAGCTGTACATATTTTGTTGAGGGATATTGCAGCATCGTCAGGACTGATGTGAGAAAGGATCAAATCCATTTGCTGTTCCTTGCTTGTTGACAATGTTTTAAAATGTGGTGCTTGGTGTCAACTTTTAACCAATAGCACTGCCTAAAAGCAAGAGGAGAACAGAATCCCAGCACCATTCTACTGGCAATTGTTTAAAATTCAGATACAGTGTGTTTAAGATTTATGAGGTTTTATGTTTAAAAATTTGTAAAACATAGCTGAATATTTTTGTTTCATTTCTTTAATGTAAGGCATGTGAACATTCATTGGAATATCACATGTTAAAGTCAGGTATGGCACAATTGGTTTGGAGACAAGCTTTTCCTCCCTCCCATTTGCCTTTCCCAAGCTCTTTCTTTTCAAATTGCTTTTCTGATATTCATAGGCAGATATTTAATTTTACTAATAAGCATTCTGTGTGAAGGTATTTAAAAAGCCACTGTGTTTTAGTGTTGTAGTTGCAGAAAATATAAAGTTGTTTCTTAAAATCATAATAGATATTTATTCTAAAACGTTTACACATACAGAAAAAAGAAAATGAGATCTCTCATCATTCCATGATTTAGAGAAAACCAGCCTTCTTCCTCTCTGTAAATAGTCTTGTTTTTAAAATATACTACCAAGCCATAATAATCAAAACAACATGGTATTGGCATAAAAACAGACATGCAGGCAAATGGAACAGAATAGAGAGCCTAGAAGTACAGTAAACCCACACATCTACAGCAAATTGAACTTCAACACAGGTGAAAGAACACACATTGAAAAAAAAGGATAGTCTCTTGAATAAATGGTGCTAAATTTTGGATACTGACAGCAGGAGAATGAAATTATACCCTTATTTCTCATCATATATAAAAATCATCTCAAAAATAGATCATAAAATTAAATGTAAAACATGAAACTCTGAAATTCTAGAAGAAAACACAGGGAACATGCTTCAGGACATTGTAATGGACAAGGATTTTGGATAAGATCCCCAAAGCTTAGGAAAGAGGAAACAAAAGCAAAATAGACCAATGGGATCATATCAAATTAAAAAGCTTCTTCACAGCAAATGAAATAAAAACAAAGTGAAGAGAAAAACCTACAGAATGGAATAAAATATTTGCAAAATATTCATCAGATGAGGGATTAATAATCAGAGTACATAAGGAATTCAAACAACTCAATAGCATAAAAGCTCATAATCCAACTTAACAAATGGGCAGCAGACCTAAATAGACATTGCCCAAAAGAAGACATAAAAATGGCCAATAACTACATGAAAAAATGCTCAATATCACAAACATCAGGGAAATGCAAATAAAAACAATAATCTATCACCTTACTCCAGGTACAATGGCTATTATTAAAAAAAAAAACAAAAAGTTCTAGCAAAGGTGTGGAGAAAAGAACTCACAGTAGATGGGAAGGTGATTGGTGCAGCTCTATGGAAGCCATAGGGGCACCTCCAAAAAATTAAACATAAAACTGTCATGGGGGTCCTGCAATCCCATTACAAGGTACACATCTAAAGGAAAAGAAATCAGTGTTTCACGGAGACAGCTTCGCTGTGTTTACAACGGCCAAGAAATGGAAATAATCTAAGTAGAACATTCTAAAAGTGATTCTCAACCAGGCATGGTGGGACACATCTGTAATCCCAGCTCTCTGGGAGGCTGAGGCAGGAGAACCATATTTTGAGTATAGCCTGGGCAACCCGGAGTCTTAGCAGGACCCTTATTTAAAAATTAAAAATTAAGAAGGACTGGGGGTGTGGCTCAGTGTGAAGGAGCTGGATTTTATCCCCAGGACCACACAAATCACTCAAAGAAAACGATTTTCTAAATTACCTAGCACTTACTTTCATAATTATTTAATAAAGAGTACTAAGACTGGTGATTTTGAAATCTCCAATACCACATGATTTAATTTTGAGAATCAGTGAAATTAGGTCTTATCACACTCTGTCATAAGTCATAGTTAACCCACCCAGTTGTAGAATTTCTATTGACTTGTGATTTTTTTAAGAAAAATTACATGAAAATAAAAACATCCTTCTAAGGTATTTTTTTTTCTTTCATTATTTCGGCTTAAAATTGAAGAAATGGTATTGTTTTGGTTTTGGAGGCAGGCACTCTTTGGTTCACATTTTGACTATCAAAGTCCTCATCTGGGTAAACTTGGGCAAGAATCCGTGATGTACCCTCTTTACTCAATGTAGTGTAAAATGAAGCTGAGTGACACTAAATAGGGCCGTGGACACGAAGAGCTTTTAGCAAAGGCCTGGCCTATAAATGGTATTTGGATATTGGTACCTACTAATAATAGAAGAAGCAAGCTGTACGTTATTGGCTTCTTTATAAAGGGAATTAAATAAAAAGATGGAGTTGTCTAGTGTTTTATAATTTACAGGCATAAATATTTATCACATACACATTTTTCTGCTCAAACCATATGCCAGCAGAAGTTTAAAATCCAGGAAAATTGACTTGCATTCACCTTGAACCCTCAATAACTTACAATCTGCCATCCATGTAGTTAGTTTTCTCTTACAAATCTGCAATAACTTTTATCCATTGTCATCAATGCATAATTGCTGCCTCTTCTGAATATGTATGGTTGTATATCAAGTTATCCCAAACTAAGTGGTTAAAATAGCTTACTATTGCATGGATCAAGAGCTCAGATGGTGCTAAGATGGGTGATGCCTCTGCTGCATGTAGCATTCACTGGGGTCACTGGATGGTTTTCAACTGGTCTGGACCAACCTGCAGTGTCCAAGAAGATGTGCTCTGATGCCAGGCTCTTTAGTGGGCATTATCAGAAGGCCTGGCTCATTTGGGACATTCTCCACCTCCATGTAATGTAGTATAATCCACATAGTTTCTTCACCAACATTACTAGGCATTGTCATGGTAATTCGGGGCTCCAAGAGTCTAAAGTGAAAAATGCCAGTTCTCTTGAAGACGGACTGACGAGGTATTACTTCCGATTCGCTCTATTGAAATAGTGGACAAAAATTTCCAAATTCGAACAAAACCAGCAATTCACATGAAGAAAGAAGGTATCTGGGATTTACATCAAGGTGAATGGAGGCATCACGTTCTGGTTCAGCGAACTCTGAAGGAGTAGTAGGTTTCAGGAGGCCAATCAAGAGCTCAGTTTGGAATACTTAAGTACAGTGTAAGTTATATGTGTGACTTCTGTGACATTATGCCAAGTAGACCAGAAAGTATATGGTTCATCACCAAGAGAAGCCTGAAATAAGAATATAAATTTGAGAATTGTTGGATAAAATCACAGGGGAAGAATGTAGAGTGAGAAGAGGAGGGGACGTAGGATTGGGCCATAAGGATCGCCAACAATTAGAAGTCAATAAAGAAACCAGAAGTCAATGAAGGATAATGAGAAAGACTGAGAAGCTCAGTAGGAATACAACCATTGTTGTATCCTGTGGTATCACAGAGGCATAGGGAGGAAGGTTTGATAAAAATAGAATGATGCACTATTTTGAATCCTTTTTAAGTTGCAATGGCCACAGATAGGACACAATGTTAAGCATATGACATTTACTGAATCAGTGGGTAGCTTTTTATTTTTGAATGCTAGTTCTAGGTCCCTAATGGTAAAACTTTAATGCTTATGTCCCACAACTCCATTTTATATCATAGAACAGAACCTAAACTTGAATTACGAAGCCATCACAGAGGACATACACAGACCTTTCTCACTGGAAGAGGCATTGGAAGGCTGGTTAGCAGTAGCCATGGTAAGAAATGGGAAATCTTAAGTTCCTGTGTTTCCCTAGTTCAGCCTCCTGTGTACCAAACCACATGACTAAAAATAGTCAGAGGGAGGGCAGCTGCAGAAAGGCACTTATGAAATAAGATAACATTTTGTTCTTTTACTTTTGATGTTTTCCTTATTGTGGCCTTTCATTTGAAATATGTATTCTTAGTTTAGTTTACGTTCTTGGAGAAAATTAAACATGATGAAGACCTCTCTTTTCTGAACAAGCCAGAGGTCTTTTTTTAAAAAATTAATTAATTTTATTAAAGCATTTAAGGTGTACACTGTAGTGACATTCATCCCTGGAAATTTTACATCTTTACATAATCCATCTTGTTTCTTATTTTTTTCAACCCCTTCCTCTCTCCCTGTCTACAAAGATTTTGTTTCTATTTTTTTTCATTTTCTCATGTTAATTCCATTCCCATCTTTCTTTTCCCCCACCCTCCCACTTCCCCTTCCCCTTTGCACCTTTTCTTCCTATTTCACATGATCTATTGTACCTTTTAGTCCTTATTCTCACACTAGAGAAACTATTCAGTATTTACACGCGTGTCCTCTTTATTTCACTTAGGAGTATGGCCTCAATGTGCATCCAGTTAGCCATAAATGTCTCTAGTTTCTCATTCTGTGGCTGAGTAGTACTCCATTTTATATATTTAAAAAAAAAAACACATATTCTTTATCCAGTCTCCAGTTGATGGGCAATTGGGCTGCTTCCAAGTTTTAGCTATCATGAACTGTGCTGCTATGAACATGGGTGCACATGTATCACTGTGATATGATTCTTTTAATTCTTTCAGAAAGATACCCAGCAGAGGGATGGCTGGGTCAAATGGAACCTCTAATCCTAGTTCTTTCTATGCTTATAGTGTTTGTTTTCACACCTTATATCGACAACACCCCACATAACCATTCTCAAGTGCTTTAGGGAAGGAGAGTAATTTTTCTGCTCTGTTCCTCCCATGAAAGAAGTATCATGGTTTGTTTATAATCACTGCTTAATAAATGATTACAAAATAAATGCATTAAACATGATGGTGGCATGCATACAAAAAGCTTCATGTATCTTTTCTGCTGACCAAACATGCTTGCAGATAATTTCACATGTCTATTAGGAAAATTTTATGAATGCAAGATTCATTATTCTTTTATTTTCTAAGATAGTAAACTCTCACTTCATATATATAGTATCATTTATATATCCATTTATAAATTCATCCTCTTTTAACTATTTAATAGTTTCCTTTGCTCTATAAAGTTAACACTTTCAGTCAATGGGGAGATATCAATATTATGAGAGCTTTATATAACATTGGAATCTTTATATAAAAAAACTCATAGCAAAAACAAAATCGTG
>NW_022900933.1:22434625-22438554 GCF_012274545.1 Fukomys damarensis | reverse complement strand
AAAAAAAAAAAAAAAAAAAAAAAACAAAATCGTTTCTGAGATCAACAAGTTTACATGACTACTGCAAATTAGGTGCTCGTGTTTCCTGGTGAGGGGGTAGAGAATGGCTTGATAAATGCAATTACATTTGTAGTCAGAAGATATGGTTTTGAATTTCTTTACTGTTGTTCCTATTGTACTGTATCCCAAGTTTTCTTTGACTTCAGTATTATTGTACTTTAATTTTTTGTAAACTATTGAGGCTTGTTTTTATAGTTCCATTTATGGTCAATTTTAGCAACTATTTTTGCATATCCTTGAAAAAGAATTATCTATTTTTCTTTTTGTTTTTTATGACTTTCTTTTTGACTTTGGTTTTTAGTAACTTTGCCATGATGTGCCATAATGAGATTTCCTTTGTATTTATCCTTTTAGGGTTTGCTATATTTCCAACATCTGAGACTTGATGTTTCTTAACAGTTTTGAAAAATTCCTTTTGAACATTGCTTCTTTTATTGTTTTGCTCTTCTTTTCTTGGGACTCAATCATAGATGCACTAGACTTCTTACTGTGCTGTATAGTTCTTTTTCTCTACACAATTCAGGCCAGACATTTTCTTCTGACCTATCTTCTAGGTTACAAATTCTTTTGAGCTGTGACAGACCTACTGTTAAACTCATATATTGCGATTCTTATTTCAGCTATTGGCATTTTAAGTTCTAGAGTTTTCAGGTGATTTTATAGTTCCCAGTTCCATACTGAAGCTATCTCTGCTATCACTTAAAGTTTTGAACCTATTAACTTATTAAATTACAGTTATTTAAAAATATATGTCTAATAACTCCAAAATCTGAATTTTCTGTGGATCACTTTCTGTTTGTTTGCTTGTTTTTTATTTAATCACTTTCATCCCCACAGGTTCTCAGGTTATTTTATTATGTGTCTGGTTATTTTGCTTTTATTCCATTGTGAAAATTGATTTCTAATTATCCTAGTTTTTTCCCCATGGCATATTTACTAAGAACTATTCTTCTTAGTGAGCCATGAGTCCAATTTTTATACCCCTCCCCTAATGAGGCGTTTAGATCTCTAGTCATCCTCTTAGTCTCTAAACTGTTGCTTACAATTCTGCAGAAGAAAATAGCCAAATGTTGTTTTGGGGATTTCCTTATCTTTCCCTCAAATCTTTAGTGCCTTCATAACACTCTAATGCTTGTAAATGGATTTTTCTTTTGCTCATCTCTTCTAGATAATCTTCTGGTCAGTCTGATATGTTTGCCTCTCATATTTGGAAGCAACATTTGGGGTCTCAGTATTCTTGAGTATATTGTAGTGTACATATAAGAATTTTTAAATGAGACATTTATAGTATGAAAATTCTGGCCCCATTCATTAGCAGTTATATGGCCAGAGAAGAAATATTTAGCCTCTCTGAATTTGTGTTTTACATATATAAATACTAGAAGTAATAATCTTCACTTCACTGGTGTTAATTGCTTGTATACAGATGTCTCCCCAAAACCCCATGCACTCATAGGTGGGTCTTTTCATAGGTGGCTGAATGTGGCATTAAGGCTGTATGGTACAGAGTTGTTCCACTGATTGGTTTAGTATAGTTTTGGGTGTGGATGATGGGAAGACCACTCTGGGAGTGAGTGGCACCACTCAAAAAGCTTGTAGCCTAGATAGCATAAAGGGGAAAGAGAGGCTTGTTTCACTGCTTGCTGCTTGTTGCCTTCTTGCCTACCCTGCCAAGGACTGTTTCTCCTTTGTGATTCCCCTCTGCCATGCTGCCGTGCCTTGGAGCCAGCCACCTATGGTACTAAAACCACCTACAAACTGTGAGCTGAAATAAACCTTTAATGTGTGGGTGTTTGGCATTTTGTCTCAGAAATGAGAAAAGTAATGAAATGTAACAAAAGTAGTGAAACAAATAGGTTATTTATTTTAAGGTTAAATGAGGATAAGCAAATATGTACATAGATAATTAGCATAATGTCTAAAACATTCCAAAGATTTATAGATGGATACTTTTTGTCTTCTCTCATTTCTAAGGTTTAGATGAGGGTCACTCAAAGGTTCATGTGTCAAAGGCGTGGTCCCCAGGACAGCACTATCAGGAGGTGCTGTGGAACTATAGGAGGTTGGACCTAATGGATGTTCCTTAGACCAAAGGGGATTGTGGGACCCTAGCTTCTTGCTGTCTTTCTTTGTTTCTTGGTTCATGAGGTGAGCGGTGTGTTCTCCATGCGCTTCTACTATGATGTACTCCCTGGTCAAAGGCCCAAAGTATAATTTGACTCAGCCTACCCTGATCTTGGACAGGAACCTCCAGACTGTGAGCCGAAGTTATACTATTCTCTTTGTAAGCATCTCGTTATAGTAATGGGAAGCCAACCAACACATTCCTGAAGACGACAGTTAATATTTCATAGTTCATGATGGTGCAAAGTAATGCAATGTGGTAATTTATAGAAAACTTTTCATAGGTAGTAATGCAAAGAAATAACAGAAATAATATTTCTGAAGCATATTTATTAGTTTGATTTACTAGGCATAGTGCTAAAGCCTTATGTCCATTATATCACTCCATATTTATAATAACAACTTTTATTATGCTGATCATATAAATGAAGCTAGGAGAGATTAAATTACTTTTTCAAGATTAATAAGAAGCCCATGTTTAAATTCAACTCTGACAAACTCCAATAGCTATAGTTATCAATTTTCCTTCTGTCTAATATCACTAAACAAATTATCTTTTTCCTAGTTAAGAAAAAATATCAGTTGTGTAGAATTTTATGTAAGCTCTAGAATCATGTAGATACTCAGTATATGTTTATTGCTAATTGAACTTCACACCAATAAAATTTGCTGACATAATAGTAATAAAATGAATAACAATTCAAATCCAGGTTGTCTTTAACTTCCAACCATAGAAATGAAAAATAATTAAGATGGGTTAATGTAAACTGAGAGTGACAAGTTAAGAATTTACTCATAAACAGAAGTTTTGACCTGTGATCTAGAAGCCAGTCCTCACTGCCATCTGTAGTCGCTAGACTGTCAGTCAACATTGACTATGGCTTGGGTCTATGGTAAACTTTTCTGGTACTTACATGTGAGTCACTTTACTCAAATTGTAGAAGGAATGTGATTCCAGCCGCTGCAGAGTTGTATCTATAGACAAGTAGCTAAACATCACAAAAATACAAGACAAAGTAGAAAGTTAGAAAGGTTGTGAACTCCAAATATTATTTTTGATGTAATTTCTTTGTCAGGGGCTTCCCAGTTCATGCAACAAGCACAGACTGCATGGATTCTCTCTAGTTATGTGAAAACTAATTACTTTTTTTCACAGTTCCTGTGATGCCTAAATGTTCCCAATACTTAATGTATGATTAATCCTAAGGTCTCAGCAGTCATTTCTGATAGAAGCTTTCTCACAACTTCCTGATAAGATTAAAATTCCCATGGTATACCATAATAGTATCACAAACTTCTCCTTTCAGTAATGACCACAGTATACCCTTCCAGTAGTTTGGGTATTTGATGTATTTTATGTCATTAGATTAAATTCTGTGAAATAAGAATTGTGTGTAGATTTGACCAGTGAATATTGAGTGCTTTTCATAGTTTTTGGGAGGTAGTAGACACTTAATAAACGTGTTAAGTAAATAAATAGATGCATTATTCAAAATAGCAAGAATAAAAGCATTAGAAAGTAACATTTAAAAGATTAAGAAACATTTTAAAAGCAGCATTTAGTCACGTAGATTAGAAATAAAGTTTCTAAAAGGATGAAGAGAAAAAATGACAATTCTCTAGAAGAATCTTTGACAGAGATGTGACCACAAATTCTCCCATGACCTCTCCTCTGGATTTTGAATGATGTGGAAAATTTAAGATTCATCTCAAGTTTTATGAGCAAAAAAAAAAAAAAAAAAAAA
>NW_022900933.1:22405050-22434549 GCF_012274545.1 Fukomys damarensis | reverse complement strand
TAAAAAAAAAAAAAAAAAAAAAAAAAAAACTCAAATAAAAGTTTTAAGTGTTAAAAGAAAAGAGAAACTCCTACACAGCGCTTTTCAGGATAGCTAAGGAAAAGGTTTTAGTTTATTGAATTTCCATCTTGTAATGAGAATGACTAATGCAGACAAATTCAGCACGCATTTTAGGATGTCACAGAGGCATTGCTATGACATTTGAGGAAGTTAAGGAGTAACAGGTGGTGTTCAGCCCCAGACATATCACAGATTCTCAACCCTGGACACACAACTGAACTACTCAGGGGGCTTTTAAAATACACAGGTGTTCAAGATCTGGTCCAGGACAATTAAATCAGATTTTATGAGGGATGGATCCGGTACTTTTACTTTTCAAAAGCTTCCTAGGTGGTTATAATGTGTAGGAAAGGTTGAGATCCACTTTGAATTGAATCTATTAGTAAAATATTGTCATCAACACAATGTTTATGAGGAGCACTAATTATTCCCTCTTGAGCCTCTAAAAACTGTGTTTATTTTGAGTATTACAATGGTGCTGTGCTTTTGTTTTGAATTACCCATTCTTTAAACAATTATCTTTTGATTTATCAGGTCTCTGGTAAATGATGGACACATTCACACTGAGGCTTCTCGGGAGATAGTGTTGGATTCTCTGGGGGTCTTTTCCATACCCATTGAGAACACAACGCTTGCTCTGTTATCCCATTCACTTGTCTGTATTCCCCCACTACCGGGAACTCTTTACCCCATGTATAGCAACATTATATAAATTCTTTTATTCCAAATATTATATCTCTATCATAAAGGAAACAGTGGAACACATTTAAAATGATTAATTTATTGTTTAAGGACTGCAAGAGTTTGACCTCGGGTGAAGTGAGTCGCCCAGAAGGCAAGAGTCACTTTGAAGGCTGCCAGTTTGCTTCCCTAAGTTTCAGCATAGCCAATGCTCCAAATTTTCTACTGAAATTCTTAGTTCAGAAGCGTGAGCCTTTCTCAAGAATTTAGAGAGATAGTCCTTCAGTCCCCAACATGGGAACCAAAATTATTCTTTCTCCAATTTAAAGGCACCTCCTTTCAGGGCTGGTAAAATATAGTTGTGAAGTCGTGTAGGGACTATTTCATCAGTGGGATAGTAGTAATACTTTGCTTACTTTATCCCACTTTAAAATTTGAAAAAATCAGATCCCATCTCATCTTCAAATCTCTTCTTATCTTGTCAATCTTATGTAATCACTACAATGACTATCTCATTTATTATCCCAAACAGGATATACTGTGCGACTAATACTCAAGCCAGAAAAACAGGTGGGATTTTGCTCTGTATCAGAAAAACCTAAGTTCACCCTGGTGATCTCCCCACCTGCCCCGAGATATACCATATCTTCATTTCTCATGTATGTGTATTTGTTTTCACTCAACAAATATCTATTGAACATTTGCCTTATGTCAGATGTCTGGATGGAAACTGGCAAAACAAACTTCTCCCTAGCTTCAAAGAGTTCCTGGTAGTGGGGGATACAGATAAGTAAATGGGATTAACAGAGCAAGCGTTAAGTGTTCTCAACAGGTATGGAAAAGACCCCCAGAGAATCCAACACTATCTCCCTAGAAGCCTCAGTGGGGCCTTCAGATCTGCCTGGTGTCCTGTCAATCTCAGTCAGCCCTTCTCTTATTGTCAACACAGTTTTCAAACCTCAAATTTCAAACAGATAGCTCTAGCCTCAATCTTGTTAGATAACCTTTTAATGATTTGTAGAAAATATTGAAATCTTGAAATGTGAATGTCTTGCATTCACCACCAAGAACAGCACATTAATTTACTTGCATCTGCCCAGTCTTTTACTGTAACTTTCTTATTATGATACAAAAAGTCTCCACCTTCCTACAGAAAGTCAATATTTCGGCTTGGATTCCATCCAATCTTGCCTCCTCAAGGACCACATGCTCTTAAAGTTGTTCTTTCTTACTCTTAGTGTCCCTCTCTCTCTTCTCTCTCTCTCTCTCTCTCTCTGCTAATACCTTCTTCTTCTGTTTCCAGTTACATCCACCTGCTTACTACCCACAAGTCTCAATCTTTTCTCAGACTTCTCCTCTGTGTACTCCACACACACAGCATTTTCAATGCTCCTTACTCTACTTTTTCTTTTTCCAGTTTACAGTATTCCTGTCTAAATTGGTATATAATTTACTCATTTATTATGTTCTTGATCCGTGGCCTGTTTCCTCCCGTTTGAATATAACCTCTGTGGGAGCAAGGACCATTATCCATTTGTTCCCTCATGGATCCTTAGCTCTCTGAGGAGTGATCGACACATGCCAGAGGCTGCATACTTACTGAATGAATAAAAATCATGTCTGTGTCATGATGCCCACTGTATACACCTGTACCTCAAACAGCATATGCTCCAAACTAAATTCTTAACTTACCCCATGCCCCTCCACAGCAAAACACAAAAACTTCCTGTGCATCTCAGTGAATGTGTTCATCAACTGTACAGATGTCCTAATCTCCACCTCCCTCTAAATTCAGATCAATGAGCTTTAAGTATGTAAATACTCCCGTAGTTATTTATTCAGTTTCTCTATGTTGTCTTTATTCCACTCAGCCACCGTTATTCAATTTGCTGTCTCCCTTGCGTGCCACATTGGCCTCTGCCCTGGCTTCCTGTCTCCAGCCTCTGCCCTGTGAACCCTTCTCCACAGCACCACCCAGGTGACGCTTCTGAAATGAAAATGTGCTCATTCGGTGGCTTGGGCCTTTGGGAAGATTTCACATTTCTTTACATGATCGGTAGGACTTTCCTATTGTCCACCTCTCTCTTTGCTTGTTTTTGTGGTACTGTTGATTGCAACAATGGCCTGTGCATGCTAGGCTAATGCTTTAGTGCTGAGCTATACCCATAGACTTTTTTTTTTTTTTTTTTTGAGATAAGGCCTGGATAAATTGCCCAGACTGGCTTTAAATTTCTAATCCTCCTGCCTCAAGCCCGGGAGTAGCTAGGATTACAGGTGTGTACCACCACACCTGACTTGCTTTTTATACTTCCTTCCTTCCTTCCTTCCTTCCTTCCTTCCTTCCTTCCTTCCTTCCTTTCTTCCTTGTTCTCTCTGCCTCTCTCTCAGCCTAAGCTCCAGTCCCAACAAAGGTAGTCCAATTCCTCAGAACTCTAGGTTTTTTCCTCCTGTTTGGGACTATCTCTCCCCGTATTTTTTGCTAGATGATGCAGATCACAGGTACAGCACCATTTCTTTTCAGAAGCCTTCTGCAGCCTTCGCTCTGCTGCCAACCAGGTCATGGGTAACTCACCCTCTCTTCCATGTATCCATTGTGTTCAGTGATTGACCCCATCACGGCAGTCATCTCTCCCTTAGGAGCGGATGGAAGCTCCGTATTGTCTGCTGTTATATTTGGAGCACCTTACCACATGCTAGGGACCTTGTAGGGCCCAATAAATATTTGTTTCTTTTCTTCCAAGAAACATTTGCTGAATGAAGTAAGAGCTAAGCTCTTGGGACATCCACGTGAAGACAAGAAGACAGTTGTTTAAGAGTGGTGAGGGAAAAAGAAGAGCTAAAAGGGATTTGAGATTTTTATGTTTCAACATGCTGAATGGTAGGGCTATTAAAAGGAGGAGCAGAGAAGGAACAATCTGGGCCAAGATGATGTGTTTATTTGGGATCAACTGAATTACAAATTCTTGTGGGACACTACATGTTGATATTTGGAAGGAAGTTTCTGATGAAGGCTTGAATTGTAAGGGTGATTTGGGTCTAGGGATTAGGAATTAACTGTAGTAGGTGATAGTGAGGCCAAAGGAATGGAGATGTTGATGCAAGGAGAGTAGGGCATAGAGGAAACAAGACCAAATACACAGAAAAAGAACTGACATGTAAGGAATTGGCAGAAATGTTTTAAATGAGAAGTCAGGAAAGGAGACTGAGGAAGATTTGGGATGAGATGATAAGTGTGATGAGTGAGAAATATCAAAGAAACCAAAAACCGCAAGAATTTTAAAAAGGAAGTGCTGGTTAGCAACATCAAAGACGACAAAGAATGTAACTGAGAATGGTCTCTTAGCCTCAGCACTGCTGGAGTTTTGTACTACAGTGCGGGGGCTGTCCTGTACCCTGCAGGCTGCTCAGCAGTGCCCTTCTCCTCTGCCCACCAGATGCCAGGAAGAGTTCCCTCTCTGGTTTTGACAGCCCAACGTGTCCAGTGTCAGAACCGTCTCTGAGTGAGAACTAGTAAAGTAGCAAAATAAATGTTCAGTAAATGGTTGTGAAATGAACACACTTAGCCAGGAATTGTACAGGTCGCTCCTGGTGATGTTATCTGGTATATATGAATTACCTGGATTGTATGTCAGAATTAATGAAATGAAATAAAGACACACTATATTTTTCAGCCTACCATGGAACTTCTTTTTCTCCTAACAGAGTACATGGCAATTCAGTTTTCAAGGTTTAGAATTATTTTTAATTTTTTTGTTTTCTTTTTTTTTTTTTTAAGTATAAAAGTCTGAAACCATTGGCTACATTTTTGACCAAATGTAAGCATTTGTGTTCATGTGCATTGAAAAGTGAGTCGGTTGGCAACTGGGATAAGTGGATTAGAGAGCAGTATATACATCTGTTTGTAGAAGACAGTCCTAGCTAAGGTCCTCCCATGTTACAAGATATATTAAAATAAACCAAGAATGACGAACTTCTCAGGACCAACTCCATTTAAATTTGCTTTAGGTTTTAAAAAATATCTATGAATTAGTAAGTAGTTATGAAGCAAAATTAGACAAATGCCAGCTATATAAAATTTTCAAATACATTAAAATATAAATGCTACTAACATCTGCAAGTACTACAATAAATATTTTTCTTAACAGAACACATTTTAAAAAGTAGTATGTCACAACTGCAAAGTTCTCTTTATATTAAAAAAATGACTTACATCCTGGAAATATTGGGCAGATTTGAAAATGCATGGCTGGGGATGGTTTTCAGATGTGTCTCTATGAGCTTCCTAGGAAAACAACAGTGATACAGTTAGAGCTTTCACCATTGGTTTTTCTTGTGATAACTCACCTGAATTATAAAAGATACATTAGCAGGTGCATCATAGACCTCTCATCATACATGATCAACACAAATAATGCTCCATGAAAACTTGTCATTCATCCTGTGATGGTGTGGGTTTATAGAAGATAGAAAAAGACAGGAAAGGACTCTGGCTTGAGTATTAGCTGGAGGGGGCACACTCTGATGAAAAGGATCAGTCTGGCCCACCCGCAAAAGCAGGAGACCTGCTTTCAAGGATTAGCCAAGGTGGGCCAGAGTCCAGTCGATCATTACCTTGGTCCTGATTTCTTCATTCTGGATGAGTCGTCCTGGCTTTGGGAATGATTCGGTTCCCATAAAATGATTGCCTTTGTGGTGGCTTCAGTCATGCAAGGCTCTGCTTTTCATGAAACCCAAGTGATTGCTGGTTCAGGACAATGGCTGGAGACTGCAAAGCATTGCTCCAGAGAGTTCTGGAACTGGACATTCAGTGAATGTCCCTGAGAATCTTGGAAAACTCTTTAGTTATTCTTATTTTGATGCCCTCTATCTTGAAGGAGGATGAGATAGACTAGGTAAATTTAAGGCTAATAAACTTCGTGCTGGCGTAGTTTAGACACTCCATATATGACTAACTTGTCTATATGCAGAGCTGAAAATAATTTGACCTAGAGTTTTACAAAATGAAAAGCTTTGTTCTTCTTTTAGTTACTTATTGGGCATTTGTAGGCCCAGGTAAAGAGTCACAGTATTTAGCAAAAACCACATTTAAGTTCCTATCAGAATAGAACACAAATCATGCTTTAATGAATAACAGGTTAAGGATGCAGGAGTGAGTTTGTCCTTTGTTCCTATGGTGACCTCTAACTACCTCAAAACATACAACTTTTCTTCCCCAGCAAGGTAAGTATTGAGAGTAAGATTCAGATGCAGCAAATAAATATTCGTCTATGGATTAAAGTTAACTAGTATGCCAAACATTACATTCCATTTGTTAACTGAAATGCACAAAATACATTCATAAGTATATTAGGACTTCTGAATTCATATCATGTACTTATCAGTAATAATAATTTGGAATGCTGACAAGGATATACATCAAGTACCTATTAGGAGGAATTAAACACATTTACCTTAAATATTAGAAAAGCTTATTTTAGTGTTACAATATTTTTCCCAAGCAAAGGTCTCTTCAACCATTAACAAGATATTGTCACTTATTTGCTGCAGTTTAGAAATAACTAACTAATAAGGAGCTAATTCTTCCTTAGAGGCTTAAGACATCTTTGTTGGATATGTAACTTAAAAGTGTGGCTTTTCCTCCAGTCTGCTTTTTTCGGCTGCAGCTTCACAATGCTGAGACTGTTTTCCTTACAAGTAAGGAGGCCTCTTCATCACTCCTCTATGTCTCGTCATGAGCATTCCTTTTCTGAGTTCCCCTCCTCATGTGGTGACTATTTGAAATAGAATCCTTGGGGGGAGATGTGGTCTGTGGTCCTCCTTCACTTTGCAAAACGACAGTGTCTCAGTATTAGTAATCATCTCCTCTTGTCAGTTTTTGTCGTTTAAATATTAATACTCAGACACTTAGTAGTAGCTTCTTTATAGATAGGATAATAACATTGTGGATTTTCCCACCCAGGCTGCAGGGCTATGCCTGAGTGATCCACTGCCTTGATCTATGATTTCTTTGAACTCTTCATTCTTGCAGGGCTTAAAATACACCTATAATTTGCCAAATCAAGACATCAGCAGGCCAGATTACTTTATAAAAGGACCTATTAATTTATGTATATGGGAAGGTGATGGAAATAACAAGGGTACATTATCTACTCCTTGCAATCCCTAGTCTTTCCCATAAAGCCCCAAGTTGTTCTAACATAATTTCAGATGTTCAAGTCCCATAGACTACCTGTCCCCTCTTGAAGTTCTCCCAGTCACATTCTCTTAACTGGGTTGATAGAGCAAAATAAAAGACAGATAATAGGAAGTAGAGAGATAGATGTTTCTCAAATAGAAAGCGGGGGAGTAAGGGTAAGAAAAAAGGAATTAAGGTGTGTTATGCATATATACCAGCTCTGTATAGGGAATGTGAATGTTATGTCCTGCAAGCATGCATAAAATAAAAAACAAGATAAAAATAAAGTGAAAAAAATTTATATGTATCCAGATCCCAGATTCTGAAGTTAAAAGAAAAATATGAGAAGAACATGTTGTTCCACTAAAATCTCAGTGTTAAATTGGGCCATGCCAAAGGAAAACAAACATAAGATACACACCTGTTGAGTATCATGTGAAAAGATCAAGTTTCTTAAACATAAAGATAGTTTTACAGGGCTCTCCTAAGGCAAAACTCTTGAGGGCAAACTTGCTGTAAGACTGCACACATTGTGTATAGGTAGTGAGGGCCTAAATTATAACTTTCATTGATTAAAATTTTGGGGATTTATCCTATTTTCAAAAGTAAATAACATGTAGCATTAAAAAGAAGATTAGAAAAAAGTTACAGTGATTACTAAGAAGACAGACATACCACAGAGCTGGTATATAAATACAACTGGAGCTAAAGGTTCAAATGATGTGCATTTTCTTTCCCAAGTTAATAGTTTTTGAAATGTATAATATCTGTTTCTTGAAGTCATTTTCCACACACACACACACACACACACACACACACACACACATGCACACACAGAGTCCATCATTACACACAGACTGGTAAGGATTATGTAATTAAGAGTAGTTATCTCAATAATAACACAAAATGCACAATAAATCTTAACGAAAAGTAAAGGAGGGAATGTTGGCCATCCTGCCTAAGATGAAATATTTATTTGCTAGATGAACTTAGTTAATGTTGTAATGATCATAACACAGGCTGAAGGAGAAGACTGATTTCAATAATGTAAATGAAGTATCAGAATGACACCCAAGCTATAAATTGCCAAATTCAACCTCAATTTAACAATGTATATACAGTGGTACCTCAGTTCATGAATTTAATTTGTTCCACGATTCTGGTTGCAAACTGAATGGACAAGAACTGAATCCAATCTTCCCATAAAGTCGACATCGAACCTAACCATTGAATTTGACTGGGTTCTTGTCCAATTTGGTTTGCAACACAAAAAGTGGAAAGAATTAAGCTCATGAACCAAGGTACCGCTGTATTTTTGTCACGATATATTCACAGTCATATACACATAACAAAGAAAAACAAATACAAAATTAAATTTATGCTCGTTTAAATTTCTTTTGCTTTCCTTATTTTAAAAAAGTTACTAGTCTCATTAACCTTATAAAAATATTAAATAGACTCATCTATTTCTCTTCAAATAGAAAACAAAAATGATTGGTAAGGACACAGCATCTAGTTAGGTAAGTAATGAAGACACCATATTTACCTACAGATCTTTTGTTCTATTTTTTTTCCTTAATAGTTTTACTATAAGATGAAAGTTGAGGAGAACATATTATTGTACTATGCAGCTACCTTGCTGATTTTCAGCTGATCCCAGATTCATAAGCAATTACTCTTAGTGAGGTTTTGTTGTTTTTCTATGTAGCAGTTTTATGCCTAGAGATACTCAATAGCAATCTGTTTTTCTCTTTGTTCCTCCTTCCAGCGGCAAACAGCTGGATGTTCTATTATCTACATATTCAGGGAATTAGCTTCTATTAAAAGAAACATAGAACCTTGTGATTACTTCTCCAAAAAGAGATGGGAGAAAAAAACAGACGTGTGGTTATTTGGCCAAAATATTTTAATTTCAGATTACATTTTGAATGTTTATGGAAAAGTACATATGTATTCATTTTAAAAATTATAACAACTTCTAGATATTTCCCTATTCTCCAAAGGATTATCATCAAAGTAGCATTTGTTTTATATGAAGTATGCCAGGTACTGAAAACTCTTTTTTAAATTGGCCTCGGATGATTCAAAGTACTCTCTGATGATTGGGGAAAATATTCATGGTATAGTTTTATACCCTAGGTCAACTATGTACCTTTTGTAGTTCATTAAGTTGGCTTTAAGGTACAGAAATTAGAAGTCAGAATAAACATAAGCTAATGATAAATTTATTTTTCTATGATTTATTTAATTAAAAATAATCTTTGATGGGGCCAGGGATTTGGCTCAGTGGCACTGCACCTGCCTTGCAAGTGCAAGGCCCAGGGTTCAATCTGCATGACAAAAAAAAAATAAAAACAACTTTGTACAATCTTTGAAGATACGGCTTAAAGTAAAAAAATTTTTTGTTGGGTGGAGAGCAGGGAGCGTGGTGTAAAAATGAAAGGAAGATTACAATGAAAATAGCATTATAAGACCTTTTAAAATTGGAGTTGAGAGGCCATCAAGGGAGAAGGACTTTTCATCATTCCAGCTGTTGCCTGGAGTGTGACTTGTGCCTACTTGTTGGCTATGGGCATCTGGAATGTCTGGAACTATAATCATGTTGTCCCCAGGAGATCAAGATGCATAGCAAGGGGCTATCAAGCTCTTGTGTCATGGACATTTCTCTTCCGGTTTATATTCTTTTCTTTATCTTTAATTGGTCACTGTTCCTCCTTAACATTCAGTAGCCCAAGTTCCCACCCTCCCAGCTTTCATGCTTTCTTCTTTCCTGTCTCCCGCTCTTTCCCTTCCTTCCTCTCTTCGTTCTTTCCTTTCCCTTTTCCAACTTTACTTCCTTCCCCAAACTGATTCTGTGCCCTCTGAACCTTTGTTTCCAACTGTAATTTCTAAGACCTCAAATGATATCCTTTTAACTTTCATAGTTTTTAAATTTGAATTGATTAGTACTGAGGTAAGAGTTATATTTCTCAAATGTCAGGAGTTAAATTTCTCATTGCATTTGGAAGATATAATGATGTAGAAGCAGAAACTTGTGCGAAACATCATCAGTTGACTTGGAGATTTTGCAGAATGTGAACCCCTGTTTTAAGTACTATCTTTTTATTTTGCAGTAGCAACGGGGAAGGAAAATTGGTTAAAGCTATTAAAAACAGCAGATATTTCTCTATGTTCCAACAAGAACAAGCTGTGCAATTAGATTTTTTCACAGTAATCTTGCATGGCACTAGGCTTATTTCACTGAAATGTCACCAACATGTAAACCCAATCAACATTCCAACGTCTTGTTTCTTATAGTGTGGGGAATCTAAGTTTTGCTCATTTTTAATCTATGAAATAAACTGACAATAAAAACATTAACAGGGGGAAAACATACAAATTTATTAATGTGCAGAAACTCAGGAGCCATTCATTAAGAACAAGATTCAAAGACTAGAAAGTCTGGGGTTCCTGGAGGGAGGGGAGCATGGGTCGTGGGCGTTAGTTGAGGGGAGCAAGTAGCAACCTACAGAGCATTTGTGTGCTGGAAATAGGGTAGTCACCTCTCTGGACCAGATACGATCTCTAATTTCCTTTTTCCTGTGATTCCTTGGCAGGTGTGTGGGGCTCTCTCAGGGAAGAAACTTCTGCTCCACTGGCTGCTTATTCCGCTGATGTAGACAGACGTAAGCGTCTTTTACACAGGGGCGGGGGGCTTTTCAATGCTAACCTTGTGCCTGCAGTTTATATGAGTGGTCATCTCAAGCTACGTCAAAGAAAGCTGTTTTGAGGTGGTGTGGGCTGGAGCCCCACAACAGTTTGTAGAATCGTAAGTACGTTGTGTTTGCCATTATTGCCCTTCCTTGAAGAAGAAAGTAAAGTATGAGGATGAGCATGACTAAAACTTGAGAAGGCTGGTTGGTCTTTGCCATGACTAAGCCTGTGTGGTCCAGAAACACCACACTTCCCGCCTGTGTGGCATATTTTTGGTGTCTTAGCAAACAGACTGAGGATATTTGCAATTCTGAATCAAATTTTATTTGTTTAATGTCAATGTGATTTGTATTCCAAGAGCCTCCTTCTGTATTAAATACTGCTGGGCTGGACAGCGGAATTGCAGAGGCCAATGGTGCGGGTTATAAAAGAATTTATCAATAATAGAATTAAAAAAATAAGAGTTTTTATTTTTCCAGATGAGAACACTGTGTCAAAAATGACAGAAGGCAACTTTTTTTGCAAGAGAGGAATTGTGCTTTCGGGGTGAAAGATTGGGCTTTTATGAAAATTTGAGGATATGGAAAAAGGATCTATCCAGCAAATCTAAATTATTCCAGGAATGGTGTTTTTCCTGCACTGCCTGGTTCCTGCCGACCTTTCAGGAACCTCTGTATTGTACCTGAAGCTGTATGTTAAAGTTGCAAATTGGCAAGGCCATTTACTGTGGTTTCACAGAAGTCTCTTTAGTTTTAGTTAAACACATCTCTACACATTACTCTTTGAGAGATGATGAGTCAACTCGGTGGGAGAAATGAAAAGGCCTTACATGTCCTACCGTGTGCAGTTTCTCGTCGGCATTAATGCAGTGCCTCCATCCAGTGTGCACCGGGCAGGAATGCGTCAGCACGGATATTTGGCTGCTGGGAGTTTTAACCCTTTATCTCCACAGGTACTTGTGCCAATAAATCAACCAATATTTCACCGAGATGGGCACAGAGAGTATTGGTGATAGGAAAAGAGGGGCTTGTTACAAATAACTCAGAAATTTACATATTATAAAGGTGTGGATTATAAACGGAACAATATTGCTATAACTTCAATGTGACATTTATCATTTTCCTGGTGGTGTACTTTTTGGCGAGAAGACATTCTTATTGAACTTGTTTGAATAATATGCAATTCTAATACTCTGACAAATGATGAGAGCGTGCAGAAAGTACAAGATTTAAAACCAGGGATGCAGACCTAGAAGGATCCTGCAGTCCAATTCCCGAGACTATTTGCATATTAAATATTTTTAAACAAGAAAGAATTTTGAATGTGTACTCTGACATATCTTCTCCAAAGAGGAGATGAGGTCCTCATCCTGTTCCACCAGGTTTGTTCTTGACTTATATCAGGGGAAAAAAAACCTCAGGACACATCAGTGAGTGGCACATACAGAGTTATTAAGCATTAGAAAGCAAGGTCAAATAAGAAAAGACTCAGCTCCAGTAACTGGAGAGGGCTCGCTCTGATGCAGAGGTTCAGAATGGCCCACTCACAAAATCACAAGGTCGGCCTTTTTTTTTCTTAGGTACTGGGAATCGAGCTCAGGACCTTGTGCTTGCCAGGCAGGCATGGTGTCACTGAGCTGTATCCTAGGCCCACAAGGTAAACTTTTAAGGACTGGGGGTGGGATGTGGGGGCAGGGTCCGGTTCATTATCTCAGTTCTGTTTTCCATTGCTCCAGAGGAATCCCTTTGGTTTGAGGGGCAATTCAGTTCCCACCAGATATTATGCTTGGTTGGGAGGAGAGCTGCTTTGTTTCCCGCAATGGAGTAACTATTCTGGCTTAGGGGGCAACTTCATCAGGGGGCTGTCCTAAGGGCTCCACTTTTCCTGCACTCTTAGGGGTTTACAGGATAGAAGATTTATAGGTCCCTCCAGGGGGATCTGACCTGGGTATTGTGAACACTGACAAACACTGAAGATTGTTTAATTACTCTTTTCTTAGTGAATGTCAGTCTTAAAGGGGTATGAGATAAACTAGATAAATTTAGGACTAATAAATGTTTTGCCAAGTTTTCCTAATGATTAACATTCGTTTGTGTAGTACTGGGGAGGAACTTGACCCAGAATTTTAAGGTAATAGGGGAGTCAAAGAATTGAGTTTCCTTGTCTCTTTTCTGCCTAGCATTGTTTCTTCTATCCTACTGTAGTACAAGAGCAGGATTTATTTGCAAACAATATAAAAAATATGAGGTACTGTATATCTGCAGTGCGTAACCCCACATAATCTTGCAGCTGAGATGGGGCCACAGACCACTCAGAATCTAAATGCATCTTCAAATCATCATTTTGGGATAGATAGAATTTCCATTTGGGTTTTAATAAAAATTTATGTACTGAACCTTAGAAACTCAAGCAAAGCTCAACAGGTTTCACTTAAAGGAAATTTTCCAGTTTGGGCCATCTGGAAGAACATTGTCCATTTACAACTCTTTGTTCAGGTCTCCAGATGGCTGAAAATATTAAATTTGGTATTATTTCATTATCAAAAGTATTTTTTATATTAAAACTATTTCCTTCAGTTCTTTATTGAGATATTTACATTCAGTAAAATGTACAAATCTGAAATTCATACTTATATATATTTCAGTATTTATAAGTAAACGTATGCATTATATATACTTGTATATGTACCTAATACCCGTGTAACCAGTGCCTGGCTCAAAATATATAATATCTCCATCATTCTAGAAAGTTCCTTGTGCCCCTTTCCACCTAGGAACCCCAACCCTTTCACAGTATAACCACCCTTTATCTTCTGGCACCAGAAATTGCTTTTTTAAAAAACTTCACATAAATGTAATGATGCCTCTTATATCTGGTTTGATTTCTTTCTTTCTTTCTTTTTTTTTGGGGGGGTACTGGGGGATCGAACTTGGGTCCTTGCACTTGTGAGGTAGGTGGTGGAACTTCTATCTGGTTTCTTGGTTTGGTGTTTTTGTTTTGGTGCCAGGGATCAAACTCAGGACCTCGCACTTGCCAGGCAGGTGTGGTGCTGCTGAGCTACATCCCCAGCCCCTCCATCTGGTTTCTTTTGTTCAACATAATATTTTTGAGATTTATCTAGGCCGTTGCATGGATCAATAGTCCTTTCCCATTGCAATGAATAGCTATGATTTGCTTATTCACTATCCAATGGTTGTTCTCAGTTTCAGGTTATTATAAATAAAGCTAAGTATGAACATCCATGTACAAATCTTTTAGTGAGCATATATCCTCATTGCCACTGGGCAAGTACCTACAAATAGGATTTATAGATCATGGATAACCATACAACAGAAATTACTGGTTTCCAAACAAGACTAGGATACCCATTCTTACCACTTCTGCCTAAAAATATGGAAGTCCTAGCCAAAGCAATTAGGCAAGAAAAAGGCTCCAAACTGGAAAGGAAGAAGTTAAAATGCCTCTGTTTACTGACAACATGCTATTATACATAGAAAAGTCTAAAGATTTCACCAAAAACTTGTTAGAACTGATCAATGAATTCAATAAAGTTGTAGGCAACAAATCAACATAATGAAATATCTAAACATAATGAAATATCTAAAAAATAAAGAAAACAATCCCACTTATAATAGCTACAAAAATAAAATACTTAAAAGTAAATTTAAATAAGGAGTTGAGAGAGCTGTACATTGAATACCATAAACATTGATGAAAGAAATTGAAGACACAAAAAAATTTTATATTCATGGAATAGAAGAACTAATATATTTTTAATTTTTATTATTAATATTTACAGTGTATGTTTATATTTCTTGTGTGGAGTTGGTACATGTACATAACATCCCTTTTTTCATCCCCTTGAAGAAAGATCTATTCTCTACTTCCCATTATATATCTTTTATTTTGCTCTTTATTTATAATGTGGGTTTCTTATATACAAGAAACCATGTGAGATTTAAGCTAGTGTGCCTGAATTAATATTAAACTGTCTATACTACTCAAAATTATCTCCAGATTCAATGCAATATCTGTCAAAATTCCAATGTCATTTATCATAGAAATGGAAAAATAACCATAAAATTAATGGGGACTCATAGAAGGCCCCCAAAAGGCAAGACATCTTGAGCAGAAAGAATGAAGCTGGACGCATTGTCCTACCTGACTTCAAAGTGCATCTCAAAGCTACAAGTAACCAAAGCAGTGAGGTTCTGGCATAAAACTAAAGGTACCAATTAATGGAATAAGCCAGAGCCCACAAGTAAATACACAAATCAATTGTTTTCTGACAAAGTTGGCAAAAAACAAAGGATGGTTTCTTCAATAAATACAGTTGAGAGAATTAGCTCTTCATAAGCATAAATGAAATTAGATTTTTATCTAACAATAGATAGTGTTGTAGTTCACACCTAGAACGTCCCTAAAAGCCTCAGGTGTTCAGAGCTGGGGCTTTTGGAAGGTGACTGGATCGTGGGAGGAGTATGCTCCTCAGTGGGTCCGTCCCCTGGTGAATCCACAGCTAAATGTGCTGTTAGGTGAAGATGGGGCCTGGTTAGGAGAAGCAGTTCACTGAGTGCGACCTGGGAGGGCTCATCTCCCTGCACTTTCCTCTCTCCTATCTCTGCTTCCTGGTTGCTATAATAGAAGCAGCCTTCCTCCACCAGACTCTTCCACAGTGGTTTTCTCACCTGGGGGCCAGCCATCTATGCACTAAATCTTAAAAACAGCGAGCCAAAGTAAACCTTTCCTCCTTATAAGCTGTGGGTGTTAAATATTTAGTCGCAGCGATTTGAAAGTAGCTACCCCATATGAAAAAAAAAATCAAATTAACTGAAAATGGTTTAAGTGTGAAGACTTGAATCTGGCCAGATGCAGTACACAGCTGTCATCCCAGCCCTGTGGGAGGCTGAGGCAGGAGGATCAAAAGTTTGAGCCCAGTCTGGGCAACAGCAATTTGTGAAACATTATCTCAAAATAAAAAGCACAGAAAAAGCTGGGGCTGGAGCTCAGTGCATAGGCCCCGGTTTAATCTCACTTCAGAAAAAGAAATAAAAAATAAAATGATGTTCCTAATCATAGCTGGCATTCCGTTTTCTTTTACATAAAAACAGCCTGATGAACACATCGTTTGTCCAGTATTCTGCAAGTAGCTTTCTTATTAACAGCAGTGTGGGATTTGGCACAAGCTAATGTTTTTCCCCTAGTTCTCACATGTCCTTTTTGGCACTTTAGAAGTCCACCATCTCTCATTAAAAATTAAGACTATTGCCAGTGAATTGTATCCAGAGAAAATGGACCTTCTTGGCCTAGGAAACTTTCAAACTCATTTGGACAACGCGCTAGACAAATTAATTCATTTGAAAAATGACCAAAAAGCGAGAACTCCCCACTCTTTATTTGCATTTGAAGTGTTAATATTTTAATTAATAAATTAATTTTCTTTCCGCGCTTGTGTTTCAAACTGGGATCACCCATTCCTTCTGCTCTCCATCCATTTATATATTTGTTTCTGCCTGAAGAACTTCCTTTAATGTGATTCTTTTCCTCTTTTTCACTATTTCCTTCCTTCTTCTCTTCCTCCCTCCCTCCTTACCTCCCTCCCTCTCCTCTCCTTTTTTTGTTCATGTCACTTGGCAATGACTTTATTTACTCTTTACTTATTTGAAAAAAGTCTCTTGTTAGCCTTCAATTTGGAAAGACATTTTCACTGCTTATATAGCATTCTAGCCAGGCAAGTTTATTGTCTTTTAATACCTTTTCTTTCTGGTACTGGGAAATGGACCCAGGTCCTTCACCCTAAGCTATATCCCAACCTTTAAAAATTTTTTTTGTTTTTAAAGTTTGATACAGGCTGGGCTCAAACTTGAGATCCCCCTGCCTCAGCCTTCCAGAGTGCTAGGATTACCGGTATGCAGTACCATGCCTCGCTTCTTTCAATAATTTAAAATTGTTCTTTTGCATTCCAACTTATGTAGTTTCTGGCAACATGTCTATTCAAGTTTAAGAACAGAGAGGAAAAAGAGTGGAAAAAATGTTTTTAAAGAAACCCTGTTCCAGCCACATCATAAATTACCAAAAATCAATGATAAGATACTATCTTAAATATAGCCAGAGAAAAAATATATACTACCAAAAAATTAAAAAATACACAGGGTATTATTTTAAACATTAACTCTTTGGGGGTTTATTGAAAGCTTCTTGATTTGTGAGTTTAAAGTTATCTGCAGATTTGGAAAAGTTGGACATTATTGCTGTAAAGTTTTTTTCTGTTCCTTTTCATTTTCTTCTTCATTTGGGAGGTGAATGAAAACAAAATGGGAATATTTTAAAATGTCATATTAGGTTAAAAACCCATTACAAAACCTACATAACTTACAAAGGTACTTTATATAATAAGTCCATTACTTACACAAGGAAACTTCTAAAAAGATATGACAAAATAGCAGAAGTTCTCAGAGGATATGATTAGCAATAAATTTTTTCTTTGAAACCTGTACTTCCTAATTTGTGTACAAAACCCATCTACTTTATTTGTAATACAAGAAAAGTTCTAGCTGGGTGTGGTGGCGCATGGCTGTAATCCCAGCACTTGGGAGGCTGAGGCAGGAGGATCACTGTGAGTTCAAGACCCCTGGGCTACTGGGTGTGGTGGCGCATGGCTGTAATCCCAGCACTTGGGAGGCTGAGGCAGGAGGATCACTGTGAGTTCAAGACCAGCCTGGGCTACGTAGTGAGTTCCAGGTCAGTCTCAACTGCACAGTGAGACCCTGTCTCAAAAAAAAAAAAAGTTCTTATCCCTTTGAGATGGTGTATGTGGGGCAGGGCTGGGTCAGTGTCATCCCTGTGAGTATGACATGAACTCTCTTTGCAGGGTGAAGCTGTATTGTCCATTGTGACAGTCACAGCCACACGTGGTTCCTAAGAGCCTGAATTGTGGCTGCAGTCCTGTGTTGCTTAATGTCAGGCCTACATTCTAAGAGATGCAGCCCCAGGCGACTTCACTGCTGTGCAAACACCACACAGAACGTCCTTCGGCAAACCTAGAAGGTACGGGTCTCTCACTAAATTCAATCCAAAGACGGAATGCACATGAGATGTATGAGGCCGCTGATGGCATAGCATGGAATGCTGTTTTATGTACACCTTTTTTTATAAGTAGGGGTACACTGTAAAATAATGATAAAAGTATGGTGCAGTAAATACACACACCAGTTATGTAGTGTTTACTGTCATTAGTATTGTGTCATCCATGATTTGTGTTCTTTAACTGCCAGTGTAGTGGGTTCATTGACACTAGTAGAATGGCTGAAAAGGCGCATTTATTTGCTCCAGAACACACAGCCTGCTCATAATCTTTTTTGTTGCTTTTTTTTTTTTGCTTTTCTGTTTGTTTGTTTGTTTTTTGAGACAAAGACTGTCTATGTAGTACAGGCTGACCTTGAGCTCATTATGGAGCCCAAGTTGGTCTCGAATTTGTGGCGATCTCCTATCTCAGCCCCCCAAGTTGATAATCTTGATTTAAACAGAAAAGATAACAATAAACCACTTATATATTTTCTCTTGACTGTATTCTCAAAAAATAAAAGTAGAAATAAAAATGAAACTATTTTTTTTGAATGACATAGTTTAAGTGTACAGAAATTTCAAACCCAAACATCTCTATCTAAGGTCATTTTCACTTCCGTTCAGAATCATTAAAACACTCTTCAGTAAGTCCCTTTTTGAGTAATGGCATTGGAACTAGATAATTTGTTTCTGCAAAATAAAAAATCATTGGTAAACTGAATTTAATTAACACATTTCTATACATTATTTTAAAATGGGGCTTATATTTGTCTTCATTGAGAAAGAAAAAGATGTATCAAAACATTTCAGACCACATTATAATTTAAGTTGAATTTATTTTCAATAATATCCAAAGCAAAAATTTCAGATTATTCAAAGAAAATATATTTTGACATAATAACCTTGAAAATCCTTTAATAAAATAATGGACTTAACTAAAAGCAATACAATTTATCCTTAAAATTAAATAAAAGGTTGTTTTTCTGTGGTCTTTTAGTTAAAAACAAGACAAAACAAAGGAAGATATTGAACAGGGTCTACTCTATGTAGGCATCAGAGACCAGGCATTTGAAAGGTCTCTGTGAAAGTGATTTTTTTTCTTTTTTCCTCAAGAGCTCTTGAGAATTCACATTGAAATGTCAGTAACCTTGTTTTTTACCAAGATGATATCAGCCATCCTCAGCTGCCCTCTGAGCTACAATAAATATGCTCCAGTAATTGTAGGTTCTGAGTTTCTAGAACCTATCAACACAGTTTCTTAATCATCAAGGTGCTGTTCCTTATGACAAAATAGGGTTGGAACAGGACTCCCATTGAGTCCAATATAATTCCCAGTACATTCAGCCTATACTGTAGTCCAAAGTGCAGTGTTAAGAAGTAATTATACAATATAAAACTGCTTAAAGACTGTTCTAATAAATTATTTTTATAGAACCAAATCTTGGAAGTTCCAGACAATGTCGAGTAGTCTCAACAATCTATGTAACAGACAACTGGCAAGGAGGTAGCATCCCTGAATACAGTTTTGCAAGTAAGGCCAATTTATTACTTCATCATCTTTTCCTTAGAAAAATATCAAATGATTTGATTAACACAAAGGTAGCCAAATTTAAAACAGCTTCCGAATTTTACCATGGCCCACACTCATTCCTACCACTTACTACAGAAAAAATTTTATTTCCATAAAGTAAACATAAAAGGATTTAGAATGATTTGAGGTTGTTCCTCATTGTTTTCATTACTTTCTTGTCACTTAGACAAGATACCCAATACCCATAAAGTAAAAGAGGAAAGATTTGTTTTACTTTACTGTTTGTAAAGGTTTCAGACCATAGCCAGCTGACTCTAAGGCAGGATGGCATAGAAGATGGGCACTGCAGAAGAGAAACAGTCCATGGCAGAGCAGACAGAAAGCAGCAGCCATGCTGCTCCCTTTCCCTTTTATTCCATTCAGGCTACAAGCCTATTGGTTAGTGCCACCCACACCCAGGGTGCTTCTGCATCCAGTAAATTCAATCAACCACACCCAGAACTATGCTAAATCAGTCAGTGGATTAGTCCGCTGCACACAACCTCAATCACAGTATCACACACTCATGATCCAGACACCTCCCAAAGTCTTACCGGTGAGCTCACGAGGCTTTAGGGGATCTAAATACAAGCTATAACACTCATGAATAGTTTTAAAAACCTGAACTGAAGTCAAATAAAATCTAATACTCCTGGGATGCTTTTATGCACCAGGCTCTATGCCAATGCTATTATATGTATTTTCTCATTTCATTTTCACAATGATATTATGATAAGTATCCTGCTGGTCTTTATCTTATAAAGTAGGAAATTGAAATTTATAGAAAGTAAGAAATTTGTCCAAGAGCTTGCTCAAAAACTATAAGACTACACACACACACACAAACAGATATTTTAACAAATTTGTCATACTATCTCTCTGGAAAGATTTTATATCTAATAATATCAATGACTATTGTGATTACCACATGTCAGAAAGCTACAAAAAAGACTGCAGAGAGTGTATGGAGAATAGCAGTAATCCAAAACAGAACAATTTCCTTTTTTCTCCCTGCTTACATGTCTCTCTCCTTCCTTCCTTTCTACCTTCACTATTATGACATATATCATCCCTTCTAGGATTTGAAATACAGTTTGAGATACTAATATATAAACTCCTGGGCCAGGGATTTAGCTCAGTGGTTCCTCCACCTGCCTCTCAAGGGCGAGGTCCTGAGTTCAATCCCTGGTACCAAAAAAAAAAACCCCCAAAAGAACAAAAAAAACTAATATATAAACTCTTCAAAAGTAAAGCATAGCATCTTATAATATTCAACTAATTACATGAAGATGGGGTAATATGTATTCACATTAAAGAAAAAAAAGCCAAAATCCTTTATCCAAAATAAGGAATGCTATCTCACAGATATAAAAACAAGTTTTAAGTGATATTTTAAAGGTTATAGTATATTTCAACTTTTCTTCTTTTTATTGTGTCAGTTTTGGTAAATTGCATTTTGGGGGACTAGCTTATTTCATCTATTTTTTTTTATTTATGGAAAAATAACTTTTTAATCTTTAAAGAATAATAGTCTTTAAAATATCTGTAGCCTCTGTATATTTCTGATTATTTTTTCTTGATCAACCTTAACAAGAGTTTATCAATTTTATTAGCCTTTCAAAGAACAAACTTTGAGTATTTTTTAAAATCTTGCATATTGAAAAATTTAAAGGTGTTTGATAATTTATCATCTGAATCTTTTGTGCATCTTGTTATGTTGCTATTGTCTGTCTTGAATTTTTATTATATATTCTTCTTTTCATTTTTTTTCTGTTCTCTTTCCATTATATGCAAGACATTGCACATGAAAAAAGTTGAAGTCTTTTAAAGTCTACAATTATCTTCCCCAAGGAGGATCTACATTTTACTTTGTCTCTGAAAATGTAGGCAGGTACTTACCTGATACAGTAGTCACCTTTGGCCTTGTGATTTCCAGGTAGGCCAAAGCCTACATTGAACTCCAATCTCTCTCTCTCTTTCTCTCTCTCTCTCTCTCTCTCTCTCTCTCTCTCTCTCTCTCTCTCTTTCTCTCTCCCTCTCTACCTCCCTCCCTTACTCCCCCACCTTTCTTTCTTTTTGTACCAGGGTCCAAACTCAGGCCCTTGTGCTTGTGAAGCAGGTGGGGGAACCACTGAGCTAGATCCCCGGCCCTCCAATCTTTATTTTTATGAAATGTTAATTTGAAATGGATTTCTCATAATTACAACTACAAAAATACTAATTTAATTCCTCTAATCTATAATGTTATAGCTGACATCACCATATTAAATAAGAAACTATAAAATTATATAAGATGAAAGAATTTGAATGTAAATGTGATAATGAATTTATCTATTTTAGGTGTCTATTTTTTGTTTTCTTTAGGGACTGGTCATTCTGTGGTTTTTCAGTTAATTGCTTCAAACTTTATCTAAGACTCAGCTTACATAAACATCCTATACCATCACTCCAACATCAGATGTATTTCTCTTTTTTTTTAACCTTGTCTCCCCAAAGTCAACTATAATAGCCATGGTTTCATTTTTGGTTTTTTGTTTTTGTTTTTGTTTTTTTTTGTAGTGTTAAGGATCAAACCCAGGGCCTTGAAAATACCATGTGAGTGCTGTACTATTGGGCTACACACTCCATTTCTTATCTATAGTTCTTGTTGTTCATTTTTTTCCCTTATTTTCAAGTAATAGCAACCCAGTTTTTCATAAATGTATTCACTTTTCTCACCACTTACTACTTTCTGCACAAAGGCATAGTCATCTCATTGGGATCATTTCCAATTAGAATAATGCAGCCTAGAGCTACTAAAGTCCATCTTTGGCACCTTATTAAAAAGACTGTCTGACAATAAAACCTATGCAGTAGTAAAAGATGGAAAGGGGGAAGGTACAATGAAAATTCCTGGCTGATGAAACTTTCTTCACTTTAAAATGAGAGGTTGGTTCACAGAAACATCAACAGCTACTTGTTATGGCTTGGGTCTAGATGTTTCCTCAAAGCCTCATGTGGTCATAGGTGGGGCTTTTTGGAGGTGTCTGGTTCTAGAGTTTGAGATGTCGGAAATGATTCAGATATGATGCTAGGATTAAGGGTACCTCACCCTGGGTGTGAATGCTACCCTCCTCCCTAAGGGCAGGTAGCCTGGATAGAATGTAGGGACAGAAAGAGAGCTGCTGTTGTCACTTGTCACTTGCTGCCTGCTGCTTTTGCTGTCTTCTGGCTGCTATGAACCATTTCTCTTCTGAGATGCCCCTCTGCTGTGCCACCCTGTCTTGAAGCCAGCCAGCTATGGACTGAAACCTCTACAGACTGTGAGCTAAAATAAACCTTTCCTTCTTTAACTTTGGTTGTCGAGTATTTTGTCTCAGCAATGAGAAAAGTATCCAAGACACTCCCATATGCTAACATTTTACTGTGTGTTAGGAAGCTTGCTAAATATTTTCCATGTATCAATTTCATTTAATCTTCATGAAAATGGAATGAGATGCATGTTTTTAATCCTCCCCTCACTCCATAACAGAAATCTGGAACCCATAAGAAGAGTTCTTTGGAAGCTAGTAAGGATTTTTGTTCATTCTTTTAAATGTGATATCTGTCAGTATCAGATTTATGATGAAATCTTAAAAAATTATTAAATAAATAGATAAACCAAAATCTCTTTGATCCCAAAGTCCAAGCTCTTGACCACTATCAATATATTTGAACATGCTGGGTGTGGTGGTGCATGCCTGTAATCTCAGCCATTCAGGAGGCTGAGGCAGGAGGATCACTGTGAGTCCAAGACCAGCCTGGGCTACATAGTGAGTTCCAGGTCAGTCTCAACTACGTAGTGAAACCATGTCTTAAAAAAACAAAACAAAGCAATATATATATATATATATAGTCACATAGTTAATGACTTGACCATCTACTTACACTCACCAAGCAGGTGTCTGAAGTTGTTTTTGGTCTAATGGTCACTGTTTTTATTTCAGGACATTTAAAATGATCAAATATAGAAATAAATGTGTGTGTTCTTTAGCATCAACGTTTGTCTTACAGTGAAATGAAAGCAAAATATCTACCTACTTGAATTGTTTATTCTAAATTTGGTCTTCAGTTGTTTTGTATGAGTATCACAAATCTTTTTTTTATAGTCCCTGTTTGCTGTACATGATGTTTACATTCCTTCTGTGGAGCAGGTCCATGTATGTAATACATCTTAATTTCTTTTTTCAGCCCCTTTCTGTCCCCTCTCTTAGCCCTTCCTCCACCCTTCCTCTTGATACCTCCCCTTTCCATTTGAGAAAGATCTATCTCTCTATTTCCTATTATCAATCCTTCTAAAATTAATTTTATTGGTACATTTAAGGTGTACAATATGAAATTTATGATTGGAAATTTCCACCTTTATATAATCCATCTTGGTTCTCATTTTCGCCCCATTTCGCTGCCCTCCCTTCAACCCCTCCACCCTTCCCTATTTACAAAGACTTTGTTTCCATTTTTTTCTTTTTCTCATATTAATTGCATTCCTTTCTTTCTTTTCTCCTACCCCTGCCACTTCCCCTTATTATCAATCTTTTAATCATATCATAAAACTAAAGGCACTGGTATTGACTTTTAAGAAAAACTATATGAAACCTGCATGAGAGAGCAGATATTTGACTTTTTCTGATTCCCCAAAAGTACCAATTCCATATGTTAAACCTGATAAAAATATTGGAAAGGTGTATGAAATTGTTTTGACCCTACAGAGATTTTCAAAAGACTTATGCAGTTGAAGTCATCAGTTAAGTACACATAGATGAATTACTATAAATGCTTTCTCTGAAACAGAATGACTAATTATTTTAAGTAATATCTGTATGCTTGAGCCATTTTAGTTGACATGAAGTTGGCAAGAAGAAAAATAGCTGTTAGGTAATCACTTCTGTTTCAGAAAAAATAGTTACCTGTGCTTCATAAGTAGCTTTTAAAATATTGCCCTGAATACTAAGATTTTCACTGTTAATGCTGGATATCTCAGGTGTATTTTTAGCAGAATCTCAGCTTTGGTTTAATGTTTTGGATTAAGGATGATATAAAGTTTCTTGATTCAATATAATTCATTGGGTTCACAGATGAACTGAACCTAATTAAATCACAATATATTCTAAACTCCTGATATTATCTCTATCCATCCAAACCCTCCTGAAGCCTACCTTTTCTTCAGTTTTCCTCATCTCAGTAAATTTCCTCATGAGTTGTTCAATCCAGAAACTTGGAAGACATCTCTGGTACTATAATGATGATTTTGGATGCATAAAATCAAATATGTAAGACTATAAAGGAAAAAATATGCTAAGATACAGTTGTCAAAATATTTTTAAAATGTATGATTAGAAGTACTGTATGAGGTTTCTTTATTAATAGTACCTAACAAAGGATGCAGTAAATCATATTTTGAGATATCTGTAAAAATGAAATAGAAAAATATCTGTTATTCTTATTGACAGCAAAGTTGCAAATACTTCTAATACAATTGTAGTTTACTGCCCACATTCATAATGAAAAGAAGTGTTACGTTTCAGCTAGATGTCTATGAAAGGAAAGAGGTAAAGTCTTGTCCCTACCAAGTTCAAGAACCCATTATGAAACCCTAGAAAACTACTTGAAGCAATCACTTCTGCTATTCCCAAGCAAAAGTGCATAATGCAGGTGCCTTCAAGTTCAACAAGGGAGAAGAGGCATTACTCAAACAACGGAAAGGTTGAAAGTTTCTGATCCCAGAAGCAGAACCCTCGACTTGCCATTTGTTAATGCTTGCCAACATATACGATAGACTTATCTAGTCAGCATCATCCTCAGCATGGGTACTCCCAGCTTCAGTAGAAGACCCATGAGGACATTTGTCAGCAATTAGACAGCAGATGTTTTAGGAATATAGAATAGAGATTGGGGAAGCTTCCCAGAGTGTTTTGCTCTAGGTAAGAACTGGGGTCCTTTGAATATTCTGAGGCTATGAAGGTGTGTTCAGGGGCCATGGAGAAGAGGAGAAAATCTCAGAGCTCAACTGCAATTATTATAAAGATAAGAAAGAATTTTACATGTCTAGAGCTTTTTTCTTTTCTTTATAATGTTTCATACATACTATACATATTTGACTCTTCTCTTTTCCTAAATCTCCAAACCCTACCCAGCAGCCCATCCTGTTGACTAGACCTCATGTCTCTCCCATCACTGGGACCACTGCTCTCGCCACGCCCCACCCCAGTCTTCACCCTCAAACTGGAAGTCCTGGGTTTCTTCTCAAACTAAACATCTCAAAAGGATAGATGGTTTCCTTTCTGCTTAAAATCAAGTTCTAGGTCCTTAACCTGGCCTCAAGAGCCCAACTTGAACAAGCCATTATGTCTTTTATCCTGTTTGATTTTTCCTGTGGTTCTCTAGGCTGCACTTCCTCAATGTATTCTCTGTGATTCCTTTACATCCAGGAGTCTGCATGCACCACTACCATCTATCCTATTCTTTCCCTCACAGGGATACCTCACAGGGAAAGGACACCATCTGGGTTGTGCAGTTTACTCTCTGTACTTCACTTCACTGCAGCTCTATCTTCTGCCTTTTCTCCGTAGAGATGTTTTAGGTAACATCTTGGCTTAGACTGAGTACGTTTGCTATATGCTTCCCTAGCAACTGGTACTTCCTTTTCTAGCACTCAGAACACTTTTAAGGATTTGTCTTTCCACCAGACTGTCATCTCTGTAAGATCTAATACCAGGCTTTCCTTAGACAAGACTATTTTCAAACTATAGTACATGGCACGTAGAAGACACATGTTGAGGTACTGCTTTATTCCATGATATTTATTAACACCTCTTATGTCCTTGAGTACTTAATATTTTATCCCAGAGTTTTAGATTGGTGATTGGCTTGCACTAAACAATTCACATTTTCTTGCCTGTTCAGTCTTGCTTATATGTTGGCACAATTTGACTCTCCCTCTTTCTGAATGGGTCGTATTAATGATTTATTGGCTTGAGCTAGCCCTTATGTGATGTGAATTATAAAATTATGTGCCTGCTTTTGGGGTCAAAAACATGATCATTTTGTCACTATTTGTTTATTTAAGGGTGTTTGTGTACATTTTTCTTTTAATTTCTTCTTCCCCTCAAGTCATATTTAGCTTCTCTTTCATAACATTCACCTTATTGTGTCTCGAGTTCCAATCTTTTTGTCTTCAGAAATATAATCTGCTGTCATTACTAAATTGATTTGAAAGAGATAGTCTAGGTCTTACTGAATTTATAAGGTGATTGAGTTCCAAAAATTGATTTGTGAATATTTTCTGGGATTTCAAACATATTTTTTTCACAGGGTGGTCAAATTCTCAGGAAAGTCTTCCAAAGCCCATTTCTCCTATTCATGTTGTAGAACTGGCATCAGCTTGAGTTTGAGTTTTGTGCTGAAGAGGCCATGACCACTATAGGAGGTAGAATATTTTCTCCTCATGACCTTGAGTCAGATAAAAATTTGAAAGTAGCAATTTACCTCCTCCTTCCTCCCCTCTCCCAGAAGCTCTCCCACATTCATTCATGATCTTTTCTCCAACTCCTAGCACTCAGTGTCCTGATGCAGCCCTCACCTATTCCTGGCATGCTTCAACCCAGAATCAGCTTAACTCTAAATTTTCTGTGTTTCAAAATTGCCCTTGTCACTTGTTCCTTCTCTGTGTGTAGTTGTTCTCTCATCTGTGGAAAACCGAAGGTAGAAGTTATTCACACAATTGGGTAACTAATTTTTTACACTAAAAATTTCAGTTACCCTAAATGGAACTGTAGGTAAGGTGAAGTGAAACAATTTAGGCAGATTCAGAAATACATTTGGGGACACTAAGACATTAAGTCATTTATTAATTTGAATAACATCTGTTGACCGGCTTTCATAAATTAATCTTTCTGTTAAGCAGAAGAGATTAAATAAATGATCCTAGGCCTGAAAGTGTGACTCAGTGGTAGAACACTTGCTCAGCATGTACAAAGCCCTAGGTTCAAATCCCAGCATTGTGGAATGCAATGGAATTAGAACAGAATAGAATAGAGAATACTCTGACTAATGAAAAACACAAGTCAACAATTCAATAAAGTATGCTAATTACTCCTACAAAGAACTGTACACTATGAGATTTGGGGTGCCACTGGGATATCAATGGCAAATAGAATTTAGCCCCCGCAAAGAAGGAATTCTAGGCAGAGTTAAGAGCAAGTGCCAGAGCATGGAGGAGAGGCAAAGCACAGTCTGTTTGAGGAATGAAATCTGCTCAGTGTGGCCTGACTATAGGTTTCAAGACAGGGAGTGGAGAGACATGGAACTGGCTTTGGCACAAATTTGTCCAAATGAGTGGCATGCTGCCCATTTGTTCGGCATTACACAATTCCTCATTTCCTTTGTTTACTTCTAATCCAGAGATTCTCCAAAAAAATCTACATTCAAAGTGTTTCCAGTGACTATGCAGACCAATGTAGTGGAGACCTTGACTGGAGAGTGTAGAGGCCTGGGTAGCAACCATTCTTATGTATAGTGTTTGTAAATTCCTTTCTGAGCTGCACTTTCTCAGTGATGCTAGCCTTACTCTTTAGTCCAGAGGTTCAAAAGCAAGAGTATCTAGGAATGATTCAGGCTAATGTTGCAGGCTGTTTTAATCACTGAAATCTCTAAAGGTTTGCCATTACTGGTTTAGGCTATTTGTTTGAAATCTATCTTCGAGGATTCTGTTCCCAATGTCCTGATGCCAATGGAACTTAGTTTAACAGACACACAAGCGATTTCGCATGCAAATTATCCTGGGGCCACACTTTGAGAAATCACTTTGAGATGCCAGGCAGGGTTGATTTTAGCTTAAATTATAAAGTGAGTCAGGTTCTTCTTTTGTGCACTAATTTCTTCTTATATATTCTGGTTGCCCTCAAGTTATGTTTGGGCTGCAATATTTCTACTCATGTCCCCTTGGCTGTTATCCTGGTGGTCATTACCTTTCATCTATCGTCCAAATTTGCTATGCTATAAAATCACCGAGTGTTAGCAGAACTAGGTAGAACTTGTAAGATGGGTGAAAGTGAGGTATTGCCTAAATTCAATTCTTATCTTACATATGTAACCCCAATGCCTCTCATGTTTCATTCACTACTGAAGCACTGCTCTGTTTATTTCCTTAACTGTTTGCTAATCCATCCTTTAATCTATTTAAACTTGAAGACGTGATTTCACATACTGAATTTGTACATATATCTAACGTGTCCGTAAGACAAACCAAAACTTCTCTTTAATAAATAGCACTAGGAAAATTGGATAGCTACATAGAAAAGAATGAAACTGGGCCCTTATCTTACACTAAACACAAAAGCCAATTTGAAATAGATTAAAAGCCTAAACAGAAGATCTTAAACTGTAAAATTCCTCAAAGAAAACGGGAAATTTTCCTTGACATTAATCTTAGCAATAATTTTCTAGATATGATCAGAAAAATATAGGGAACAAAAGAAAATAAAGAGAAGAGAAATGACATCAAACTGAAAGGCTCAGCATAACAAAGGAAACAATAAACAAAATGGCAAAGCAGCCTAGGAATTGGAAGAAAATATTTGCTAATGATGTATCCAGCAATGGGTTAATACAGAAAATATTTAAGGAACTCAACTCATTAGAAAGAAAGCTAATAACCCTGTTAAAAATGGGCAAAGGATAAGATCATACATTTTTCAAAACACTATATATATATATATATATATATATATATGGTGGCAATAGGTATATGAAAAAATTTTATCATGAATCACCAAGGAAATGCTAAAATCACACAGTGAGATACCAACTCACACTCGTCGGGATGGCTAAGAGAAAAAAGATGAGTGGTAGCAGGTGTTGAAAAATTAGAAAAAAAGAGAGAACCTTTACATACCATGGGTGTGAATAGAAATTGGTACAGCCATCATTTATGGTGGCAATAGGTATATGAAAAAATTTTATCATGAATCACCAAGGAAATGCTAAAATCACACAGTGAGATACCAACTCACACTCGTCGGGATGGCTAAGAGAAAAAAGATGAGTGGTAGCAGGTGTTGAAAAATTAGAAAAAAAGAGAGAACCTTTACATACCATGGGTGTGAATAGAAATTGGTACAGCCATCATTTGGAGGATCATGAAAAAAATTAAAAATAGAACTACTACATACGTGACTTAGTCCCTCTTCTGGGTGTATACTCAGACGAAATGAAGTCAGCACCTTGTTAAGATAACTGC
>NW_022900933.1:22380634-22404954 GCF_012274545.1 Fukomys damarensis | reverse complement strand
AAAAACAATGAAACTTTAATTTTGACAACATGAATAAACCTGAAGGACGTTATGTTAAGTGAAATAAGACAGACATTGAAAGATAATTACTACATACTGTCACTTACATGTTGAATTTTAAAAAGCTGAACTCATAGAAATAGAATGTGGAATGGTAGTTATCAGTGGTCACAGTAGGAGTCACAGGGTGGGGGTTTCTGGGGGAGACATTGGTCCAAGGATAAAAACTTTTGAGTTAGACAGGAGGAAAAAGTTCAAGAAATCTATTATACCACATGGCAACTATAATTAATGGACATATTATATGCTTGAAAATTGCTGAGTGTAAATTTCAAGTGTTCAAAATTTCAAGTGTACAGCTGGGGATTTAGCTCAGCGGTTTGGTGGTCTGCCTTGCAAGCACAAGGACCTGAGTTCGATCCCCGGTACCAAAAGAGAAAAAAAAAAAGAAAGAAAATTTCAAGTGTACAAAATGATAAGTGGGTGAGGTAATACATAGGTTAGTTAGCTCAATTTAGTCATCCTACAATGCATATACCTAATTTAAAATATCATGTTGTATACCACAAATATATACACTTTTTGTGCATTAAGAAAATATAACATTTAATTTTAAAAGTTCTTTGAAAAGGTGACCTCCCATGCTGAATTTTGAGCCCAAATTTAACATTGTGACTATGTTTGAAAAAAATAAAACTCTTATTAGTCATGAAAACTCTACACAAGAAATTTAATATAAAATTTTAAATTGAGAAGAATTCCTTCCCTCTCCTCCTTTTGTTTTCTCTTACCACAAAACAGAATTTCCTATAATTATTTTCCTTCAACTTCTTTACTAGCCTTGTGTTTTTAAACCTATTTTTCAAAGATTTTTTTTTTGATACAGTGGAGGATTTCCTGGTAAGAAAACTCAGTGCTTAAAGTTTTTCAGAAAAAAGAATTTAGGTTACTTGCAAAGTTGAATTTCTATGCTTAAAATATTACACATGACTTAGAGAGGTTTTGAATTTATATCAGAATTTTGATCATAATCTTAATACTCAGAACTGGGTAATTTCTACATTCATATCACATAAACAGTTTCTCAGAACTCAGTCCTCAATGTGCAAATCACCAGTCCTTGAACAAAAATTAAAGGATCAGGTGAAAATTAGGATCAGGTGAAGGTTTATTTTTCAGGAAGAGTCAATTCAAAGCAAAGTTAAACTTAAGGCCTAAATATGTTCTTTTGGACATGGTTTAGTTTTTAATTGTCATTACGGTTGGCCAAAATGATGTGTCAAGAACTAAGTCTTTGGAAAGCATTTAAGAAACAACTTTTTGCAAATACATCTCACAAAATACCATGACTAACAGCTGCAGGAGCTATGACTAGGTCTCCAGGTCTATTTATGCCTCCTACATGGTGTAGGAATGAGGACAAAGTCAGCCTCAGTTTGGTTGTCACTTTGCTTCTATCCAGTGAAATTATGGTGATGGGTGAGGGTATGTCAGAAAATCCAGAAATATTGACTGTCCGGTTCCTTTGTTCCATCAAACCCTTGGGACTATTACAGACAAATCCAGTGGCAGGCCAAAGATAAGATGGAGAGGAGGAGGAGGATGTAGAGATGAATCTAGTGCAGCTGATTTTTCGGGTACTCTGCTTGGATTTTCTCATAAATTATTTCATGTATTTTGCTTTGTATCATCTAGAAACAAACGCCCAACCATTCTGGATTCTGACACTCAACAGAAAGATTTCTATTTGGCATTAGTCAGGACCACTCTAAAGTCATGGGTTAGTTGCTGATTGCTAACTCTCTGGTCAGAGTCTTAAACTCAGCTCCTTTGGTTTCCCCTGGGAAGATGGACAATTCCTTAAAGGCAGACCCACTAGGGCTCCAACAAGAACATCCTTGAATGACTTCCACCTCTCTTTAGGGCTGCAAGCAAATGAAAATTAGCTTCTCACAAGAACACTGGGGACTTTTAACATAGAACATATCTTCAGTTTAGCTTTTGAACTAAAATAACTGAATCAGCAAGATATTTTAGAAGGTTTGGCTTTGTCTCTCAAGATATGATGAAGGAAGTTTATATATCCATAAATTATGGGTATATCAATTTCAGTCCTAATTTAAGGGTTAGGACACACCTCATACACATTTCATTCTAAGGGTGAAAGGAATACACCTATATCTTCAAGAGTTCTACTTATTCTGTCTTTCAATAGATTTAGTGTTTCTGTTTTAATATTTAAATCTTTGATCCACTTTGATTTTAGTTTAATGCATGGTGAGAGATAAGAGACTATTTTAGTCTTTGACATGGCAAGCCAGTTTTCCCAGCGCCATTTATTAAAGAGGCTGTTTTTCTTCCAGTGAAGGTGTTTGGCTCCTTTGTCAGTGGCTGAGTGTATTTGGAGTTGTTTCTGCATCTTCTAGTCTGTTCCATTGCTGAGAGCTCATCAGATGTCCAGATGCCTGTAAGTGGGGAGCGATGGGGGAATAAAGACAGAGACAATATTCAAGGTTCAAGGGAACTTGGAGGAGCCTGACTCTAGGGAACAGGCTCAACCATGTCTCAGGCTGACCCACTTTTATTAGCAAGCAAGAAGCACAGGGATAATAAGGGTAGTGTACTTTTCATGGAACAGCAAGGTCAGCAACTGCATAACTAGTAAATGGGAACAAGTCTTTCCCTATACCCAGATGTCTGCATTCTCTGTGTTGTCTTCAACAGATGTCATCTGCCCTAGGAGCACTGTGTTTGTGAGTTTTGTATGCATAGCCAGGAAGTCTGTGGTTTTCCATTAACTTCTCTGTTCCTAAGGCAAGTTACATCAGCCTCAGACCCTATAGGTCCCAAGTCATGCAGCCTGGTCCCCAACATTCCACTGATCATTTGGTATGTGTTTGTTTGTTTTGCTAGTTTTTTTTTAAATATCATTGTAGCTTTGTAGTACAATTTCAAGTCATGGATTGTGATGCCTCCTGTCTTGCCTTTGTAGCCCAGAATTCCTTTTGCTATTCTAGGTCTCTCTGGTTCCAAATGAATTTTAGTATTGTTTTCTCTGATTCTGTGAGGTATGCTGCTGATATTTAATTAGGACTGCATTAAATCCATATAACAATTTTTGGAGTATGACCATTTTCACTATATTGGTTCTTCCTTCCCAAAAACAAAGGATAGTTTTCCATTCTTCTGATATCCTGTTTGACCTCCTTTTTCAGAGTTCTGTAATTTTCATTGTAAAGGTCTTTTACACTTCCTTCATTAGATTGATTCCTAAGTATTTCATTTTGGAGGATGCTATTGATTCATGGTATATTTTGAGCATATCTTTGTATTCTCCATTTCCCTCATCCTTATGGTAACAGTCATCACACAACCTACTTGATAGCAGGAGAGGAAAGAGAAGAAACTCTGAGTTCCCCAAGATAGAAACTTATAAAATCAGAAGGCCATGTGCTCAGATTTGTCTTGCTCCCTGTTCAACAAACCTTAAACCTGCCTTCTAGCACCTCCGACTCAGAGCAAACGAGAGACAAGTCAGGTGCAGGCTACTGTACCATAGGTTTCTGGAGTGAGCTGGCAGGAAAGGCCTGAGTTCATGCTGGAATCACTGAGCGAGGAACCAAGGTAACTGGAAAGACCAGTACAATTGCCCCACTGCTACTGAGTTGTCTTTTGAAAAGAAATTTTTAAAAAAATTACCAGATGAAAGGAAGACTAAAGACCTTCCAAACAAGGGAGTAATATGTGTAAAGGCACAGAGGTGTGAAAATACTTGAAATGTTAAGGGACCCCAAGGGACTCTGGGCAATTGTAAATGCCCAATCAGGAAGCCATGCTTATTTGAGTCATTATTACAAGGTTTATTTATAATAGTTGATTTACAAATATTTTTAGTGTTTTAATAACTGAATAGAACATATAGGAAATGTCAACATCACCTTTTAGGAATGAATTTATTTTTCAAATTACAAACCTTGAGGGTTCTGAGACTCACCCATGAAGTGTTCGTGGGTTGAGCCACTCATACATGTGGGAAGTGGAGGGGTTGTAGAGTATCATTCTAGGTTAGTGGTTTCGCACTGCAGGTTGTAGCCCAAGGATAGATTTAAAAATCTTTAGAAAAATGAAATAAAGTAGAACACATATGCATAAATCTGCATCCTGTAGCACAATGTAAAATATATTTTATGCCATGGCTTATTGTCAACATGTCAAGCCACTGATGTGCATGATAGCTGAGAGATCAAAGCAATATTTAAAAAGAATTGGTGGAACTTAGCGACTGAGTGTAAAAATTAGAGAAAGATTATGGTTCATATTTCTGGCTCGATATAATAGGTGACAACGATGCCATTAAAACTGCAGTTAAGAATGAAGATGTACACAGGCTTTGGGAATTGGAGGTAGCGATAAAATAGGATGGCACTGAAAAGATGATGAATTTGGTTGAAACATGCCGAGTTTTAGATTCTTAACGGTTGTTCAGGAGATGTCCACCAAGCAATAGGAGATGCAATCTGAAGCACAAGGGAGAGTTTCAGGGGTGATGTTCCTCGTGGCATTGTCATCCAGATGGTAACTGACAACAAACCTGTGACTTTCAGGGAGTCCAAGGACTGTATGAAAAGCAGAAAGGGTGAAATCCTCAGGAAGGTCAGCCTTTAATGAGCAAGTACGGGAGCAACCCGATGAAGACAAGGTAGGAAGATAAACGAGAGTCTATTTGTCACAGACATATCATATGTTGCAGAAATATCAAGTACCATAAAAACTGAACTGTAACCTTCTCAAATGGCATTAAAGAATCACTGGGGACTCTAAGTGTAGCAGTTGACACCGAGTTGAATAATGAGGTAGCAGATCAGATTTTAGTAAGTTGCAGAACAGTAAACAGGGATTGAGAATGTATAGTCTTCTCTTTAGGCATAAATAAAAGGAAGTTGATAGAAGGTTAATATGGAGAAAGAGCATCAAGGATCAGATTTTTATAATTGAGAAGTTAGATAATATCTGTGGGTTGTTAAAGGATGATAATAACAGACTGTAGTGCTTACAATGTACTTAGGCATTATCCTAAGCACTTCACATAGAGTAACTCATTTTCATCTTCACAACATTCCTGTATTATGATTATCCTCATTTTACAAATGAGAAAACTGAGGCACAGAGAGGTTAACTTATTCAGTAAGTTCACACAAAACTGGTATCAGAGACCAGATTTGAATGCAGCTCATACATTTATTCTCTTAATTTGTGCACCCTGCAGGAAAGAGGACAAGCTAGGAAAATGGAATAAAGGGAAATAATCCTACATACACTAACTTTGGAGGCTAGATGTACTTCAGAATTCAGACTTTCAAAGTCTCTTTTAGAAGAGTGCTGGTGTACATGTATTATTATGCTCAATCAAGGCCTTGGGCTGCACTTTGAAACAATCCCTTTGATCACTGACATTTTTGTAGTAAATGTATGAGTTTTAAGAAAATGACTGTAGATAACCTCATGTCAGTTTAGGCCACGTTCTGTTTGCAATGCAAGTTACCCAAAAAATCCCAGTATCCAGACCTGATAATATTCCTAAAGTTGTGGATAATGAATAGCCAAGTGTCTCAGAAGGAGAGGCAACACTGCAGACGGTGGGCTGGCCTTGGGAAGAGCTGGGGCACCTACTCGTTTGAAGAGACACAGCAGCAGGATTAAAAAGGTGAGCCCCCAACTCCCTCTCAATCCCACAGAAGCTCTGTTCTGCTTTCTTATCCAAGGTCAGCCTCCACACCTCCCTCACCTTCCCCCACGGCATCTGAACCAGCCTCTCATTCCTTTTCCTCTGAAAACTCAGTGCATTTTACTTGACCCACCTGCACGTGGTTCTGCCTCTCCCTGCCAGGTGTAAGTGCGGCAGAGAATAGGGAGAAAGGTGGAGGGACAGAGGGTGCTGCTATAATCTCTATAGGCCCAATTTCCCTTTTGTGATCAGCAGCATGACCTCTTGAATTAATGATTTAACTACCCAATGTGGGGGAACCTTAGAAATGTTGAAAGCTTGGGAAGGGATTAAGGGACAGGCGAAGCAAAACTGAAAGCCTGCACTGTGACCCTCGGTAAGAGACAGTGGCAGAGGAGAATATAAACAAGAGACTAGAAATTGGGCTGATAGGAAGGAAAGACTGGGAGCCTGTTTGGAACCCATGAAGACTGAGATAAACACCAAAGTGGAAAGCTTTGGTCCAGAGGCCCTGCAACATCTTTCACTGCATTTCAGCTCCCCACCCTCTCCCGGTCACAAGGAACCCAGGTGTCTTTGTTTCACATATGGGGAGGATATTCTGAAATGGACAGGAGAGGGAAAGCATGAAAATGTTTCTGGTGTCCCCTGTGGTGACCATGGTCAGAGGAATTCAGAAAAGCATTGTAAATGGAGGGCTAGATGTCTGAGCACTGCCAGTTATGTTAAGTACATATTAAGCAAAAGGCTGAGACAACATTTGTCGTGCAGCTGGTTCCTGTTATGATACTACAGTGTCAAGCATATTTGGAGTTAAAAAGTCTTTGGTAGGGCTGGCCTGAAAATTTAATACCCAAACAAAATATATTTTAGACAACTGACTTCTGGAATATAACCCCATAAGTTCAGGACTGTCAATTTTCCTATTTCCTTTGCCAAAGTTACTAAAATAATGGTATAATAGAAATGTAAAACATACATTCTGTGATTCACCATCATGGCAGCGTTTCCAACCCCCACGTTTAATTTTAGAGCCAATATCATTTTATTAGGCATTTTCTACACCCAAAGCGAATGTGTTGTCAAGACACAGCACCTGGCTAGGATATTAATGAAAAACCAGATGATACCCCGGTCAGATCCGATGGTGTGACAGAATGGAGAGAAATAACACACGTGGAAGCAGATACAAACACTTTGATCCCCTTCTGGATCATGTTGTATACAGAATGAAGGAAAAAATTGGAACCATTAGCCTAGAAGAAAAGAAGACTCAGTGGTACAGAGGACAAAAGTCATCAAACAGGAGCGAGTTGCCTTCTGATTTTGTCTAAGGGGGGCTCTATGGACACATTTAAGGCCAATGGTGTTTGCTACAGGAAAGGATAATAAGATTTTCTTTACTGTATTTATTCAAATGATGACTATCATGAGGAGATTCTTATATTGGAAAGGAGGTTCAAGTAAATGATAAAGTCCACAAAAATTATAACTACTCCTATTTTCTTCCCCAAGCAATACGATATCCTCAAGAGTGGATGCCACTGAGAAAATTCAAGTTGGTGCTGAGATCCAAATTGGATATACAATTATGCAATCAGATTTTAAGTGTTGATGGAGCCAGCCAATTTGAGACTGCCCACTTCCTTAGTCATATGGATGTATTATTGGAAACCAAAATCTGTAGTAGGCAAAAGTCAGTCCAAGCCATGAGGCTTTCCAAAAGGATATAATTACAAATAGCTCAGAAGAGGAAAACTCAATAGAATTCATTATCCTTATAAAACACACCCTTTGATTCTTGTTTATACTCTATCTCAAACACTGTTGCTTGGTCTCTCTAGAGGGCATAGGTCTCATTTCCTTTGCACTGCAGAGACAGCGCCAAGATTAACTATTCTAGTTTCTTTTTATAACAGTTACTACATAAGAAACTCAAGTTTTTTCATTGTCATTAATCATTTGGAGTTCTCTGGTATGTGGCAGTAGCTTCTGCTTGATGTTTATAAGTAGTAACTTTGAAACATTGCAGTTTGCTTATACGTAAAGTAAGGAAGGAAGGCCACAGGGAAAAACCAATAATGTGCAGCATTCTGGTGTTGCTGAGCTCTGATGTTCAAAAGATTAAGTGTATTACATGCGTGTTCAACTTACGATATTTTCATTTTATGATTGGTCTACTGAATGTAACCTCACTGTAAGTTGAGGAACATCATAATGACAACTCATTTGGCTTTTTTGTGGTTCGCAAAATACAACAGAACTGCTTCCAATGAGCTGTGGATGGCTTTCCAAGCAAGGGAATGCCACTTCCTGGGACATTCACCAAAAAATGGAAGTAGATATGGGTAATCTTCTGCCTCTTAACTACCTTCTAATGCCATTTTAGGGCAACATTCCTCTCTGAGTGGCAAGACAAAAGCAACAGGTGAACTACCTGCCACCTGGGACTCGGGAAGTGGGAAGATGGGGCATATTAAACCTTAATCTGCTCTGTCTTGCAATTTTGTCAGAAGCCAGACATAACGTAGTTCCTGGCTCAGGACAGTCTTAATAATAGAACTGTATTGGCTTGTATTATTGTTTACTTGTCCTGTGAATATCTTCGTATATCACTTCATTTGATCTTTGTAGGTAACACGGTGAGGAAGTTAACATAGATATTTATTATTATTATTATTTCAAACATTTTGCATATGCAAAAAACTTCAGGATATAAATGACCATTCTAGAGTTTAAGTTAAAGGCAAAGATGAGTCTCTTCACCCATTCAATTCCAGCTCCTCTTTTATCTATGTAAATTTAGAGAACTCTTTTTCATTTTGTGAGCTTTAGTTTCCTTAAGAATTATTTAAAGTGGGAGCTGAAGAGGTAAAGAGGGATTGATGAGGTGGATATTTATTAAATTGTTCACTGAATTATCCTGAGGTTGAGATAATAAAGGTTAAAAGTGCTTTGTAAGGTACAGCAAGATGATATTGATAGTCTTCCTATTCTCAACACAGGTTAGGGTATAAGGCTTTGGAGGTGGAGAGATTTCATTCAAGTTCCTTTTATAGTTGTGTGGCCTTGAGTTCTTCAACCTAAGCCTCAGTTTGCTCACCTATAAAATGGGAACAATAAAACCTACCCCACAGGGCTGATGTGAGGATTAAATAAGAGTAAGTACAGAAGGGCCAGGGATTTAACTCAGTGGTTCCACTGCCTGCCTTGCAAGAGCAAGGACCCGAGTTCAATTCCCGGTACCAAAAAAAACAGTAAGCATGGAAAACAAAGGTTACTAAGTACATGATAATAGTAGCAGCAGTAGCAATAGTAACAGTAATGATAATAATAATGTCTTTCTTACAGTTGAAGAAACAGATTCAGTAGATTAATGATTTGAGACTCCATATAAATATTGAGTGTATTTTGTCAAGGAAAAACAAAGTTTGTGAGAGCTTTTTTTTTTTCTTTTTCACTCCATCTCACTATTCCAATCAACCTCAGTCCATATAGTCAGTTTCTTTAGCTTGTGGGGAAAGTAGGAGCCACTGGAGGCCCACAGCAGAACTAGTGCAAAAGAGACTTTCCCTCCTTTATTCCTTTAGGAATACAAGAAGTCGTGGCAAGAGATGATTGGATTGCTAGGGCGACACTGATTGAAGCCCAGGTTTTCCCAGATAGTGGAACACTGCTATTTCCTGTGAGGACCGGGTCTGAATTGAGTTTTCAGGTCCACTTAGACAAGGGGAAGTGCTGCGCACTGGCACGGAGCTCGGGTGTCTCTTGGTGCGCCCTCTGCTGGTTAGTTTAATACTATAGAGCAAAGTGATTCCGAACACGGGGTAATAAAGAAACTATCGCGGTCACATCCTTACTTACTAGGTTAAGGAGGAAAAATTTTAATAATGAAAACGAATCATGGGACTATGTGACATTATATGGCCTAATGACTCATTTCAAGATAATCGAAACCTGCGAGGAAAAAGGGAAGATAACAGTAAAGCAAAGAGCATGTAAATCCTGAAATAATGCTGTTAAGTCTTTGTTGGGACTTTGGGATTCATTTGAAAGTTTGGCAAAAAGGAGAAAAAAATTATTGCTTCCATTCCTGTTGTTGCATTTATTTAACTTTATCCTCTCAGCGAAGCATCACACAGTTGCAGGTTTTCTGAAAGTATTTTATAAAGGAACAACATATATTTTTTGAGACAAATAGAAGAAATGGATTAAAGTCATGCAGAATCAAAAATAAACTGACTTTTAAAATTATTTTTAAAAAGATTTGTAGAAATATAGAAATTCTAGAAAATCACTGTACTTTCTTTTTAAAAACATGAGTTTTTGTCTACAGGAAAGGGAAATGGAAAAATTAAGATTGATACATATATCATTGAGGCCAAGAAGGGCCCAAATTATCCAGCTGTTTGAGCAGAAGTATGTTAGGTTCTTCATTTGTAGACCAGTACTTTGCAAAGTGAGATGGGCGTAATGACCCAGTGGTGTGCAGAAAGAAAACACTAACATTTCTTCTCTTTATTTCACACCTTTTGCCTTTACATTACTTGTGTATTTTATAAACATGCTTAAATGTGAATAGTACGTAGTCTAGTATGGAATTTATGAACATATTTTAGGAGTACATGTTCAAAAACTTTACTGATAAGAGTATACAATGAATTGCAAGATTACCACTGTAGAGGACTGGCTTAATCCTAAACTTTTACTGGGCAGCGTAAGCATATATTCATAGTTAAATATGATTATTTTCCTTGGCATCGATAGGTGAAAAATATTTAGTGAATACGAATTGTGTGTTCAGAGCACTGCTAGGCACAGACAGAATTAAAACACATGTCTAAACCACATTTTATGACAATAGTTTTTACTTTCTAGAGGAATTCTTTCCACTGTTGAACAGTACTTATCTTCAGAACATTCCTCTTTGTATTGAATCCAAATCTCCTGTGTGAAAATTGAATTTTGGAGCACAAATTTTATGGGCCTAACAGGGGCAACACTTGATAGCCTTTAAATATCTGAAGATCGGTCTAGGGCGTAGCTCAGTGGTACAGCACTTGCCCAGCATGTAAAACGTTCTCACTTTGATCTGTAGCACTGAAAAATAACAATATAATATAAAAAAAACCCCAAAATACCTGAAATATCTGAAGTCAGCTGGCCTATCTTTCATTTTTTTTCTTTGTCATGGCTCTACTTGTGCTCTTTCAACTCTTGTTAATATAGCGTGGGTAAGGTCTATCCTCCTAGATACTAGTCACCTGAATTTACTTGTTTGTCAATCCCTTTAGAAACATGATTTGACTTGTGCTGAATGTGGTGAGATAATTTCCCTTGATTCCCATAATTTCTCATGATGCCACTACTAAAAATTCATGTTTTTAGAAACTTCATCTGTCTCACGGCTCTTAGTTAACTACAACTCCCAGAGGTTTTTGCCATGAACTCCAGATGAGGGGCTTCCTAACCTATAACTGTGTCATATATTATTTAGGGCCAAATGCAGGGATTATATTTTAGTTAAATATATTCTTGCATGTTTTAATTTGCAGTACAGCTTGCTAAGCTTACTGTTTAATCATGTCTCATTCAGAAAATATTTATTAAACACACATTCAATGCCAACCAGTGTTGGACTGTGATAAGTTGCACTCTTTTCTTGAGTGTTTCCCATGCAAACTGAGAAAATGGACATAAATTTATCCATCCTGCGGCATATTAAGATTGGTAAGAGGTATGTGTGCTACAAAAATGCAAAGAAAGAAGAGATTTAAATAATCACTACCATTTTTCTATTGATCTAGGATTAATGCTTACTTAGCATATCTTATTAATTTTCAAAGTAATTGTAATAGTTAAATGAGGTTAGTAGGTATTTCCCAACCTACAAACAAACTGGAGGTTTAGAGCATTTAAGTAATATAGCAAATAAGAAGACATTTCTGCCATTTTAGAAAACCAGAACCAAAGTGATCCTGTTTTCCTGGTCCCACACTTATTTTCCACGGGGCCCTAGAGATTCTTCAAAGCATGTTCAGAGACTTGTGACTGGATCCTTCAGAATGGAGAGATCTAATCCCCCCAAGATTACCAGTGTAGATTCACTTAAAGCAAATTCTCCCCCATAGCAACTGGTGTTAGTCACAGGATTCCTTCAAACTTTGAGTCCATGAAGAGAACTGCCTTGGTTTTCCTATTTATCATTTGTTGTCTGTTGTTACCTACTAACTTTACAGTGTCTGCTGGCAAACAGTGTACCCTTTAATTGCTCCTTCCTGCGCTCTTAACTCAGTTTTATAAAATCTCCTTTGTGCTGTAATTTTGTCTTTAATTCCTATATGTTTCTTTTTCCCTCTCCTTTCCAATATCTGACAATAAAAGTCTGGAAAAAGTGGTAGCATTAATAATCAAATGAAGCATAATCCTTGGACCTGTCACTATTAACTGCTTTCAAATTTTAGCCTTTTTTTTTTTTTTAATGAAATTTGTTTCTTTAGTTCCTCTTTCTAAATAAAACTGGTTGTTGAATGTCTGGGTTGGAATTTCTGCTGAAGGAAAGTATTCAGAGGTTCTTGAAGTATGTCCAAGTTCTTGAGTCTTTTTTGTAAGTACGTAAAACCAGTTGTTTGAAAAAAATTTCTCTCGCTGGAGTGTCTTTTTTTGTTTTTTTGTGTCATGGGCACTGGTAAACCACTTTGGCTAAGTATGAGTTACATATGAGGACAAAGAATCACAAGTTAAAAGGATGGACTCTTTTGCACTATATCGAGTAATTAGTAAGAAGAGTTTATAGAATTTTTAACGTAGGTTCATAATATATGAGAAAATACTAAAATTTGATGACTTTTTAAAACTTGTATGTGGATTTCAAGTTTTTTTTCAATACTAATGATTGAACTCCAAGCCTCACGTATACTAGGCAAGCACTCTACTACCAAGCTACACCACCAGACTTTTTAAAAATTTTCATTTTGAGTCAGGGTCTTGCTAAATTTTCCAGGATGACCTCCAACTTGTTATATTCCCGCTTCAGCTCCCAGGCAGCTAGGATTACAGGCATTCACCCACACCTGGATGCAAATTATTCTTAAGACAACAAAAGTCAGAAATTGTTCAGTCTAAAATTTAATTTTGTTCATCAATGTTTACTTATATAAAACATTAAAATAGGATGCCTGCTTAAGGAGTTTAAAAAGATGCCACCAATTTTGTATTTTATCCTCATGGTTACTTGGACAACTATGGCAATAGCAATCTCAAATTACAGGTTTAAGTAATAGGCTTAGGATTAGGGATAGTTATCAGACGTGTCTTACATGCATTCGCTTTCCACTCTGGGCTTAAATGAGAAACCTCACCACAGGGCGTGAAATCGGGCTTTCCGAGGAGCTTTGAATGCACTAGATGACAGAATTGAACATGCAGGGACTCGTGGGACAGCTGAGGAGTACGAACAGTAGATTTCCCCCAAGGCCTGGCTTTGCCATGTAGTCTGGGCACAGAGGGCTCCTGTGTCTGTGCAGTTGTGTTTGACACATCACTTGTTATGTCTCATGCTGCTCTAGGAGAGAACAGACTAACTACACTGGGTCCTGGCTCTGTTCCTTCTCCTCACTCTCCCATCAGCAAGTCATCTTCGCCTCATACTCTGTTTTCCTGGGAATTTGGGCTGCCATAAAAACACCTGTTCACCAGCCCATAAACATTCATTTTCACCCAGTATCATTTTGTGAAATTACTAGATAAAAGGTATTAAACTGGATATCATAGGGGAAGCAAATTGAATGCAATTCAATCCCTGGCCTTTGGTGGTAATGGAGGAGAAGAAAAGATAAAACATCTGTATAGACAGCATTGTTCTGGAAAGGGATGCAGAAGAACTGAGTTCCAAGTCCGGCTGAAATTTACGTATCTCTAGAACTCCTAGTATATGTCAGAGCGTAAGCAAAGTGCTGAAAATACAAAAATAAAGATGAAGCCAGGCATGGTGCTGCACACCTGTAATCCCAGCACATGGCAAGGCTCAAGAAGGAGGACAGCAAGTTTGATCCCAGCCTGGGCAACTTAGTGACCCAGCAAGATCCTGTTTCAAAATAGGACTGGGATGTAATTCAGGGAGAAGGCCCTGGGTTCACTTCCCAGTAGAGCAAGAGAGAGAGGGAGAAGGGGGTGGGGGATACGCACATACATACTTACAAACAAACAATATAATAAAGACAATAATCTGCTGCTTTTAAGAGGTCTTTCCAGGGATTATGAGGAGCATGAGCAGGGGAGTGGAAACAAAACTGAAATTAGCGTGGGAAATTCTGTAAGGAATGAAACTAATGTGAGAAAATGAAACCAGTAGGTTTCAGAGGTACAGTAGCATTGGAGAGGCAGTGATGATGGAAGACTGTAAAGATGCCAGGAAAGGGAATGTTGAACAGGGGTTTTTATTGATAAGAATTTGTGGAGCTTTGGGGGGATTTGAATGTGAGATATTCCTGGACCACCAGGAAGAAATGTCTAGCAAGTAGAAAAATGCAGGTCTGTGGCTAAGTTAAGGGGTTGAAGCAAGAGTCTGCAGTATAAGGATGTAAGCACATTCTCTGAGTAACCCATGGGTCTGGTAAACTTGTCAAGGAAGAAACTAGAGACAGAAAGAAGATCAAGGAGAATATCATAGGGTATGCATAGATTAGAGAGTCAGAAGAGATTAGAACCAAGAAGGAAACAGTCAAGATTATCAGGGATGTCAAGACATCAATCAATAAGAAATGCTGGCAGGGGTGTGGTGGGAATATAAAATAGTATAACCACTACGGAAATCACTATGGAGTTCCTTAAAAACCAAGACTAGAAGCTCCATTGACACAGCTATTCTCCTTCTAGGTATCTTCCAGAAAGAGTTAAGGACACCATATAGCTGTGATACACAGACCCCCATGTTTATAGCAGCACAGTAGCCAAATCTCGGAAGTGGCCTGTATGTCCATCGACATTAATGGAGATAGAAAAGGTGGCATTTATACACCATGGAGCACTACAATGCCATAAAGAAGGACAAACTTGAGTCATTTCTAGGAAAATAGATGCAACTTGAGACCATAGTGTAAAGTGAAATGAATCAGACACACAAGCTTAAATATTGTAGTTGAATAACATAAGAGGCTCCTCTAGCTAAGATGCCCAGGCTGGTATCGAGCTTATGATGCTCCTGCCTCAGATTTCCAAGTAGCTGGGATTACAGGTGTGCGCCACTGCATCTAGCAAGGCTTACACTGATTTTGTTTTTTTTTTGGGGGGTGGGTGGGTGTTTGAGACAGGATCTCACTATGCAGTTCAGGCTGGCCTTGAACTCACAGCCATCTTCCTACCCAGCCTCCCAAGTGCTGGAATTACAGGCATGCCCCACCATGCCTGGCCACTTCCACTGGTTTTGATTATATTGAGTCCACCAAGCTTGAGGAGCCTCTGAGAAAAACTCTTTCGTGTTACTTATTAGTATTATTTATATTTTTGCCAGGTGCATAATTTGCCATGTGTGTATTTTACCTCACTAAATCAATAAATTTAGATTCAGATTTGCAACCTCTATTTCAGACCTACAAACTGAGAATTATCAGGAACAGGGATGGGTAACTAATATTTCTAATAAATACTATTGGAAATGTTAATCTGGAGGCAAATTTGAAAGCCCTTGGAGCATATAATTTCTAAGAGAGTTTCCAGTTCTCAGGAGAATGTATTGTGGGTAAATAGGAATAAAAAGGGGGGCAATATTTTCAAATAACAGAAATAACCCAGAAGATTGAAAAGAGGCCCTTATATTCATGGAATAACTAGTTTTGGTAAAAAGGATGGAGGTAGAAGAAGTCAGCCTGAAAATGACTAGAGGACAAAGAAACAACAATAATGAAGAATGAGAGCGAAAGATACTAGAACCTGAGAGATAAATTACACTAGATAATAAGATTAGTCCTGCAATGGAAAATAATGCACGTACTAGTCTGAGAGCTACCAGAAGGGGGCAATAGAGAGCTTCCAGAGTAGAGAGACCTGGTGGGGGAATTGTAGGTGAACCTGCTGTCAATTAAAAGCTTAGGATACAATTTTAAATATTCAATTTTTCAATTGTTTTGAAAATGTGTAATGCAGCCTAAGTCTCGAAGAAGGATTAATTAAGGCTTGATTAATATACAAATATGGAGCTAGATAGAGTTAATGTACTTATATAGAGCAAGCAAAGTCACCCCGAAGAAATCCAAGCAGCTGGCAGCCAGACAGGCAGACACCAGGTAAGAGCGAGAATGCTAAAGCAAGTGGTCTCCCGGGAGACCACTATTATTTTGTAAATAGAACCAGGAAGCTTCCCAACCCTAGGAAGCAACAGGATTGATTTGCCACACTTTTAAGAGAACTAGAATTTACAGATGGAGAAATGATGAACTCAAAAATACTTGAGAGAAAAAGAGAATGCCATCTGAAAAAGGTAACAGCACTAAAGGAGGGAGGACTGTTGTTTTTCTTTGCTGTTTTTAAAGGATACAGGGCACTAGCATGAACTTATATACACAGAAGAAAGAATTTATGAACAAAGGAAGGCTGTTAGGGCATGAATTATGGGGGGGTCCTGATAATTGAATTTTCATAAAGACACTGAAAAGTTTCAAGTACTTCCTGGACCAACTGAGTTCAACATTTCCAGATGGTCCCACCATGGTTTAACTTACGATTTTTCAATTTTACTATTATGCAAAAACAATATACACTCAGTTGATACTTTCAATTTTTGAACTTTGATCTTTTCCCTAGTGACATGCGGCATAATTCTCTATCCTGATGCTGGGCAGCAGCAGTGAGCTGAAGCTCCCAGTAAACCAAGAAATATGTGAAGGTAAACAGTCAACACTCCAAAGCGTACTGTGTTGCCAGTGGTTTTTGGAAACAGATATTCAATAAGTGACATGAGATACCCAACGCTTAATAAAGTACTTAATAATGCAGCAGGCTTTGCCAACTTTAACCAACTGCAGGCTAATGTAAGTTTCCGAGCAAACTCAAAGGAGATGCATTTGATGGTTTATGGTTGGCAGATTGAATGTGTTTGCTATGGTTTGGATCTAAAATGACCTCCAAAGCCTCGTGTGTTTAATAGGTGATTGGTTATGAGGGTGCTATAACTGACTCGCTGTTAGGAGGGAAAGTCCGGTTGGAAGCAGCGGGTCACTGGTGCTTGAAGTGGAAGGCTGGATCTCCCTCGCTGGCTTCTCCCTTCACTTTCGGCTCCCTGGCTGCCATGACATGAACAGCTTTCCTCTGCAGCAGGACCTTTCTGCCTTGGAGCCAGTTGGCCATGGACTGAAACTTCTGAATCTGTGAGCCAAAGTAAACCTCTCCTTCCTTTAAATCATGCATGTTGGGTATTGTTTATCAGCAATGAGGAATGAGAGTAAGCCTGCTAAAGGCAGTTTAGCCTATGTTTTCCACTTTTAATGGATTTATCAGGAGGCAACTCCATTGTAAGTCAGGGAGCATCTTTGTATTTTTGTTTTTATGATGTTTTGGTCTGTATAAGGTGATGTGGAACATTACTTGAGACAACATTCTTTATATCTTAGAGCTAAGGAGGTGACATGGATAAGTAGACATGTAATTAAAACACTGTGGTATAATGAGGAAGCATACAGTGCAGGATTATTTCTATGTAATAAACATTTGAGAAAAGTTAGGGAAATCTTCCTGGAAAAATTCATGTCTAATTTGTATTGTAAAGTAATGAATATAGAATCCATATCTGTTTTCCTTGCCAATTGTCTTCAATACCCAGTATAACCCATGAGATAATATCTTCAGAACAAATAATCAAGGAACCAAAAGATAAAGACTTCCTATAAATCAAGATAATCCCAAAACCTTCCCACTGTGGCCACTGATAATGCTGGATAAAACCTACCAACAATTTTTCCAAGCAAATAGCTGACCTCCCTTTTAAGGAGAGAATTCCCACAGGTCTCAAGAAAGAACTGAAAACAGACTGGGAAGCCCTCTAAGTACTCTAGGAGGAGGAAAGTCATATGATATCTCTTCTGATGAGATGTGGTCTTAATTCAGGGTGCATATGAGTCTCAATGATATAGCCCTTCTGAAGATGAAACCAAAGCTATAAAATAGGAAGAAAACCATTAATCATGAAAGAGTCAGTAAGAATTGCAGGGCAATAGAATGAGTTTGTAATGACTATAAGTTTATTTTAAACGATTGAAGAGATAAAAGATAAGAATCAAAACCACAAAAAGAACAGAATAAGACAAACTAGAATTATAAATATTTTAGACTGCAAATGACTGGTGATAGACTTTTAATTCACAAATGACTGAGATGAAAGTATAAAGGATAATTCTATACTGTCTGTTTTGAGCATCTGGGTTAACAGTGGATCCATTCATTGAGATGTGAATGTAGAAAGATAGTTTGGGCTAAGAAGATTATAAGGTTATTTGGGAAACATTAAGTATTGGGACTCTATAGGATATCTAAGTGGGCAGTTGGGTGATACAGATTGAGTTCTCAGAAAAGAGACCTAGGCCAGAGAAATGAAATTGGAACCCATTATGGTTAGGATCTGAAATGTCCCCCAAAGGCTGTGTGGTGAAGGCCTGGTCTCCAGCCTGGGGTGGGAGTGGTGCAAACTCTAGAAGCTTGAGCCTAGAGGAAGGAAGTTAGGTCACTGGGGGTGTACTCTTGAAGCGGGTATTGGAACTCTGGCCCTATCCTTCCTCTCTCTCTGCTTCTTGGCTGCCATAAGTAGAGTGGCTTTTTACTGCCACATACTCCAGTCCATGATGTCCTGCCTCACTACTGGCCCAAAGTCATGGGGCCAACTGACCATGGACTGCAACCTCTGAAACTGTGAGCCAAAGTGAATCTTTCCTCTTCATAAGTTGATCATCTCAGGTATTTTAACACACCTATGAAGAGTCAGCCAGCACAGAATTCATTAGATTCTTAGATGTATGAATGGGACTGGATGTGATTGTCAGGCACACAATCAAAGCGTGGCGTACAAGACCCTACGACATGGCATCACTTACGTGATAAAGAGCAGCTTGGACAAAAGCCAAGGAGGTGTGTTTTGGTGCATTTTATGTTGCTGTAAAATTCTTTTATATTCCTTCTTGATGCTGGGAAACATACAAAGAGGTTTATTTGGATCATGAGTCTAGTGACTAAAAGGTCCAAATGGCATGGTGCTGGCATCCTTGCAAGGCCCCCTAGATGCATCACAACATGATGGAGAAACAGAAAAGGATCCTGCCTTCAGCAGGAGAGAGAGAAAGGTCACATGGTGAGACAAGAAACCAGAGACCCAGGAGAGGCCAAGGTTGCCTCTCCTGCTCCTAGTATTAGGCCTTTGCACTGAGCTCCATTGCCAGCTATGTTTTATTTTTGAGACACCAGTCTCACTTAGTCACCAACTTGCTCTGGCTGAGCTCAAACTTGTGATCCTTCTGCCTTGGCCTTCCAAAGTGGCGAGACTACATGTGCTACCATGTGCCACCATGCCCAGGTAGGTATATCCTCAACCTCAACACCACCTTGCTGGAGACTAAGCTACCAGTATATGAAACTTGGTAGAAAAAATATATCCAAATATCACAATGTATAAGCAGATGAAAAAGAAAAACACATATAGCAGCCATGAAGATGTGCCATTCACATTTCTCCAAGAAACAGCTTTCTATTTAGCTGTCAGGAGGCAGTTTGCTACCAGCCTCTATCTGTAGCACACTCAGGATTTGCTTCAGTGTTTAACTAAGGCCGTACTCTTCCCGGGAAGGCTACAGCCAGGGACTGAGCATGGCAGTGGGGCTGGATCCTGGCCTTGATGCCAGATGTGCAGTTCCTCTAACAGGCAGAGCTTGCTCCAGAGCTCCCCACTGGGTTGGCTGCCAAGACTCCAGGGCTCTCCCTGCCATTTCCTGCTTCCTTGCCCTTTATCTCTCACAGATGCCACCTTTCAGTGAGCCATTTTAACTGTCTCAGCTGGTTTCTTCAGTTGGTCTAGTCAGTACTAGAAGTGCTCTGAGAAGGAAGGAGGTAAAATGGGGTTTGGAAAACAGAGTGCTACTTCCTATCAGCTGGAGGGAAAAGTCAGAGCTTGGTAAATAATCTGTTGTTTTGGTGTATGGATACTGATTCAGTATATCCACCAAAAATAGTCATTAGCTGCATGGAGAAGTGGCCTTGAAAGAGTGCCAAAAAGATAACCTCCCTAATGAGTAGATTTCAAGCAAATGTCACCAAAGGTAAGAACTGTGTGGACCTCTGAGCAAATGAACTGACCAGCTGACCAGCATCCTGGGAAGAAAAAGGTGAGTAGAAACTTTTTTTTTGGTACCAGAGATCAAACTCAGTCCTTGTGCTTGTGAGGCAGGTGGCAGAACCATTGAGCTAAATCCCTGGCCCACGAGTAGAAACTTTCAGAGGAGGAAGTCTAGGCTATATTTATGTGGATGAATAATTGGAAGTGAGCATGTAATACAATTTTGTTTTATGTATTCATGACTACCAAAAAGCAGCCACCAAAGAAAAAGCATTAAACAACTTTGCCAGTTGCCAGTTGCCAGGCTTTAATACTGACAGAATGAGTGCACTTAGCACCTTAATGATTGCAGAGACGAAGGCTACCCATGAGCCAACTTTCTACTGCCATTCACAGGGGTTGATCTGGCTCCTGCCACCATTGAAAGGCCAACAAGTTAGCAACAGAGATCAGTGTGGTGCTTTCCTTGAGGAGATCACATGGCCCCTTGTTGTCAAGTTGATTATAATGATTCTCCTCTTTCTCAAAGGACCAATAGTTGATGATCATAGTTGCAGATATTTATTCTGGATAATTATTTGTCTTTCTTGTCTATAGAACCTCAGGTAGCACCACTTTGGGGGAGATTTCAAAGTAACTAATTCACAGGTGTAGAATATTTACCCTATGTGCCACCACATAGGGTGTTGAATAATGGTCAACTTGTATTGCCCAGCTGAACTGAACCAATATGTTCCGGGCATAGAGGATCCACCTGAGGATTGTTACCAATAGCCGTAAAGAGAGAATGGGAGGGGAAGATCTTGACCTGTTGATTTTCTAGGAGAAGCTTGTCCTGAGGCAAACTAGGCTGTTCTCATCGGAAAGGAGCTCAAGACCTCACTCACACTGGGAATGACCTCTGCTTTCATCAGGGGATCTCTGATCGTCATCGTGAGCATCTCTTCTGGGCTCCAATGTGGATTCCTCAGCTTGGTGGCACAAATCTTTAATCTCAGCAGAGTAGATTTTTCTGCCTTCCATCACTGGCCTTTGGGCCTTCCAGGTGCAGATCCTCAATACGGACAAGCACGAGACATTGCCGTGGGCTCTTGGTCACTGGCTGGACTTGAGGAGGACATTGCCTTGGACTTTAAGTCATTAGCTGGATTTGTGTGGGACACTGCTGGGATCTAGGCCCTCAGTTGAATGTTTTGGGCTTCTAGTGTGCAGTTAATCTCTTGCATTCCTTTGCATTTGACTCTTTGGGTAATTGTCATACAATAACCTTATAAGTTATGTGTCCTGTATCTAATGTATTCCCTCACCCAGTCCTGCTGACTACAACACCCTAGAACACAGCAGCTGACCATGAGACCCACTTACAGCGAAGATGAAAGAATGATGTTAGGACCATGGATCTCTGGTCATATCAAGAAGCAGGCTTTGAAGAGCAATGAAAAAGCCTACCAAAGGCACAGCAGAAGTGCCCATTTCTAGGCAATACCCTGCCATGGAGGAATATAACTGCGCAAGTGATATATGAATTGCAAACCTCTACATGGATGTTTTGTGCCTGTTGGGAAGAAAATATGAGTATGGAAACTAATGGGCTGAAACTAATGAAGGAGTGGCCCCATTTGACATTGTGCACCTATCAAATGGGCTTCCTGTTCCTATATTTCTACACGTTGCAGGGAACTAGAAGGAGTAACTATTGCTGGGGTGGTCTGGACTCCTTGTTTACAGAGGCCAGCAGATGAAAGGAGAAGTCTGTTTCTTGTTAGGCATAATGGCCCCAGTCAGCAGGAGGAGATAGAGTTGATGCAACACAACGAGGGCTGAAAGGCATATATGTGGAATGCAGATGATCCATTTGGACATGTGATGATTCTTGACTGTAAATGGGCCAGTGCAATAAACCAGCCTTAAAGATGATGGCTACCAGGGCCTTGGGAATGAGAGGTGTGACTATATTATTACTAGGTAAGTTATCAAGACAGCAGAGGTGAGAGCTCAAGGAAACTTAAACAATGGAAAAGAGATGATGACGACCAATTGTGGTTTTAAAACCAACTAGCACCAGGGCTGGAATTCATCCCGCTAAGCACCTTTTTCTAAGTTTTCCCTAAAGAAGAGAGACCCAGAGGAATTCTGGCTAGTCTGTCCCAAATGTATGTTGGAGAAGTAGATCGAAGCAGTTTAAAGAGTGCACCCTGGCAGTTGTGCTTCCCGAAGGAACGCACTTGCTATTAAGCTGCAGGGAGTACATCTGGCACACTTAACCCACAGGGCATTTTCCTCATTGTGCCATAGCAGCCCTGCCTCCTGTACTGATCTAAAGACCCCCAGTGAGGCAACAGGCTGTCAAAGAGCGTGATAGGGAGGAAACCCGGGGAAGCCATCAGCAGGGACAAAAGCTACTACGCATCAAACACTGGAAAGGATTTAAAAATATCCACTGGATTTTGCAACAAATGCTGCCAGTGACTTGGCAAGAACTTAGGGTTCTTCAATTGAGTAAGGAGGACAAAAGCCCTATTGCACTGAGCTAAAGGGTGAATGGGAAGTAAAAACATCAAGAGAACAACTTGAGAAAACTCCTTAGGAGCACTTAGTGGTGAAGGGAAGGTTGGAGGGAGGAAAGTAGATGCGGTGGCTGGACTGAGATATGAAAATTTTGGAGGAAAAAAAATTGGAGCAAAAACATTTGAATGTTTAGATAGCAGTGGGAAAGATCTGGGGGATAAGTGACAGGAAAGAAGTCAGTGGGAGGAGACCAAGAGGATAGAGGTGTGCACAAGGGGATTCCTCTTGCATTGTTATAAGAACAAGAGGAGGAAAGGGCAAATACAGAGGCTTTGGAATTGCTTAGTTTTAAAAATTGAATTCTCTCAAAGTCTTTCTTTGGTAAACCTGCATTTCCCCAAATACTTGATAAATCATAACTTCACTCTAAGTGAAAAAGACCGTCTCTGAATGACGAAGAGCTCCTCGTACACTTGAACAATGACTCCTGTGGTCTTCCCAACAATTCTGTGTAATAGGACAGAGCCACCCTATGGTTTTCATTTAATGGATACAAAAGTTGAGATACAGAATGATCAAGTGCCTTGCTTATAACTTATTGAAGCTCTCTTGACTTACAATCTCCACTTGTAATTGTCACTCTCTCTATATCAAAAATGGACTTTTTATATAAGCAGAGAATAATTTTCCTACTAGGTAAAAAACTTCAGTCCTCTGCTCTTCACCATGACTTCTAGCTGACATAGTTTTATGTAAGATATTTTGCTGCTTTTGATAATGAAGATATTGGATACAATATGAAAGCGAGCCCCCCTCATGTTATCTCTTCCCCTCCCCACCCATATATATATATTTTTTTGGTCATAAGATACATACTTTCTGCAACATGCCAAGTTTCCTGTGAGTGAAAGGAATCTTTCATGAGCATATCAGACATTGTGTAATCACACACAACTGAGTCGGACAGAACCTTACTGGGTTGTTTCATGCTTCACAGGGCACATTTCAGAGCTCCTGGCTTTGTTGTTATAGAGTCCAGGGATTGAGGGTGGTTGTGAAATGGAAGTTTGGTTATGCTACATAAGAAAGCCAGCCAAGCATTAAATATGGGCACCTGGAGAATTTGGAAATACTAATAGGCTGTTTAGCCTAATTCTGACACAGAACAGGCAAACTTCACTTAAAGATTTATGGGTCTGCCTTGGCATAGAGACCCTCCCCAGTTAGAATTGCAGTCACTTTAACCTACTTTGTCCTGTAACTCAGGCCCAAGATGAGTATCTCTGGAAAAAGAAAAGAACTCTTGCTAATCTTTACAGTGTTCCTTCTGCAAAGTGGATGAGTTCACTCTTCTTTTTTTTTTTTTTCCTCATTGAGTTTATTGGTACATTTTAGCTATACAGTATAGTTACATTCATCATTGGGATCTTGTACCTTTACATGACAGGTCTCGGTTCTCATTTTTTCCCCTTATCCCTGCCCTCCCTTCCCCATTTACAAATACTTTATTTCTATTTTTTCATTTTCTCATTTTTTCTGTTCCCTTATTACCTTTCCCCTACCATTCCCATTTCCCCTACACCTTTATCCCTTTTCTTCCTATTTCACATTGTCAATTATATCATTAGGATCTTGTGTACTGTTATAGTTTTTCACATCTTTTCGGTATTTACACATGTGTGACTTATTTATTTCACTTAGGAGTATATCCTCAATATGTATCCATTTTCCTATGAATGAGCCTAATTTCTCATTCTTTATGGCTGTAGTATTCCA
>NW_022900933.1:22363386-22380320 GCF_012274545.1 Fukomys damarensis | reverse complement strand
GATTTCTTGATAGCAGCCATTCTTTGTGGGGTGAGGTGGAATCTCAGTGTTGTTTTCATCTGCATCTCTTGAATGACCAGTGATGTGGAACATTTTTTCAAATATTTTCTTGCTGCTTTTACTTCTTTGTCTGAGAAATGTCTGTTCATTTCGGATGCCCATTTTTGAATTGGGTCTTTATATTTGGAGGGGCTGATTGTTTAGAGTTCTTTATATATTCTAAATAAGAGCCCTTTTTCTGAGGAGCAGCTGGTAAAAATTTTTTCCCACATTGTAGGTTGTCTCTTAGTTCTTTCGATGGTTTCTTTTGCAGTGCAGAAGCTTCTTAATAAGATGAGATCCCCGTTGTTGATTCTTTCTGGTAGTTGCCATGCTACTGAGGATTTGTTCATAAAGTCTTTTCCTATGCCAATGTCTTCAAGAGAGTTGACTCTTCTTAATAGAGCTATACAACTTTAAGATGAGACAATTGTTGAATGGTCTCTGCATGGATGCTCATCCTCTACAAATTGGTATGGGCCAGTTCTTACAAGTCCTTAGACTCACCTCTACATTTGTGATAACAGTTAACCTGTAATCAAGGCACGTTCTGCTTTACCAGGTAGTTCACATACATACGAGGAGTATTAAGCTCCTCATAAGCATTGGTTGATATGGGTATGGTGGACCTCATAGATCTTACAAATTTGTTGATCTTGTGAGTTGAGAAAATAGATTCTCCCACACAGGAAATCCATGGGAGATGAGAAGTTGACCACACATCTGCCTCTAAGACCAAAGTAGGTTGGGGGGAAAATAACTAAACTGAAAGCACTGATAAACATAAAAAGAATAATCTATTTTTTTCACTTAATTTTTTAACTTTTAGAAAATTTTCTTTCTAAGAATATTGGCTAAGTTTTTAAAGGAGATACACAGTGAGGTATCGAAGCATATGTTACTATGAAAAATACCAAGAGATAGCCAGATTGGTGGTGCACACCTGTAATCCCAGCACTTGAGAGGCTAAGACAGGAGGACTGCCCTGAGTTCGAGACCAGCCTGTGCTACACAGTGAGTTTAAGGCCAGCCTGAACTACATAGTGAGACTCTATCTCAAAACACCAACCTCACCACCCGCCAAAAATCTCATCAATAGAAACGATATCATTTGGGTTGTTCTTCAGCTTCTGTAAGCCCTTTGCTTGAGTATTGTATAGGCCAGTGTTGGCAAACCTTTCAGAGCTTCAGTGATACAAATAGCCTGCTGGGGCACACTTGCCACAGGTCTGCCAACACTGGTACAGACTCATGACACAGTTACAGAGAACAGTTCCTGTATTGCTACCGCATTCTCTTTTCTAGACAATCCTTCCTGGGTCTGTTGTCGCGCAGGCCGGGAGCTCACGCGCACGCCGCCGGGTGATCGCAGCCCGCATTCTCTTTTCTAGACATGCTCCCGAAGATTGCCATGAGATCCAGAAGGAAGAAATGCCCACTATTCCTCAGCTAACAGGCTAATATTACTCTCCTTCACAAGATGGGAATACTTAAAACTTTTTGATCTGGGAAAAGAGCTTGTTACTCTAAGCCTCTGAGATAAATCTTTTCAGCGTTTCCACTTTAAGACCTAAGGTGTGAGGCCAGCCCTCTTCATTAATGTGTTAATAATGCAAGTGCTGAAAAGTCTTGCAAGCCTTAGCTTGGCCTGTTTGCATCTGCCTTCTCATGGGCCTGCTTATTGGATCATTTATACACTATCTCTGTGAAGTGATGACGCTTGAACATGTTATGCTCAGAGCAGGAAGGAAGACACAAAAGGTTGCATATTGTATGATTCTAGTTAAAAATTTTTTCTTGAACAGGTAAAGCCATAGAGATAGGAAAAGCAGCTTGGTGGTTTCCAGGTGTTGAGAAGAGTAGTGAGTGGAGAATGCCCGTGTAATTGATACAAGTTCTCCTTCTGAGATGATAAAAATATTTCAAACTTCATAGAGGTGGTAGTTGTACAATATTGTGAATGCACCGAATTTTACTAAATAGTATACTTAAAAGTGGTTATTTTTATATTATGTTAAATATATTTTATAATTGAGTGAGAGAAGGGAGGGAGAGAAAGATAAAAGAAAAGAAGGGAAAAGAAAGTAGAGGAAAGGAAAGGAAGGGAAAGAAATAGAAGAGCAAAAAGTAAAGACACTATGTTTAAGAAGCTAAGTATGGAACAGTAGAAAGAGTCTTGGATTTAGAGTTAGGAAACCTAAGTTTGAATTTTGATTCTTTCACTTACTGGCTCTAACATCAAACACAAGATAATTTCTTTAATCTCGGTTCCCTCAGCTACATTAGAGTCAAATACCTACTTCACAGAGCTGTTGTGAGTACTGAGAGAGATATTTTATATGCAAACACGTAAGGCCTGGCCTCAGAGTTGACACAACATACATAATTGAACAAAAGAAAACAACATAATAGTGATGTCTTTAAAGGTAAAAAAAAAAAAGGACGTTTAACTCATTGTTAAAATATAATGAAAATAACTGGGATTAATAATTCATAATAGGTAATTAGCATCACAAATTTCCAAAATGCAAACACTCAAAGAGTAGATGTTTTCATACTGACAATTTACTACACTTTTCTGGCCTCAAGACATTAATTTAAAGTTAAAAAGTTAATATGGCAAATTCTTCACTTTATTATTGTATTTGAGCTGTATCGAGAGATACCATATTTCATCAACTTAAATGCACATTTAAAAAAATGTATCTCAGAAACAGGAGTCATTGATAGGACGCTGGATCCCCATGAGGAAGTGTCTAGAACACCATCTCAGGGATATACGGTAAATGTTCCTCTGTTCATTCCCAAATGGGACCTGTAGCCATTTGCCAAAATAAAGGTCAACTGGTAAAGAGAAACTCCAGGCTTCTTGAGGATGACTGAATGCAATGTTTCAGCTAATAATGAGTCCTACATCTCAAGATAAATTGTAGATATTGATGTCCACATCAAAGAGCTAGATGCGGAGTGATGGATCCTTTCATATCCTCATTCATTTCACCTATTTGCCTCTGATAAAGACAAAAAACCCCAAAGAGATTGATATAGCGAGTGACAAGGGACTATTTAACTGACAACAGCTAGTAACCAACAATATTAGGTTCTAGCATAGCTTCTGTGCCAGGCATATCCTTATTGGAACATGTTAACATGACTTCTAGCACTTGATACATAATTATTAATCTGGTGAATGTATTCCCTTTTTGGTCCTTATCAACAGAGATAATCAATGAAAAGTAAGATATCTGTACAAAGGAAGGAACAAGAACAGACTATATTCATTGTTTTGTTCCTGGGTACCACTTGCCAACTCTGTTGTGTAAGTCTGATAATCTTGAGTCTCAGCATGACCCAGCTCTTTATTCAAGAGTAAAAGGAAAAACAAGCCTAGCTATACAGTAAGAAAGTTGAGTGCAAGAAGACAGAGGTAAATCCCACAAGGATTGAAGGATCTTTCCATTGGTGCTGTCTTTGGTCTAGGAATTTGAGAATATTCCCTCTAAGGTAAAGAATAAGTTATTGTATTTTGTCCTTCTTACCTGTTACAAAAGAATACAGTACATCTTGGGCCTCTTTGGCTTTTGGAGGCAGTATACATACCACTTAGGAATATGTATGTTCTAAAAGATTTGCTCATTTGTTAGATAGCTTTAAAAATTGCCAGTTTCAGGTAGGACCTAGAACAAAAGATGCTGGGAATGTAGCTCAGTGTTACAACACTTGCCCAGAATGCGTAAGACCCTAGGTTCAATCTCCAGCACTGAAAAACAAAAAGAGAAGTGTCTATGCTAGATTCAGACAGAAATATCAGCTGCCCTAGTCTGTAAGCCACACAACCTAGCAGATCTGACAATACTAGTGGTGTCCACTGTGCATAAAGATATTTTGTGGATTCCCTGGCAAGTCTTAATAAGAGCATTGAAGCTCAGGCTCTTCAGGTTTTGGAGCAAGTCTCTACCTACTGAAGAACAGATATACTCTTGGAAAATATATCCTGGCATACTACTTAGTCCTAATAGAGACCGAGTCCTCTTTGTGGGACACCAAGTAACTCTAAGCCTGTGTTTGCTGATTATGAATGTGATATTGTCAGTTCCACTGAGTCATAAAATAAGGCACTGAACATTTCTGAATTCTGGATCAGGCAAGTTTGGAAAGACAAGGTAACTCACATAAGCAGATGGCTTAGACTCCCACCTCACTCATTTCTGTTGCACCCTTACCTCACCTGGCTTCATGGAAGGCTCTGCATGACCAACTGGTGGAGGGCAAAGGTTGATGACCACTTCATGACTGGTGCAATAAGTTAACGCAAACCAAAAAATGAACTAGTGGTGCATTCAGTTTTGGTCTTAATGGATAGTGGTGAATAAAGCTGTAAGTAATCATTCACCTTGCATGAAGGAAGAAGGGACTAAGTTAAGGATATACATAAAATACCACTAAGTAGCAAGTAATTTGACTGGCTGTTCATTGGTCCAGAAGAAATAATATTGAAAGATAAGCAACATAAAAGTTCAGGGCAGAGGCATATGGATGGATCTATAGGGAGGGACACAATTGGGTGGATCTTTGGGTATAATGTTAATGCCCATCAGAGAGTATCCATTAGTTATTCTGGCTATTGGTCACTCTAAACAATGAGATGGATGGGTGACTCATTCTGTGGGTATCAACCAGTGCCAGTACAATGGACATGAATGAAGTTTCCATGGTAAGAAGGATGGAAGCCAAGCAGGGGCCCAACTGCATGAGCTTTGGTATGATTTGGACATAGTTTGTTCTCCAAAAGGTTTGTGCGCTCCAGGCTTACTCCCCACTGTAATAGCATTGAGAGGTGGTGGAAATATTAAGAGGTGGGTTTTTGGGAAGTGATTATGGCATGGGGGACCTATCCTGGGAAGGCATGAGAGTAGTTTCCTTAGGATCCAGTTGGTTCCCTTCAGAGAGGGTTGTTATAAAGTGAGACCTTGCACCCTTCTACATGTGCCTGTTTTCCTTTCTGTTTCTACCTGTTGTGATACACAATCTGGAGGCTGGCTAAATAAGTACCAGTGCTATAGTTTTGGGCTTCCAGCATCAGAATCATGAGTTAAATAAACTTCTTTTCTTAATAAAGTACATAGCCTTGGAAATTTCATGGCAACATGAGACACACTAAGATAGTCTCCTTTTCATTTAGGCTAATCATGAAACTGCCTCGGTGAAAGCCTAAACTGCTAGGAACAGAGAGCAATGTTGTGTTGTGATATAGCAAATTTCCTGAAAGACAGCAGCCAGCCATTTGAGGGCATCACTACATCCTTTTTACCTTGTAGGAAATAAGTGATTTATTTTTAAAATAATCATTACTTTGGATTTGAGTTTGTCTAATTTCAGTGCTTCCACTAACATTATTGTTCAAACATTTACAGAATACCTGATCGACCACTATGAAAACCCTTTCAACTTAGCAACACATCAACCTAGCATCAACCTAGCAACATAGCAACACACTTCATGTTAGAGATGGTGCAAAAAGGATGCATGACCTCTAGTCCACTGTACCCCGTGTACCCATGTTTTCCCATGTACCCCACCAGTCAGAAGCACTCTACCTATTAGAAGGATGGAATGGACATTAAGGTTCAGCAAGGGCGCCAACCTGGGGATCTAACTAATGAAGTATATACATTGAAGCAAGAGCCATGTGTGCTGTGTTGTATGTATGTGGCCAGAATACATGGGGCTAAGTGCCTCTGTGCATTGGCAGGACTGGCCCTTCTCACCATCAACTCTAACATTTACAATTTGAGCTTCTTGTCTCTAATCCTGCCATATTAAAAGTTTTAGTTTGTGAGTGTAAAGATTACTTCTGCTGAGTAAAATACAGAAGGGCCTGATACTAGAATGATCACTTGTTCATTTGGGCTTCTCATTCCAGTGGATGCAAAGTTAAGTAAAGCAATTTCTCAACTTATAGGAATCTTAGATTCTCTCTACCATAAGAGGAAACAGCAGCCACTATCCATTAGCAGCAGCAAGGAATATGTCTAGAACAGAGGGATTTCACTGAGGTATGTTTTGGTTCTTCTGTGCCCAGTGACAATGGTGAAGGGAAAAATAACAACTACAGTTGACAAAGGCAAGTCCTGAAGGACCCAGAATCCTTGGAGTTGAAGTCTGATCCTCCTAATAGGCAATTACCTCAACCAGGCAGTGTGGGCCAAGGTAAGGGAAATCTATAACTAGAGAAAGGCTATACAAAATAGAACAATAGAGCAGTCTATTTCACAAACCCTCTTATATATGTCTTTGCAAAGATTGCATCTTAAAGGAGTTTTGCAGCGGATTGGATTTGTATCTCCCTCTCTCACTGGAAAGAAGTGAGGATAGTTTGTTCTTACAAAATTGAAGGCCCTACATTTTAGCATGGGAGCTGGCTAGAGTAGCAAACTTGGGCAAATGGGACTTGTAAATTCTAAACTACACTGAGCACCTCTTACACATCACTGTAGCCTTACCTATCTCTTATTCTAGTCATGATATAGCACCAGCTCTGTCCTACTAGCTTCACAAAGGTACCACCTGATAGTATCATACCTCAGTCATGCACCATAGACCTCTCATCTCTACTCTGGGCTTTCCTGTTAGTCCCCAGGATTTATTTCATCCCCCAGACACAAGAAAGAAAAATTGGTAGCCAATATTCTGACAAAAATTGTGAGAAATTTTAAGGAAGAGGAAACTTCCTCCCTGCTACAGCCAGAGTCCTGAGGTACACATCATCTGAATTCTTCAGTCGTCTCATAGCATCCAGCAAACATTTGCTTCTAGTAACTATAAATACTCCCTCTTTTCCTGCTTCATTTTCCCATTCCATTGTATTCTCCTGTAAGAATTCTCACACTCCCTCCATTTACAGAAGAACCAATACTAAGACGTCACCACTTCCTGCCTTTTGCTTAGCCCGCACACAGTCTTCCGAAGGCCTGTTGGGTTTACTTCAAAATAGATCCATTCAACCATTCTTCATGCATTCAACCATTTCCATCATCTAGCTATTCAGCTGGTTCAGGCCATTATCATCTCTTATCTGAATAAAAAACATAGCAACCAGGGTGATACTAATAAAATACAAGTAAGATCTTCTGTTTTGGGAGGAGGGAGGCTCAAAATTCTTAAAAGCTTTTTATCTCATTCAGAAAATAAGTACAAAGTGTAATAAAAATACAGTGAATGTTTAAAATTTTAAACATTTATCATTTTAGAAGACACATGGCTATTAATCCCCTCCAAATGCTTTTCCTTGTTTGGAGCACACTCATGCCATTGTCCTTGCTACTCCTAAAGCAGTTCTGGAAGTCCTCTTTCATAGTGTCTTTGTATGGTTGCCTCAATGTACTGAATCAAGTCAAAACATTTATGGCAATTTCTGTCAAATAAAAACATTGCAGTGCATCCTCATCTGCCTTATTCGCCAGAACGGGTACCATGTGACTTCTGGGTCTTTTCTAAAGTCAAAATTACCAGGAAAAAAACCAAAACCCAAAACAGAAACATTCTGAATCAAGCCAGGACATTAAGGCAACCATGACAACTTACCTAAAGACACTCTTGAAAAATGTCCTCCAGGGCCGGGGATGTAGCTCAGTGGTTCAGTGGCCTGCCTCGCAAGCCCAAGGACCTGAGTTGGGTCCCTGGTACCAAAAGAAAAAAGAAAAAATGAAAAAGGACCTCCAGACCTGCTTCAGCAAGTGGCACGAATGGGGGATAAGTGTGTTGGAAGTCGAGGTGAATATTCTGAGGGTAAGTAATGGCAATGCGTCTTTTACTTAATAAATTTTAAAAACATTAAAGCATTCACCGTCTTGTTTGATCAGACCTTACATTAACATACATTTTTTCGTACACCATTATATATATATCACATTATATATTATGTATATAATGCGTTATTTAAACATATACTATTGTGCATGTATAATATATATTACACTTTATGTATATGTGTGTGAGGATCTAGACCTACAAAGTCTAACATGATCGTTCACCAGTAACTTCTCTGGCCTTGTTTTTTTTCCTACTTCAGACACATTTCTTTTCTTGTTGCTTTTTAAAACATCCTCTGCATATTTTTCCCACACCACTCTTGCCTCTGTATTTATTTACAGTTTTCTTCTTCTGGATATCAACCTGTCTTCTTTTTTGGCTCCTTCTAGTATTTATTCAAATGTCCCTTCTCAGTGATGCCTTCTGTTATAGACCTAATGTTTGTACCTTCTCAAAATTTTCATAGGCTGAAACCTACCCCCAGTATGAGTATGAGGAAGCTGGTTCTTTTAGAGGTAATTAGGTCATAAGGATGAGGCTCTGTGATGAAATTAGTGCTCTTAGCCAGGTGTGGTGGCGCACTCCTGTAATCCCAGCACTCGGGAGGCTGAGGCAGGAAGATTGCTGTGAGTTTGAGACTGGCCTGGGCTACATAGTGAGCTCCAGGTTAGTCTCAACTACATAGTGAGACCCTGTCTCAAAAAACCAAAAAAAGAAATTAGTGCTCTTATAATAAGAAAACAGAGGAACTCTGCTTTCTACCTTGAGAAGATGCAACAAGAAGGGACCTAGTTATAAACTAGAAAATAGGACACCAAACATGGTGTCTGACCATTTAAAATGTAATTTCCAGCATACCTTCTCTCACTCTCTTTCTTTATATCTCTCCTTTACAGGAGAATGTCACCATCTGACATTCTTATTGGTTTACTTTTCTTGGGGGGGGTACTGTTTCCCCATGCTATCATGAAAGATAATTTACTATATATCTCCAATGCCTAGAAAAGTATAGCTCAAAAATGATCAATAAATGTTTATGAAAAAAAAGGAAGGCAAATTAATTGCAATAAAATACTAGTTATCCAGAGAGAGAATTTTTGGTCATCTCAAATCTTTGGACCATGTCCATAAACCCATAAGTACCTGGAAGGGTTGATGAAATGGAAACAATGCGGTCAGAAATCCCTTTAAAAGACTTCCTCCCATGCGAGTTCCTCATTTTATGTCTTTAAATCCCACATGCAGAGGCTTCCTCCCAAGACAGACTTAGTTTCCTTGCTCACAGATTGGATAACAAAATATAAAGTAACAGTATGTGGTAATAAGAAGAAACCATTTCACCCCCCTCTCTGGAGTTGGGTAATTATGATAACATTTGGGCATGGATAATGTTAAGCTAAATACAAAAGACAAGCCGAGAGTTTAATGTACCATATAAATAGAGAGATTGATGTAGGATAGAAGAGATACAAACTAGGTAGAAAGGAGACAAGAAAATTGAGATTTTAAAAAGTTGTACTTTTAAGAAAAACTGCAGCTTCGGGACACAAACCCAGTTTTTCTTTTCCTTCTTGTCTCCCAAAGCGCAGTACACCAGAGCAACTCCCTTCCACCTACAGATGGCTTTGCCCTTCTTCTTTTGACTTCAGATATCCTTACTCACTTGTGAGTAAACCACCTTGTCAGATCTCCCATGTGAAGGGCCCATGATGACAGTTTGGGTGGCCATCCTCTCCCGCCCATGAGACATGACTAAGACTATCAATGATTGCAGTCCACAGATTTCCACCACCCAGACCCACAAAAGATGTCCAGTTACCAGTGGTACCATGCCTCATTTCTCTGAGCACTCACACTCTACTCTTGAGAGCATCCTAAATCTCTTTCTAATAAACCCTTCTCTTGCCCCTTACTGATGTGTCCTGACAATTCTTTTTCCATGACAAGAGTCAGCGAACCTGAATGTATTTTAAAGGGGTAGGATAAGTTCCTTATTTCAGCCTCAGGAACCACTCAGACCCAAGCCTGTGACAGGATCCCATTTCCTAAAAGAAAAATTTCAATCATTGGAGTTCTTTCCAGGTGCCAACGCAATGTGGGAAATTCCCTTTAAGTTGATGATGAAATATTTGAATTCTGGCATAGTCTCCTGATGACAAAATAACTTCAAGCAGACTGTACCAGAAAACCCCAGGGGAAATACATGTGTCACCACATGTCAGGGAACAATATTTACCAGATGCTTTCAAAATCACAAATGGTTGATTTGTAACTTAAAGAATTTTATTTGAAAATTTCTGGAACATTCTGTTCTTAAGAATTTGTACAGAAACAAACAAAGTAGAGTCTGACATCTAAATGGAACACTTCAAGTTCAGTCTGTAATTTTGAATAAATGGGACCATTTTGCCTCCAGTTAATTTTTTTCTATTTTTTATAGCAGTAATGAAAAGCAACAGGTAACTAAGTATATCAGTGATCTTCAGTAAAAACAGAGACAGTGTAAAGGATTTAACGTCGGGGGTGATGCATTAACCATTTGTAAAACATTTCTTTAAATTACTAACTTGAAGAGTGGCCACATTTGATACACTTCCACGTAAAGATCTCCTTAAGTGATGGGGCTAAATGTGCACCATAAAGAAAGTAATCATCTTAATAATATAGTCAAAGGGAATAAGACTGTCACTTTTAAAGGTCAGACAGCTTTTCCTTACTTTTAAAATATGTTGTGTTCTTTGTAATAAAATAAATTGAGTAATGGTGAACATCAAATGTATACTTACAGCCACACAAAAACACCAAATTATTACAAAGCAGAATTTTTAACTTTTGATGGAGGAGTGGTCAAGGACACCTTTGAAAAATCTAAGAAATGCAACGACATATGTATACACAAATATTCACACAATAACAGATTCCCAGCAATACAACCATGAATTTCTAGGAATTCTCTGAATCTCTGGTTAATAAACTTCAATCTGAAGGGTAACTGCCATATCCGTATAATCAAGAAACACAATAACCAAACAGATAAAACTCTTGATAAATGAAGCATTATGTTCGGACAAGATTAATTAAAAATACTAAGACTTGGACCACAGAGCACCGGGGTTTGTTCACGCAGATGGAAAGGACTGGATTATGGATTGTGGTTTTGGGCCTCAGAGGAGACGGTCTGATTGCTGAGGGTGGGCTCTTAAAACACACACAATAGGGCTCCGGATTTAGCTCAGTGGTTCTGGCACCTATTGGGGGATCAAACTCAGGACCTTGCACTTGTGAGGCAGGAGCGGTGCCACTGAGCTAAATTCCCATCCCTCTTTCTCATACCTTCCTCTTCCTCTTCCTCTTCTTCTTCGCCCTTCCTCCCCCCTACCCTGTGCCTTTTACTCTTTCTTTTTTCCAGGGCCATATCCCAACCCTTTTTTATTTTGACACAAAATCTCACTAAGTCATTAAATTGCCCAGCCTGGGTTCAAACTTGTGATTCTCATGCGTCATCTACCCAAGGTGCTGAGATTACTGGCATGTGCCACCATTCCTGTTTCAGCCAGCACTTTCTTGAGGAAGAATCCATACAAATACAGAACGACTATCCAAATCCATCCACTTTCTCAGAGAAGGGATGGTCCTCTTATTCTTCTAAATAAGAGAAAGTGCCAAATCAATCTTCTAACTTGGTTTTGAAGTAATATGATCTATAATTACTTTCCAAGATTCAAATGTATTGTCTTGCCTCATTTCAATTCCCAACTGGAAGAAGTCATTTTTTTTCAGACTTTCTGTGTATCAAAGATTGTCGAATGTTCCACTGGGGAACAGGCATGCCAGTTCACCCTCACCTCCCACCCAGTTAAAGCCACTGTTGTAATGAGAATGTATCATGTCCTTTGGGAAGGACCTGGAGAGGAAAGATTCAGAAACCACCTCTTCACTGATTACCACAAACAGTGCAGCTCTCTCCCGCAACCCATAACACCAAAGGACAAATGTAGGGGTAGTAAAGAAAGAGGAGGTCTGCTGACCTTCTGACACCATAATAAAGGGGTAGAAGATAAAGCTTAGGAAGAATTGTTCTCCACATTGTAATGATTTACAAAATGGTTAGGCCATGGTTATATAGCATCTTGATATAGGATACTGATAGAAGGCAAATAACTCTGTAAGAGCGTAAGGCTTCACATTTTAAACCAGTGGGGGCTCTTCAAAACTGAAAAGGATTACACAAGGAGTAACATAAAGCTTGGGCAAGAACATCCCTGGGGTTGTAGTCACCGCTAGATGAGCATATCATTTAACCATGCTTTCCGTCAATTTTCTTATCCCTATCTCAGAATAACTTCATTCTTTAGGACACAGTACCTTGCTCCCGGTTATTTGCAAAGCCAGGGCCTTCTAGTGGCTACTTTTGTCATCATTCTGATTCAGTGGTTTCCTTCAGATGATATTCATTAGCATCCGGATGTCAGAAAGCTTTGCGTTGAACCTTCCATCAGAAGAAAAACTGACCCTCCAAATAAATGATCTCACTCAGTTTCACAGTTAATGAGAGAGGTAATAAAGAGTGCAGAAGGCAGGTTTCCTGCTGCTATTCCGTTGTTTACTCTTTATTTTTTTTCCTCATTGAGTTTATTGGTACATTTTAGGTATACAGTACAGTTATATTCGTCATTGGGATCTTGTACCTTTACGTGACAGGTCTTGGTTTTCATTTTTTCCCCTTGTCCCTGCCCTCCCTTCACCCCCTCCTCCCCTCCCCCTTTACAAACACTTTATTTCCATTTTTTCATTTTCTCCTATCTTTTTCTTTTCCCTTATTACCTTTCCCCTACCCTTCCCACTTTCCCTACACCTTTAGCCTTTTTCTTCCTATTTCACATTGTCAATTATCTCATCCATTGTTTACTCTTTGCCGTTCCTTGCTCTCAACATTCGATGAAATTGTTAATAGGATAATCAGTTCCTTTGCACTCTTGGAGCCACACTTCTCTTCAACGACTCTTGAGTTTCTGCCACCAATAACTCTCTGAAGAATGGATGTCTTGGGGCTTCTTTCATGCAGTGTCCACACTTTGGACAATCTGGGACCAACATATTCATTTGCTCATTCATTTACTTAAGCTTTTTTTTTTTTTTTTAAAGAAGCAAAGCAGTTGCAGGTCCTGTGCTGGGTCTGAGGAATTCAGGGTTGAACGACCGACCGGGTCTCTGTGTTAAAGGAGCTCATTTCTGCTCGGGTAGGCACACAACGCAACAAGCCACAGGAAAGCGCGCAGCGTGTGAGGGCTAGGGACGTGTTCATGGCCCGATTGTCAGGAGAGAGGGTAGCTCACCCAGCCTAGGGGTCGTGGGTGAGAAGGGCCTTCCTTCAGGAATTAACACATCTGGATCTTGGAAACAGCATTAGGGATGAAGAAAAGAGTGCTTTAGAAGAGGGGACAGAATGTGAATGGGAGGCAAGGGCACCTGTAAGCCAGAAGGAGGCAAAGTGCAAAGCGACAGTTCTTTAGAAAGGACACCTCCCAGTTATCTTGCACCGAGTTTTGTTACACATCACGCGAATGTCCGCAATAATATCTTCCCAAGTGTGGACGACTGTTTACTCACAGACAGTGCACACGCGCGCGCACACACCCCCTGCGGCCTGTTCTCCGACTTCTCTGGGCATTCTGTCCATTTCCAGGTCCCTGGGCCCCTGGTCCTACCCGCTCTGCTCTCCCGGGTACTCACAGCGTCTCTGTGCCGGGCGGCAGGCTGGGGATGAGGTGGATATCCTTGCAGGTGACTCTGAAGTCATCCTCCTGGTGGCACTGGCAGGGTGGAGATGGACACTCCTTCCCCACCAGGCTCCCGGGCAGGGCGAGCAGCAGTGCTAGCCGCAGCGGCAACTCGGGCTTCATTTTCCACAGCCCCCAGGGCTACTTGTGCAACCCGCACGGCCGCCTCATTCTCTGCTTCTGCGCCTGCTGTTCCCCCAGGCTAAAGCAGACGGGAGGGGAGGGGCGCGAGGAGGCCGGGCTCGGCGGGCTGTGACCTCACCACCGGAGCGGAGGCCGGAGAGGGCGAGGAGGCTCTCAAGTGCTGCGCTTCCCTAGGCAACTTTCCACGCAAACAAGCCTACTTTCCTGGGCCGGAGCCACGCGGCACGAGCCGTCGGTTCGCGGCCACCCAGAGCCGGTCCCGCGGCGGCCCCACGCGTTCCTCCTGTGATGTTTCCCCGAGCCCTCCTTCAGAGCGCCTCCACCAACTCCCTTGCTTTTCCGCTCCCTGAGCCTTCTACCAGCGCTGCCTCCCCGGGACCCTCCCGCGCGCTTTATCTACACGAAATCCCCGCGGGGTGCAGTGTGCGGGGCCGACCGGTGTCCTGCAGACCTTCGGCCTCTCCCGGCCAGGGAACCCTCTGCTGAGGGTCGAAGGGGAGCACAGGGGCCGGGCCAGCTCTAGGTGTAGCGGAAGCCGCTGCGCGACACCCCTGGAGGCCCCCCTTTTTTGGGGGGGTACCGGGGATTGAACTCGGGTTCTTTCCGCTTGCAAGGCAGGCCACCGAACCGGGGTACCGGGGATTGAAGTCGGGTTCTTTGGGCTTGCAAGGCAGGCCACCGAACCGCTGAGCTAAATCCTCGGCCCCCTTTGAGCGCCCGGCTCAGTGCGCGACCCACCAACTCGTCCAACTCGTCCAGGCCAGACAGGAACTGGGCTCTGGCGCCATCTGCTGTGCACAGCCGGAATCGCAGTAACTGTCTGACTCCCGCGATGGGTCTCTAAATCCAGCTTCGTGAGGCGCCTTTGAAGCCAGCCTGGAAATCCAGACTTTTCTGGTTTGCCTGAAAATGCTATTATTTCATACATCCCTACCTGAGAAGATGAGAAGAAAAAGAATACTTAGGCGTACCTGATCACTTGTACATCGTTCTACACACACTAGTCAAAGAGGCTGACTACAAATAGAGATCAGATCATGCCATTTTCCTTCTTTAGGGTCTTTAGTTGCTTACTAATTCCTCTTAGGACAAAGGGAATATCAACTCCCTATAAACTGCGAGTCCTTTTGTGTGAAACTGTGGCACTGGGGGAAAGCCATGGCGATGGAAATCAAAGTAAAAGTTAAAGGGAAACGATTATAAAAAGGAGAGAACGCACAAGTGTTCCATACTTAAACTGGAGGTTAAGTACGTGTACAATTATTCCTCGTTTAACCACCTTCGGACCTCAGAACCAAGGCGCTGTTCAGACTTATAACCAGCCACTCAGCCTTACCTGTCTTGTTTTTTCTTTTTGGGGGGTACAATTCTGAACACGTTGTTGATAGAATCTCAGTGTCCTTTTTTTTGGGTACTGTGCATCTTGTTTATACCGTAATTTCGCTATTTCTACTGTAAAGTACTGTAGTTTTCTGTTCTATTATACATTACAGCACTGCATGTAGGAGTTACGCAAAGAAGAGCAAAGTCATCAAATTGGAGTTTCTTTTGACCATTTCTTTGTTCTTAATATTGTAATGTGTGTACTGTACACAACTCCTTGAGCAACCAATTCATTTAATGACCTAGCCGAGAGACCGTAACTAGGACATTAAAGGAAGAATGCCTGTATTTTAGGCACATTCACTAAGCATGTTGTGCAAATAAACATAGCATTCATGAATATATATATATATATATATATATTTCGATACTGTCTGATGCCAGGGAAAAATACTCCCTGATATTTTTTTGGATATTGGCCAGTCTCACTGAGAAATTGCTTTTTGTTGCCTCAATATCCGAAAAATGAATGGTTTTCCTGTTTTGATGCAGAAGGGAGTGATTCGGAGCACTGTTGTAAGACCCGCTGATCACATATGATAAATGCAGAACAGCTATGCTAAAGGGCCAGAAAAAATGTGTCAATTCACTCTTTTTATTGGACTTACTTCTAAGGACTACTTGCTTCCAACAGTTTTTCAGGTGGTAGAACTGATTTATTTGGGGTAAAATAAATTCTCAGACATAAACTCTTTAGAAATGATGTTACCTTTGAAACTTTTTGTTATATAGAAATGTCTCATATCATATGGGTGTACATGTTTTCTCAAGGGTTATATATATATGCTTCTGAGCCGTGGGAAACATTGAACAATTATCACTGTTATTCTTGGCCAATTCTTCCCCAATTAAAAAGTAAGTCCCTTCTGAACATTCTACGCGTGTTTCCATGAACATGAGAAGTTTCCTGGCCAGTGGGAATTGGCCATCTTCCTGGTACTGGATAACGGAAAGTTGCTTTTCTCTCTGACTTTTTAGATACTTCTTTGTCCAGCCTCTGGTTTTTCACATGTATGTAATGATTAGCACACTGATGAATATTCCCTGGAGACCTTTTGCAGTTCTCTGGAGTTTTTGCTCTAAATGGCTCCTTGTACACCTATAGTTTATCCTAAAACTTCATCTACCTTCGTCTTCCCAGGCTCTGAGATTTGCCTTCATATCAGAGCATGCACTGGGCTCTGTCTGGGTTCCTTTTCCTTCTAATGTGGCCTAAATATTCTTTCAAGACAGTAAGTTTTTTTTCATTATTGGGGATTGAACCCAGGGCTTTCACACGGAACTATATCCTCAGCCCCTTTTCTATTTTTTACTTTGAGATAGAGTCTAATTAAATCATTAAGTTCCTTAGGCTAGGCTCAAACTTGCAATCCTTCTGACTCAGCCTCCCAGAGTGTTAGGATTATGGATATGTGCCAAAATACCAACTTCTTTTTAAAGATGGGGTTTTATTATGTAGTCCAGGTTGGCCTCGAACTAGCTATGTAGTAAGGCGACCTCAAACTTATTACCTTCCTGCTTCACCCTCCTGAATGCTGGAATTACATGTGAGTGCCACCACACATGTCTAATTTTCACTATCTTGAAAAGTGTTTTTCCATATATTTTGTCTTTTAATTTTTTCATCTAGTTGATTTTGATGAGAGGGTAAATCTGGTCTCTTACTCTACCTTAACTCAGAGCAAACGTGCTGAAATCTGTAACGTGTGTGTGTGTGTGTGTGTGTGTGTGTGTGTGTGTGTGTGTGTCTAGAGCGCAGAGGGGGCTGTGTGTGAG